>NC_092878.1:168464593-168801022 GCF_028372415.1 Notamacropus eugenii | reverse complement strand
CTCCTGTGGCCACCTTCTATGCAGTTCAAAGGAGATGCCCAGCCTATACCTTTCCCCGGACACTCTCATTGTGGGGACCAGGGAAGCCATGCTTTCAGAAGACAGCTGTCCTCCATCTTGAAAATCAAAGGCTCTGTGAAGGTGGCACATCCATGGGATGCAGCCTGGTGCTACCAGGGGGGCAAGCACAGGGTCAGAGTGCTTGTTTCTTGTGGGATTCACTAATCACATGGCCAACTCTTTCCCCCAACAGGTTAATAAGGGATTGGGAAATCACTGCCTTTTTTCTTCTGGATTTCTGCAGCAGTAGAAGATGTTTAGACTGCAAAGAAAGACCCCGAGGATCACCTTCTCACTGGACATGTGAGTTGGGGCGGGTCCTTTCCCCTCTCTGCCATAAAGTGAAGAGGGCTTTCTAGGCCCTCCCAGCTCTGAATGTATGATTTTGAAGAGATCTGGGCAGATGTCCAAAGGTGACCACAAGGAGTCCTGGAATTGAGAACTGTGCAGGAGGTCTGATCTACAAGCAGCCCCATGGGAAAGGAGGGTGGTCCAGGCAGCCCCCAAATATCCAAAGAAAAGCTAGTCAGACCTTTCCAGAAAGTAGGGGGTACACACATACATATGTGTGCAACAAACACGCACACACCCCTTAGCATTTAACCAGCAGAAAAAGTGCGAGCTGGGCTCTCCCACCCATTGCTCAACCCCTGAGTCCGGCATCTCAGCTGGCCCAGAGCCCTGCAGTGACAGTGGCTTCCTCAGTCCTCCTCCACCCCCTGCACACCCCCTGGGCTGGCTAATCACAGCCCAGCACATGGGGCTGACAATCACAAGCTGGGGATGGGGGACCTGCCAACCCAACTTGACTGTTTCCAAGGCATCCTCAGAGTTTTGCACTTGGAGTCGGTCTCTCCCAAACTGGAAAGGTGATTTTTACGTCCTTGGCTTTGGCAGTGACTCCCTTCAGGCTAGGTCAGGCTTGGGCCTCCTGAGAAGACAAAGCAAACAGGCCACTGCCTCCCCACAACCACATCTTCGAAGACGATGTCCCTGTGCTGGAGGCCTGCCTCGGGCTCAGCCTCCCCCACGGGTGTGCTTTATCACTTGACTTTGAATAGTGCACAAAAGATTGGGAGGCATGCCACCACCCCCATCCATGCTCCTCCTCCAGAGCTGCTCCCTTTCCACAGTCATCCCTCTGTTTAAATTCCCAAAGGTTAATGGACAAGCTGTCCTGGGCCTGCAATGCTCTGTTTGCACAGTGGTCACTGAGCAAGGCCCATTCTCTGTCATGACAACACCCTTTCTCCCCCACAACCCCCAGTGCCAGCCTTGACACCACAGAGGGACACCCTCCCCCTTCATTAGGGGGCTATTGTCTGCTCATATCTGATCAGGAACGTGGGAAGTAGGAGAGAAGATGGGAAGAGTTTCCAAGTCCCAATTCTTTCTCTTGTTATACGACACCTTGATGCTCCAACACAAAGTCAGCTGACTTGACAGGACAGGCTCTACATTCTCTTCTGGCTCTCACTCCAAGGAGCCAAGATTTTCTCTAAGTCTCAGTTTCCTCATCTGTAGACAGGGAGCCTAACACACCATCCTTCCTAGATGTTGTTGAGGGGATCCAATGGATGAAGGAGTAACGTTGTGGGAAGGGAAGCAGTGAGCCTGGACAGTGCTAGCCAGGGTGGCTGGGGTCTTAGTTTCCCCCCGTGTTAGATGAGAATAGGATTCCCAGGAGTCTAGACTCAGGTACTCTCTAATGGTCACTGAAGTGATGATGTGGGTTGTAGCAAGATATAGTGATGACTACTTACTGAGACACAATCCATCGGAGATCTCAGAGCTTGCATCCTAAAGAGCTCTAATTGGTCAATGCCATGGAAGGGAAATTTGTGGTGGGAGGAGGAGGAAATCTGGGGTTTTGCTGGTGGAAGGAAGTCCAAGGGCCAAAGAGGCATTGGGTAAGTGTGTGGGAGTGGTGGTGATGTAAATTATGTCCCAAAGAACCTAAAAGGTCAGAGAGATACAAGGTTGAAGTAGAAAAGGCAGAGTAGGGCCAGTGGGCGTGGGCCAAGAGTGTTCCCTCTCTGGGACAATCATGAGGTTAGTGCAGATTACTCATGCCCACCATGTGATGGCCCTCCATTTAACTCTTTGGGGATGACAGCCTTTCACATGGGTCATGGAGCATCATCAGATGAGCACTGCACAGAGAGAAGCTCAGGTCATTGGGAGCACTGCACAATTTCCCAGAGGCCATCCAGCCTGCCCTCTTCCTCTGGCTTATTTCTAGACTCTCCTCTATGTCCATATACAATGTCTGTCCATCCAAGAACAAGTCTGAAGGCTGTCCAGCCACCAGCATGTCACAGAGAGATCACTTACTTATATTTCAAAAATGATTTTAATGAGATTTGGGGCATCCCGGTGGCCCAGTAAGTAGAGTGCTACGCCTAGAATAAGGAAAACCTGAGCTCACATCCAGTCTCAGAAATTTTCTAGCTATATGACCCTGGGCAAGTCACACAAACAAACTCTTGTTTGCCTCAATTTCCTCAACTCTAAAATGGGGGATAAGAACAGCACCTACATCTCAAGGTTGTTGTCATGATGCAATAATTATACCACACAGCACAATGCCGGGCACACAGTAGATGCTTTGTAAATCTCAGCTGTTACTATTTCTGAGATTTGTCATCTAGTTTCTGAACTTGGAGAAGATAGCAGCAGTGATAATAATCCTCTATTGATCAATCAACATTTATTAAGCACCTACTGTGCTTGATAGCTACAGCAAATGGAGAAGTGACCTGTGACACAGGACCCCCGGGCATGGCGTGGTGGTGAGAAAAGGGGCTGGGCTCTAGGAGCCAAGTAGAAGTGAGACGGCTCAAGGAAATGCAGGACACACAAGTTTAGAGAATCCACATGGAATCACATGGACTCTGCGCCCAACCTGCGGTAGAGCCCTCCAGGCTCCTATGGTCTTAGCAGCTACTGTGGGACACAATGAAATTTGCCTTTATCACAGTGATTTTGGGTACTCCTTGAGAACCAAGGACAACAACCAACCGAGCGTGTGGCAGGCACTGGGCTGAGCCCAGGCCATGTGAAAAGAGGTAAAAGACGGGCCCTGCCCTCAAGGAACTGCATCTAATGGGGGAGATGACAGGCAAATCAACAGATACAAAGCAGACTCCAGTCAGGTCAAGTAGAAATAATTAACACTGGGAAGACACTAGAAGATTGATGTAGGCTTCCTGTAGAAGGTGGGTTTTTTGTTGGACCTTAAGGAAGCCAGGGAGGTCAGTGGTCAGAGCAGAATAGGGAGAGAGGGGTAGACACAGGTTAGAGCACAAAAGTCAAGAGATGGAGACTCCTATTCAGGAATGCCAGGAAGCCAGTGTCAGGGAATCAAAGAGGACTTACAGGGGGTAAGGTGTGAGGAGAGTGGAAAGGCAGAAGGAACTTTGGATGCCAAACAGCAATCTTCTTTAGCTCCTAGAGGCAATAGTGAGTCAATAGTGCTGTGAGTGTGTGTGTGTGTGTGTGTGTGTGTGTGTGTGTGTGTGTGTGTGTGTGTGTGTGTGTGTGTGTGTGTGAGATGATTAGACTTAGGCCTTAGGAAAAATCACATTAGTGGTTGAATGGAAGATGTGTTGGAGTGGGGAAAAATTTGAGGCAGATATACCAGCAGGCTATTGCAATAATCCAGGCATGAGGTGATAAGAACTTGCCCCAGAGTAGGGGCAGCATCAGTGGAGAGAATGGGCATATTTCAGATATGTTCCAGAGATAAGATGACAAGCCTGAGCAACAGATTTCATATGGGTAGGGATGTGTGTGTGTGTGTGTGTGTGTGAGAGAGAGAGAGAGAGAGAAGAGAGAGAGAGAGAGAGAGAGAGAGAGAGAGAGAGAGAGAGAGAGAGAGAGAGAGAGAGAGAGAGAGAGAGAGAGAGAGGGAGGGAGGGAGGGAGGGAGAGGGAGAGATTGAAAACAAATACAAGAGTGGGGATGACAGAGTGGTCAGTCTGCTGGAGGAGATGGGATGAAATGGGGTCAGAGGGGAAAAGAGGCTCTCCTCACCATGAATGGCCTCTATTTTTAGCATGTGGTCTAGGCGACAGCATTGAGGATTCCACAGTGAGGACCTAAAGAGATCACCTACAAAAAGCAGACACGAGCAATCGGAGTGCAGCAGACTGAGGACCATTGAGGTAGGGGCAAAAGACCCCATGTACTCTGCAGCCCTTGAGGCTATCCTTGCATTATTACAGCACAATCCTGTTCCAAGTGACTGTCTCAAACTGTCAAGAAAATGGTCATTTCCTAAGAGCTACCATTTCCAAAACCCTTTTAGCCTGACAAGTCCTTGCAGCAACCCTACCAGCTAGGGCCATAGACCATAGAATTGGTAGGAACCTCAGGTCATGCAGCCTAAACAGCTTATTTTACCCTTGAGGTAGATAATACTAAGTTTTTGTTCCCATTTTACAGATCCAGAAACCAAGAATCAATGAGGTTTACCCACTGTCCCACAGTTTGCCAATGTCAGGGTTGAAAATCAAAGCCCCTTTCTTTGGCCCTGAGTTTCATGGAAATTCTTTCTGCATGCTTCCTTTGCTGAGGAAGGCAGATTAGTAGTTAACACATTTCAGAACTCTTTTAACAATTTTGATTTTTTAAAAATGTAAATGCTTTTGGTTCTTTAAGATAGCTCCCCAGACTTCTCATGAAATGAGGAGTCACCATTAAAGCAAAGTTCTTAACTGGGGTCTATGAGTTGAAAAATAAATTTGAAAACTATTTCAACATGATTGGCTTCCTTGGTAATTCTATGTGTTTCATTTTATGTGCTTTAAAATATTACTCTGAGAAGGGGTCTTTACCTCAGTGTTGACGAGGTCTGGAATACAAAAATGGTTAAGAACCCTTGGTCCAATGAAATCGAGGGCAGGCAGCCCCCCTGGGCTTCTCACTCTTATCAAGGGCATCAGTCAGCCCCGAATCCTTGCTTCCCATGAGGGTGATTGTGCCTGACAGGTGGATGTTGGGACCATCTTATTTCCACTCAGCCATGGACTCACGAGAAGCAACGAATTCAGCAAAATAATAAGCCGTCTCCATGGCAGGCCAGAGGATTCTCACCACGCTGCTGCCACAGTGTCTAAGCTCACTGGCAAGACATGAAGGGGCACTGTCAAGTCCAATTCTTCCAAGATGACCCATTGGGCAGAACATCAAAGACTTAGGGCAGACAATTAGTGCAGCGGGATTAGAGGAGGCACTCAGCTGAAAAACATTACTCCTTTGCTATTCTGATGACCAGGCACAAGCAGGCTGTGGATGGATGTCTTAGTGGGATGGCCTTTCCTCTCAGGATAGTAATACCGCTGAACAAATGATTGTCCTTACGAGGAACACAGTCGATGGCCAGAATGGTCAGACTCTTAAAGGCATCTAACATGGTAACCCCTGTACGCTTAAAAACACGCCAGTAGAAGCACCGAAGGTGCACAGCTAGGCCAATGCAGTTGGTGAATGGAGCAGGTGGGAGTGCCCAGGTTGGTCATCTGACATCATAATCTTGGAGTGATCTGGAACTCCCCACTCTTCCTCAGCCAACACATGTCTACAAACCTACCACCTGGACCTCTGTGATGTCCCTTGCTTCTGACACTGTTCTCTCACAATTCAGACACTCATGACCTCTCACTTCTCTTTTTAACTCTTTGCAGCCTGGCTTCTGCCATCATCATTCAACTGAAACCACTCTCCAGAGTTCCCAATGATCTCTTAGTTGCCAAATCGAATGGCCTCTTTTCAATCCTCATTCTCCTTGACCTCTCTGCACCCTTGGACACCGTTGATCTCCTTCTCCTTCTTGATGGCCGAACTCTCTAGGTTTTAGGGACCTCACTCTCTCCTGATTCTGACCACTCGTTCTCCATCCCCTTTGCTGGATCTTCACTCAGGTTATGCCCTCCCACCATGAGTGGCCCTGAGGCTCTGTACAGGGCCATCTTTTCTTCTTTCTGGGTGAACTCATCAGTTCCTGAAGGCTCAGTTATCATTCTTATGCCCTCCCCTCCACAACTGCTTTTGTATAGTCTCTGTATTTTACATCTGTACATATCATCTCCCCAACTGGGGTGTAGGCTCCTTGAAGAAAGGGCCTATTGCTTCCGATGTTCCTTCCCCCCCCCCACCTCTGGAGGCATATCCACCAAAATCTCAGTTGTCTTGTAAATTAGTAAGAAAAAAGCATAAGAAATCTGTAATCTAGAGTCGTTCATCTCATTTGAATAGAAAAAACAACTCATTATCTTTCTCCCTATCAATTATCAATCCATGCAAATGATTCTTCAATTGATTCTCTCTGCTGACTTATAAGCTCACATTTCTAGTTGCCTACTGGACATCTCCAATTGGAAGTCCTATTGTTGTCCAAGCTTACCCTGTTCAAACCTGAATGTAGTATCTTTTCCCCCAAAGCTTCCCTCTCCCAAGCCTATCTTTTACTGTCAAGTAATCTCTGCCACTACCCCCCCACCATCACCACCCCAGCTCAAAATGTAGTAGTGTCAATCTACATTCCTCACTATCTCTCAGCCTCCAGATCCCAGCATTTTCCATCTACTGGTATTTCTGCCTTCATAATAGCTCCTGCCTACATCCCTTTCCCTCCCATGGCACTGATCCCACAATGGTGCAGCCCCTCCCATGCTGGACTATTGCAGTTTTCTGCTCTCGGTTTTCTGCCCTTACCTCTTTTCTCCACTCCAGAGCCCATTGTCCACTCAGTTGTCAAATTGATCTTATGTATGGACCTGTCTCCATCATCCCTGCCTACTCAGTAAACCCCAGTGCCTCCCTATCATCTCTGGGATCAAATAGAAAATCCTCTGGCTTCTAAAGCCTTGAATTGTCAGACCCCTCTCAACTCCCCAGGCTCAGTGTGCCTTACTCTCCTCTCCTTACAGGTCCTCGCACATGGCTCCCCATCCCCATCTCAATGCGTTTCCCTGATCATCAAGCATGTCAGTAACACTCTTCCTTTTCACCTTTGCCTCATAGAGTGCTGCCCTTCCTTGAAGACTCTTTCCCTTCTGCCGTGAGCCTCTTGGGATCCATCCATCCTCCTGGCCTCCCTCCCAGATAGCCACTTTGCATAGATTTGTAGTTGCTCCTTTTGTATTTATGCCTTCTATCTCTCAATAGGTGCTTAGTACTCCTGGCAAGGAGGGATCCTTTCATTTTAATGCTTGTTACAGTTAGCAGACTTACTATGATTTCCTTGGTTTGGGCACTCCCTCCACTAGGCAGATAGCAAAGCCTCTCTGGATCCCCAAGAGGCCAGTGCCTGGTACTCCACAGGCTGAGCTGAGCTACGCCCCACTCAGGGAGGTAGATTAGCTTACTTTCACTTTTCTCACTATATGACGTGCCTGTGTGCATGGCAATTACCAGTCAGTCTTGAGTCACATTTCCTATATTTGAGGTCATCACCCTGGATGACAGAATAGGCGTTGTTTCATTTGACCCTGGGAGCCCCAGACCCTGCCATGTGGCAGGCACTAAATGGAGCCTAAGATAGTGACCTGTGGTTGAGTCCATAAAACCTCCAACATTAATAAGATAACCAGAAGAAAGGAAGTGGAAGCGCCTATTGCTGAAAGTCTTCTCAAGGGGGAGGGAAATGGGACCATAGTCAGCAAGGATGGAAGGCTCAAGTGTGGCTATTTGGAGAATGGGGAAGACATGAGCATGTTTGTAGGCAACAGGAGAGCAGCTAGTACAGAGGGAGAGACTGAAAATAAGGGAGTGGCAGTGAGAAAGGGAACAATCCACTCAAGAAAAGAAGATGGAACAGAATTGTTTATACAGGTTGAGAGGTTTGCCCTGGCAGGAGGAAGGGCACTGCTGCATGAGAGGCAGAGGTGAAGGAGTAGAGAGCTAATCCCATGAGACAAGGAAGAGGGAAGAAGAGGGAGATCGTGGAGAAGAGCCTCCTTTTTTCTGTAAATAGGAGACAAAATTCTCAGCTGAGAGGGTGGGAGGGAGAAAAGACATAGGATGTTTGAAGAAGGATGAAAGGATTTGGAAAAGCCTCTGTGGTGAGTGGGAGAATGAATTAATTAGGGAGGTATAAAAGAATTGCCTGACAGCAGTGAGGGCCCAGTTGAGATTATACAATCTAAATTTGTAGTCATCAGCCAGTCAGTGTAGTTTAATGATTTTCTCCAGTTTCACTCAGCAATACATAGGTAGGAGAAAATGCAGCAGATGGTGGGAGGGATTCAAGGATGGGGTTTAGCAGAGATAGGTAGGATAATGGGTCAAAAAATTTGAGAGAATGGAATGTAGAATTGAACTGTTCACTGAGGGATCAAGGTGGAGAAGGAAGAAAAGTGTAGCCAGGACAGGAGCTGGGAGACAATTGAAAGATGTAGAAATTGGAGATCATGGTGAGGATGAACAGAGTTTGTGGGGGGTGCAAGGTAGAGGGAAAGGAGGAATGACAGCAGATTACAAACAGATGAAAGCTTTGCAGGGTTCTGGAACCTGGAAGTAGAATGTTTGAGCAAGATCAAGGGATGGCAACACCACCTCTGGGTGGCTGAGGTGGACTGGAGGAAGTAGGTCATGAGAAATGAGCAGGTTGAGGAACTGGGAAGTTAGGGCATTTGAGGGAGCATTGTTTCAGGTCTTTAAATCCCCTCATAAGAGGGCAGGAGTTAGAGAAGACAGAAAAGTTGTGAGCCAGGTATGGAACTCATTGAAGAAGGAAAGGGAGTGATCTAGAGGTCTGTATACAATAGCTGTGGGGACTTGGATTGGGTGAAAGACATGGACTGATGGAACTTCAAAGGAGGAGAGGTGAATGACGAGAGAACCCGGAGGTGGGAGGTGGTGAGGGGGGGGCAAGGACCATTCCACTGAATCAGAGGAAGTGAATGACAGTGAAGCCATTGCTGGAAAGAGTGGCCAGGGAGGATACTGCCTTATTCCCCAGCAGCCCAAACAAATCTTCCCATGCTTCTCCAAGGTTTTCATATTTCTTTAACCTTACTGAGCAATATTTGGTTGCATTCACAGACCATAGATTTTTCAGCTTTTTTGGTTATTACAAAGTGATTGGCAATGTTCATAATAACATCTGTCCTTCAAAGCTCTCCAAAATCTGGCCTCTTCCTCATTCCCCTCCTTGCCCACTGTGTTAAACTCGGATTGACTTACTCACTGTTCCTTACGCAGGACACTCTATCCCCCATCTCCATTTCTTTGCCCTGAGTGTTCCCCATGCCTGAACTTCCCTCTCTCCTTCCTTCAGACTCTTAGAATCCTGGGTTTCCTTCCAGGCTCTCCTCGTGTTCCCTTTCCTGATATCATCCTGCCCACCAGGTGCTAATGCCCTCCCCCCCTTACCCACTCGTATACAGTCTCTATATTTCCATGTCTGTCCATGCCATTTCCCCACTTAGAATGTAAACTTGAGGCCAGGGACTATTGTTGCCTGTATACCCCCATGTGCCTCTGGCAGAGGGGCCACTGATGAATCAGTTGTCTTGTAAATTGTTAAGGAAAGAGTGTAAGAAGTCTGTAATAGACATTCTTCACCTCACCCAAAAGGAGATTCAGGGAGGGATCCTGATGCCCAGAGATCCCAACCATCAGAGCTCATTTGTTTCAGTTGTGGGTGGTGTGGCTGCTGGTTCAATCCAATTGAGGGGTGTTCTTGCTCACCTTTGACATGATTCAAAGGGATCTCCTTACAGAGAATGATGATCCTCTAGGGGTTCTGATTTTTGACCTTACTGTCATTCTTTTTAAGCGAATTAAAAGCTCCTAAATTTTGTACTTTGAGTTGGCTGTAGAACGCGATCCTTCTCTTCCAGGTGCCTTTCAAATGGGGGCATTGCTTGGACCAGGGAGAATTCCATCAGCAAGGGAAGCTCTATTCATTTTGCTCTCCCTCTGGGTTGGAAGGACTGAACGGTAGTAAATGTCGCTGACAAACTTTGGCTAAAATCATAACATTCAGAGGGACATTTTTCCTGCCACAGCACAGTGCCTGGCACCTAGTAAATGCATATTTTTTTGATGGATGGGTATGTTGGTTTCTAAGCTCATTAGTGGGATCCTGGAGTCATTAGTGTGATCCCTTTCCTGTATATAACTCCACTTCTACCGACTGCTTGTGTTTTCTGAAGAGCAGTCCACTGATACTGCATAGTGTGTGTGTGTGTGTGTGTGTGTGTGTGTGTGTGTGTGTTCCAAACTGGTTGGGAGATCTCCTAGCCAATGGTACTGCATAAGGCTGAGACTAACTCAGGAGGGAGGTCAAATCTCAGTTTAGTAAAGGAGACAATAATCATTACAGGGAAATGCATTCTAAGCAGTTTTGCAGTGTAGGTTCTGGGAACAAAAGAGCACACCGGGGGGAGGGGGGTTTTCCCAACTTCTGTGTGATTCCAAAATGATCTTCCATCTGCTATTGAGAATGTATTTCTTCTCTCTTGCCCACCTCTCTCCCCCCCTCTGTCTGTCTGTCTGTCTGTCTGTCTGTCTGTCTGTCTCTCTCTCTCTCTCTCTCTCTCTCTCTCTCTCTCTCTCTCTCTCTCTCTCTCTCTCTCTCTCTCTCTCTGTTTATATCTCTGTCTCTGTCGCTTTGTCTCTCTGTCTCAATCTCTCTCGGTCTCTCTATCTCTGCCTCTGTCGCTCCCTCTCTCTCATTTCTCCTCTTCCCTTTATGGAAGGTATACACAGCAGCACAGATCAGAAGTCCCTTGGCCCATTGCAAGTCCCATCTGCTCCAGGTACCCAGCATGCATGCAGAGTCACAAGACCTTCCTGCAGGAGACTACCTGCTTGTGGTGGGAGTGGGACTACACTTAACAGAATTATAAATGGTCGGAGCAATTCAAAGCTTAGCCCATGGAGCATCAGCCTGCCGGCCCACCTCCAGGCCTCCGACACCAATTGGATTGTTTGTCATCTTGGCTGATTTGCAAGGTGAGAGGTGAAACCTTCCCCTTGTCATGGTCTGCATTTCTCTTAATGATTTGAAAGCCTGTTTTCACATGGTCATTTGTGATGACTTTCCACCACGCGTGTGCTGGGGAATCTTTTATCACCCCCGTTTCTTTCTTAATATAAGCAGTATTTTATTTTTTTCCAAATACATGTAAAGATAGTTTTCAGCATTCATTTTTCATAAGATTTTGAGTTCCAGATTGTTTCTTCCTCCCATCCCACAACGGCATGCAATCTGACATGGATTACACGTGTGCAACCATGAACACATTTCCACATTAGTCATGTTCTATCAACCCCATTTCACAGATGGAGGAAATGGAGCCCCAGAAGTCCAGTTCTCCTTTGGGAAAGTTACAAGATTAATCACCTGACGCCTCACAAACGTCTCATTGCTCTGGGGCAGAATCTATTTCAGGAATTTGAACACCAAGAGAATCCTGTGGGGACGTCCTCTCCTCTCCCTCTTCCCCTCCCCTCCCCCTCCCTGGCCTCTCCCCTCCTCTCCTCTCCCTTCCCCTTCCATAGCTGAGCAGTCAGATTTAGGGCCTCTGAAGTCAGGGAATGTTCTGTTTTTATTACTGCATCCTCATTACCAACTCAGTTCATGAAACACAGTAGGCGGCTAATATGTGCTCACAAAGTTGTAACATTGGACACATCAGGATAAGACACTTCCACGCTGGCAGGCTGAAAAGTCCCCAGGCTCCCCAGAAACTCGTCCAGTTGCCCAGAGGTGCGACTTCATGCCGCAGGCTAGACTTGATGACTGCAGCAGGGACCGGCCTCCCTAACCAGGAGGAATGAATGAATCCGTGGCCGGATAAATAAAGGAAGGCACGAATCAAAGTAGTTGGTCAGAGCTTGGTGTGTGCCAGGCACTGGGCAAACCCTGGTGTAGGAATAGAGAAGACAATGCCTGTCCTTAAGAGGCCTACATCCTGAGGGGCAGTAGAAGGACCCATGGCCAGAGAGATCTGTTTTGGCCCAGACAGTCACAGGGAACAAGACAGGAGACAGGCAGTTACTGAGCTCTCGCAGTATGCCAGACTGTCCTAACAGGACCAAAACCAAAGCCAGGTGAGGGAGGGGAAGCATACTCGAGTACTTGACAGGGAGTCCAAGGAGCTGGGGTTGAATACTGCTGTGTGACTCTGGTTAAACTGTACAACCTCTCTGAGCCTTCCCTTCATCTTGATGCTGAGGGTTTGGACCAAAAGGTCTCTAAAGTTCCATTTGGTCCAGAGCATGAAATGGCTAGGGAGTCAGGAAGACCTGAGTTCAAGTGCAGGCCATGACACACATGGCTGTGGGACCCTGGGCTCATCGCTTAACTTCAGGGCTCCAATTAACTTTCTACAACTAGAAATAGCCAATTAATAGCCTCTGAACATTTTCCCTGAAATTTCCTACAATAATGAAATTCAGGTCAGTGCCTCAAAGTAAAGAAAGACACCTCCAGTTCAAAATCTTATTCACTGCAACATAGTAGCTTTGACTCCCAGCTAAGTAAAGAATGGGTGAAATTGGGGAAAGAATGAATGAATGAATTGCTTTAAAAAGAATTTATTGTTTACTATGGACAAAGCATTATGCCATGACTTGGGAATTAAGGAGACAGACAGAGAAAGAGACAGAGAGAAAAGAGAAGAGAGAGAAAAGAGAAAAGAAGAGAAGAGAGAGAGAAAGAAAGAAGAGGAAAGAGAGAGAGAGAGAGAAAGAAAGAAGAGGAAAGAGAGAGAGAGAGAGAGAGAGGGAGAGGGAGAGGGAGAGGGAGAGAAAGCTATTTTCTGGGCAAAGCTGATAAAATATTTTGGAATTTTTGTTTCACCAGGTGCCAGGCTATGGACCTAGAAATGCCCCTATAGCCCACCAGAGAGCCCCAACAGAAGAGGAAGGAAGGAGGAGAGCTGAGTGGCCTAAAGTGGAGATCTTGGAGGTTGCTCCATGGAAATGATCACGTGGTTGTTGCTGTCGCTGCTGCTGCTGCTGCTGCTGTGAGTGGGGAGTCAGCTGGTTAAAGCCCTGTATCCCTATCCCCCTAGGGAGGAACAAGTTTGGCTGCCAGTCAGGAAAAGGCACACTGGGTTTCCAACTAGAAGCCTGGGATTGGGCATTAGTTCCCCCACTTAAAGACTGTGGGATCTTAAGCAGGTTCTTTCACTTCTCTAAGACTCAGTTTCTGCACTGGTAAAATGGAGCTAATCTTCCCTCCTCACTGGGAAATAGCAGTACCACCCCAAAGAATCCCTGGGATTGGAGGGTGTCCAACCCTGCTTTCTAGCCTGGAGCTGGAGAGCATCCAACCTGGAAGGGATTGTAAAGGTCATCTAATCCAATCCAGGAATTTGACAGCAAGGGAAACTGAGGCCCTTTGCCCCAGGTCACATGGCTAGCTGGTGGCAGCACTGGACCTCAAACCCAGGCATCACGTCTTGGAATCAAGTCTCACTTCCCCCTGCTGTTTTCTCAGCCTCTCCTCTTCCCTGACTCTTGGCCACCTTGAGAAGCTATCCTTGGAAGCACAGTGGATGTGTGGCGCAAGCCTCTGCCAGCAAGAAGCTGAGGGAGCATTCCCATGTTTGGCTGCTCACAGTCGTTCAAATAGCCTGGCCATGTGTGAGAATGACTAAGTGTCAACCCATCCCCCCAAGGAGCCAAGGTAAATCTCTTCCCAAGGAACAATCCTCATTTACTGGGAGCTGTGCCACAGTGGGTATGTATGGGTGTGTAGAGTGTGGAAAATATTCAGCTGCAAAAGTCCCTTGAAATTCCCTTAACTCTCATAAAACCCTGAGAGTCAGACACTAGGGAATATTTCCTGGTATCAATGGATGGCGCTCATCTGTGTGACTTTTGTGGGAAATAGATCAATAGTCTTTTGATGGGAATCATGTCTGTAGTGCACTGTGAAGTTGGCAAAGATTTTCCTAGACATTGTTTAATGGAAATTCCTCTACAAATTGTAAAGAAGATGCTACAGGAATTATCTCCATTTTACAGGCTCAAAGAGAGGAAGGGACTGATCCAGTACCACAAGGCTAGTAGGCATCACAGGCAGGATCGGAATCCAAATCTCTTGAGTTCTAAGTAACCTAGTTCATCATTATTTCCTTACTCTAAATAACTTGGAATCAGGAGAAAGGTGGTCCAAATCCTGCCAGTGACATTAGCTATGTGGCCACATACTATTCCTCATCTGAAGAGAGAAAGAGAGAGAGAGAGAGAGAGAGAGAGAGAGGGAGGGAGGGGGAGAGAGAGAGAGAGAGAGAGAGAGAGAGAGAGAACACCTTCTCCACAGTGTTGTTCTCAGGATCAAAGCTGGTAAACTGGAAAATATACTCACTCTAGAGCCAGAGGTCCTGGGTTCAAATCCTGCCTGTGAGTGGTGCCCTAAAAAATCAATTCTGTTCTGCATGCTGCGTATATGAAGGAAGTCATGACTTCTGACTGGCTGAGAGAATACTGAAGCAACTCTGAGTGTTTGCACAAAGAACTTAGCTGAGTCAGTTACTGATACACTGGGAGAGCCTTGGAAAGAAGGCGATCCAGAGATGGAGATGGGGGGTGACAGGTGGAGGGGCTGGCCTCAAGATGTCCCTTGACGTTCACTGCTGGCAGTCCTTGAGATTGCAGAGAGAGACCTTCTCCTAAAAAAGCATTCTCTCTCTCTCCCTTTCTCTCTCTCTCTCGCCTTCTCTCTCTCTCCCCTCTCTCTCTCCTCTCTCTCTCCTCTCTTTCTCTCTCTCTCTCTTTCTCTCTCTCTCCTTCTCCCTCCCTCTCTCTCTCCCTTCCTCCTTGTTTGAACTGAGGTTTTCTCTTACTCTCAGCTGAAGACCTCATAAGGAAATTGTGTCTTTTGGGATATATTCTAATCTGTAGAATTTCTCAGATTTCAGCTCACTGCTCTGCCTAGATAAAGGGGTTTACTCAGTGCTTGCCACACAGAAGGCACTTAAAAGTGTTTGTTGACTGCCTGATTGTGTGATTAGCAGTGTAAGCTAAGGGTTTGGAATACTGTGTAAAGCATCTTCCAGTCTGTCTAATCCCCTCCTCAGGAGAACTGGATAGAAGGGAATGAGGAGGCAGGCAGTTCAGTCTGGAGACAGCACAGAAGCATTAGACCCAGCCTTGCCCAGAGGGAATGGCCTAAGAAGAGGGAGGTTGGATGGACCCAGGGTCATTCCACTGGCTCTCTTCAAGCTATAATGGGCTTCAACTGAACCTGAAATAGATGAAGAGAGATGGAGCCCTGAGGCTCCAAGGGAGATAGGGCACATGCCAGCTAGCTGAGATGGGAGATGAGGCCAGTCCACAAGTACCCCAAATCCCAAGGGGGTGGGGCCAAGAGGTGCACAGTAGGATACATCCTTCTTTCTAGGATGCTTGTGAATAAAACCAGAGCATGGTGTTAGGAAGGACCTCCTAGGAAAGGCCTGAGAGAGGAGAGAAGTAGGGAGCCAAGGAGGATTCGCATCATCCACATGAGAGGTAGCAGGGCCTGAACTAAGCTGGAGGCTGCAGCCAGGCACAGGAGAGGAACAGACCGGAGACGGCAGAACTGTAATGGAGAATGCCCGGTTGGGGTGTTACCTGGCCGAAATGAGGAAGTAGGGATGGAGGAGAATCCAGGGGGACTCCGGGGCTTAGAACAGTAGGTAACAGGGACGTCTGGTTGTACTCTCCTTGGCAGGGCCCAAACCCCCAAGTGTTTACCTGGAACGGGAATCTAACGTTGAAGTTGCTGCTAAGAGTGAATCATCCCCATCTGGGGCTCCTGGGTCCTCTCGAGTTTGTATCTGGGATGGGGAGAATTGGTTTAGAAGCACCTCAGGAGCTTTGGAGGAAGTTACAGAATCCTGCACGTGTGAGCACAGGTAAGCTCCTGCTCAGTTAGCTTGCACAGCTCTTACCCACACCCACACAAACACATGCATACACATACACACACATGCACACACACCCATGTATCTTCTCACACACACACTCACACACTCATACTCACACATACACATGCACACTCACATTCACACACATTGGCAAGTACCACATGGATTGATCTCTCCAGCTTCCCTTGGTCTTTCCATAGGCTCTGGATTCCTAAATCAGTCCCACTGAAAGATAGTCATGCATGGAGAAGGGGTATTTCAGTGAATCCCATGCCCCCAAAGCCTGGGACCAAGGCAGATGCAGAATGAACAACACTCTCACCTATCCATATACAGCACCCAGAGAGGAGACTTTTACCAAGGGGACGTTCTTCCTCAAAGCAATGATTCTTTTCTCGGTGTACTTCCTTTAGCCAAATCTTTGTCAGCTTTGGAAGCCCATGGTCTCATCCTTCCATCTGGAAAGGCTACCTCAAGAAACAGCACATAGAATGTCTAATTTCAGAGCACAAGAGACCCCAGGGCCATGTAGTAAACTTGTTTGGGAGGACCTGGTGACCTGGTCAGCAAGCGGCCATGTGGCCCAAGGCCTCAGCCAGGAAGAGCAGAGCCCCCTACATCACTCTTCAGCCCTCTCAGCCTACTTAGGGGTTTTGTAGTCAGGAGAAATTATCAGCCCTAAAGGCTAAATTTGTTATTTCTACCCATTTCCCCCCATTGTTAAGCTCTCAGGGACCAGGCAAAAGAAGGCAGTCTCTTTTCAACAATAAACATCGATTAAGCCACTAAGTGTATATCCTAAGGATGTGTATGAGGTCAAGATCTCAGACCTGTCCTGATGTTTAAGGGTGTGTGTTAATGGGGGTTCATTGATCACAGAGTATAAAATGCTGCTGAGTCTGAACTCAGGAAGACTTGAATTCAAATCTGACCGCAGACACTTCCTAGCTGTGTGACCCTGGGCAAGTCACTTCACCCTGTTTGCCTCAATTTCCTCATCTGCCAAAGGAACCTGAGAAGGAAATGGCAAACCACTCCAGCATCTCTGCCTAGAAAATGCCAAATGGGGTCACGACTGGATGATAACAAACTTTCTGGTATTAAAGAGAATGAGTAACAATGAAAAGGCTGTGAAACTAAAAAGAGAAGAGGGGTGAAACGGAAAGCTGCTGCCTTAAACCCACAAAGCTAGATACCCTAGCAGAAGCTAATTCACTGCAGAGACAGGCCTGCAGCGGAGATTCCCAGTTCACCAGAGACCAAACCCAAGGACTCGGTCAATGTTAACGGCCATGGCCCAGCAGAAATGCACAAAACAGGGCCATGAATTGGAGGAACTGAAGCTCCTAACAGAGTCCAGCCTGACCTCCTCAGTGTTCACCATGAGACTTGGTAGGGGAGACTCACAATGGGAATCCTATACTAATAGGATGTCCTGGCTTTACTGTAAAGGACCAGGTGAAGTAAAGCAGGGAGGCCAGAGGAGAGAAAGATAGACTCGGGAGGATATGCAAGAAGGAGAGTGGAGAGGACAAGGGAGAAGGAAAGCACAGAACTGAGCGCTTAGGAGGAAAATGAAGAAACGCTTGAATGGAAGCTATGGTCTCTTTGGAACATCCTATAGATGCCATATTCCCAGAGGCAAGGAGGAATTGACTGCCAGTGGAAAAGTGATGGGAGTGATGGGAAGTGGCCACTTTTTCATCTTGAAATTGGAGAGAGAGACAGAGACAGAGACAGAGACATAGAGACAGAGAAGAAAAGCCAGGTCTATTCTCACAAGTACCCTCTATCTGGGGAGGGGGGTGGGTCACATGACCTCTAAGGTGTCTTTCAACTCTACCTCTGGTCCTACGATCCTATGACCTTGGGTAAGTCTCCCTCCCTGGGGAAAGTCCTCCCTAGGACTCAGCTACCTCAGGGGCAGTACAAGTTGGCTTGGTAGAGGGAATTCTCCTTGTTTGAGGAGATCACTGTTCTTTTGAGCAGTAGGATTTTGGTGAAATCCTGGACTGTCTCCAGAATGGCTTAATCCCCGGCTGCTTGCTGCCACCAAAGCCAGAAAGAAGCAGCCTCACTGATCACTCTTCAGAGGACTGGCAGAGATGGCAAGGCATCGGTGGGTGAGGCCTGCCCAGGAGGAGGAAGAACTCCGGAGAGATTGGGGACTGCTAAATTCTGAGATGGTGTTTCCCCTAGCGTGGGATGAAAATGAGCAGCATGTAGTTAGCCCTGTGACTGATCTAATCGGATATTTCTAAAGCCAACACAGTCTAGTCTTTGGGACCTCCTCCATGGTCTAAGTCTGGTCGCCTTATCCCTCCCCTCAGTCACAAGCACTCCATATTCACAAAGATGTGGTCACTACACAAACAGCACCCACTTGGCTAAACATCAGCTTGATTCCAATGGATGGAGCTCGTCTTGGCAGTGGCCCACACAGAGACCAGCACCAGAGGATGGAGATAATGGGTCTCAAATTCATAGACCTCTTCAAGGAGAACCAAACTCCATCCCTCCTGGTCCCTCCATGACATATATCACTGTCCTGGCCTGGAAGCTATGTGTCTCCAAGCTGCCTTTCCAAACTGGCCACCATCTCCACCAGTGGAATCTGGCTATAAGGTAAAGCCCCGAGGGCAGTTTCACTTACCCTTGTAGCTACCCCCAGTGTCAGCACTTAACACCCTTGCCCCTAGGAGTACCCTAATTAGTGCTTGATGAAATGAACTGAATGTTCCTGTGAGATTGGGAGCAAAAGTGCCAGGCCCAACTTCCATTGAGGGATCAGGAAGGACAGTGTCTTGCTCAAGGTCTCATGGCTGTGAGGAACTGGGTGTGAAATCTAAGTCTTCCGAGTCACTATCCTGAAAATGTGGGTGACAGAGGAATATATGTAAGAGATGCCCACAGACACAGACAGTAGGTGCCTGTGGGCTTCCAAGGAACCTGGAAGTAGTGTAACTGTAAGGAGGGTGAGGCAGAAGATAGAGCCATTGACTGGAAGACCAACTGCTCCTTCTCTCCCAGTCTCCTCCTCCTGCAAAGGAGGAAGGATGACCTCAGCAGTCTGGCAGACACAGCGTCATCAAGGAAATGATCATTTGTGGGAGCAGGGAGTGATTTTCTTCAAAGCTATGGAAAGCAAAACCAAATTGTGGGAAGCAACAAAGAGCCTTGTGCGCAGGGAATCAAAGTGAATGCTACAGCAAGAACCTGTGAGCAGGTGGTCCAAAGCAAGACCAACACCTTCAGCTTACAATCAGCCCTAAAGACCAGCATACATGGATGGCTCAGCGCTTGGCAGCTGAGCTGGTGGTGCCCGCCCCAAAGATGAATATCACAAAGCAAAGAGGAGATGATGAGAAAGATCTTGCTTAGTCCTAGGGGTTCAGATGGAGAGGGATGGGGGCACCTATTTCCTTCTTGCCTTGCAAGGCTGCTAATAGGCCCAGAAAGTGACAAAGCCCCAAGCTGTTCCCCAAAGGCTGAAGCTGTACCCCAACACCCAAAGGCTGAAGCTGCTCCTTCCATGAGTGGTTTCCTTTACTTTCTTTGACCCTTTGCCCCACAGCCATTGAGTCCTCACTCAAGTCTTCACTCTCCCTAGAGGTCCAGTGAATTCCCAATACCTTCCTCTGGGATTGAATCCCATATAAAAGCACAATTCTGGATGAAAAGCGTTGACTAGCTGGGATCAGTATAAAAAATCATACCCCCTGGGTTACAAAGCAATTGAATGTACAGGATGGGGGAGGCCTGAGTAGTCAGAGGAGTGTCTGAAAAAGATCTGGGGGTTTCAATGGATTGCATGCTCAAGGGTCAGCAGTATAAGAGGCAAGGAAAGGCTCAGGAAATCTGGGTTGCAGGAGAGGGGCCAAGCCTTCCATCAAAGGGACACAAGGATCCTGCTGTACTCTGTTTTGCTCACACCTCACCTGGAATAGTGCCTTCCCATGTGGGTGCCCCAGCTCAGAAAGAGCCTGAATAGCTGGAAGGTATCCAAGGGATGGTCACTGGGAGAGGAAAGGGCCTTGGGTCTATACCCTCTGAGGAACTAGAGGTGTTGGGTCTAGGGAAGGTGGAAGGGTCTTCCCCAGGGGACTCTCAGGGGGCAGCCAGTCATGCTCCATTTGGCCTTGGAGGACAGAAGCAGGGGCAGTGCAGAGAAGCTGGTTTCCTGGCCACTGGAGCTGTCAGGGAAGTGGCCTGGGCTGCTTGGGGAGGGGGCAGCTTTCTTCCCTTGGGAAGCCTAGATGCCCAGTCCCCGAGTGGAGCTATAGTGAGGAGCTTTCTGGTTTGGGTTGAACAGGAAGGCCGCCAACACCCCATGGCACTCCCTGGTTCTGGCATTCTGAGACTTGATCAAAGTGAGGCCCAGTCAGAAAGACAGCATAGGGCAGAGGCAGGCCCTGGGACTTCGCGGGTTTTGTCGGAATGTCTGCCCATCATTCACTTTTGGCATCGAGTGCCTGCCCCACCAGGGTCAGAAAGAAAAGAGCCCTGTTTTGGGGGGCATGCCTGGGGGATGTGGGCCTTCTCTGTATGGCGGCTGTTCAGGCAAGGCCCCTTCCCACAGAGATGCACCCTCGAGCCTAAAGGGCAATTTGGTGCTACAAACTGGGGCTCCGCAAAGGCTGGGCCCGGTTTGCCAGAGATGCCCGGTAGAGTGGCCAAGTTCCGGCCCTCGGGGATCCTCTACTGCCAGGCCGGGGCCCAGATCGCTGCATGCAGCCAAGCCAAGGGGCTGGGAAACCCCGCCCCAGGACACCTCCCAGACTGAGGGCGTCAGGGGGTATCACACTCCTCTCCACACCAGCCCGGCGCTGGATCCAACTGCGCTAAAGGAAGAGGCGACAGGGACTGGGGGCAGGGCGGGGGGGAGCCTCCCAGGTGGTTGGGAAAGGGGAAGAGGGGTACGTGGGGGGGGGGGGGGCATTTCCTCCCGGGGGTGGAGCCAAGGGAGAGCAGGAGGTGGGGCCGCGGGCAGGCTCGACTCCGGGCCCAGCCTATGCCCAGCTCGCCCCCGCCCCAGCCCCACCCCCACGGCTCCCTGGATTTCGCCCACCCCCTGGCCCAAGCCCCATGCCGGCGCCAAGGCCTCGCACACTTAAGTACCCGCCCTCCAGACCTCGGGCCACACTTTCGGTCCGACTGCCGGGCGGTTAGTCTGTCTGTCAGTCTTCTCTCCGGCTCTCGCTCCAGCTCTTCAGCCCCGGACAGCGGGACAGGCAGCCAGGGAGGCAGGGACGGCGAGCTGCCCGGCGTGGTCGGTAGATAGGTGAGTCTGCCCAGACTAGGGAGAGGGAGGGTCGGGCTCCGGGTGGGAGGCTGCAGGACCGTAGGGCCCTGAGTGCGAGCCGCGGAGGGATGTGCGGGGAAGCGGTCTGCCACACTTGCCCCAGGACCCCGTGCCGGGTCCCCTCTCTTCCCTCTCCTCCCCGCCTCGCGCCTGTCTCCGAGGCTCCCGGGCGCCGGTGGTTAAATATAGCCTTGGGCTCGGCTAGACTTGGGGGTGGGGGGAGGCGGCGGAGGGCGCCCCTTCTCCTCCCGAGCTGGCAGCCTGGGGTCCTTGCCCTTGGGGCACAGCGCAGATTGGCCAGGAGGACCCGATCTGGGGGGGAAGGGGTCCAGAGGGCCTCCCCTAGAAGAGAAGGAGGCCAGGTTCTCCCGCAGAGTTGTCATGGGGCTCGGGGAGAGCTCGTCCTAATGCCCGGCGCCTGAGTTCAAGTCCTTGCTCAGCCTCGGCTCACTCCTTGCACACAGTCACTGACCCTCTGGGGGCCTCAGTTTCCCAGTCTGTAAGATGAAGGGGCCGGACTAGACTCCCTGGACGTTCCAACCAGCTGTAAATCAGTCGGTCAACGAGTATCAGTTAAGCACCTGACAGGTGGACGGTAGGGACCCAGAATTCATCAGTCTCTTCCCTCTGGGAACTTAGATTCTATTGGCATCCTGTGTGCCAGTAAGGAACGAAAAGACCCCCGCCCCCCAACCTCCAGGGGTGCGCCGGGAGGGAGGCGCTGCTAACTCCGGAGCCAGAACGCCGATTGGGAACTGTTAGTCCGATGTTTACAACCCGTGGCGAAAAGGAGGCTCATTGGAGGACAGCTCACCTTCCCCTGGCTTTCTATAGGATGGCTCGTTTGGCAGGAACGGCTGGCACCTGGATTTCTTTAGATGGAGCAATTGTCTCCATCCCTGTTTGGGATCCCAAAGCACGATAAACTGCAAACGGTGATTAAGTTCCGACCGTCTACCGACAGAAGCTTGTGCTTGGTACTGGGGAAGATAGAATTTGGAAAAAACCAGGGCCAGGGTCCTCAAGGGCGGGTCTCCTGGGGCCTTGTCCTGTCTCGCTTCCTCTTCTCCATCTGCCTCAGAATAATGCCCCAGGGTGGTGAAGGGCTATGAGGTCGACAGATTCCAAAGAGTTGGAGAGCCCCTTGGATTTCCTGGAAGGAGAAGAGAGCTAGTGCCCTGATTCCAGCCAGAATCCTGCCAGGGCCACTGAGAATGGGGGCCTGGAAACAGTAATGGTTGGCAATGGGGTAGGGGTTACGGAAAGGCAGATTTAGGAAACCCAGCCCAACAGCTCATTAGACATAATCGGGAAGGTCAGCCTTGGCTGTGAGTGGTTGCTGGCCTGCCTCGAGGCATTTTAGTGGAGTTTAGAGGACTACTGAACCCTATTCTACCTAAAAAAAAGTCTGTCCTGGGCTTTCTGTCCCTAGGCCTTTTCCCCCACTCTGGGCTTCTCCTGTCCTGGGTTGGGGGTTTGTTCTCCTCCCTCCTTTTTGCCTGTTTCTTCATTGTACTGGGGTTCCCAAAGAAACACTCTTTTTAAGAAAAGCCGTCTCTGACTTGTGGCTTTCACAGTCCCCTTTCTTGGGGACTTTCTTCTCTCTTGCTGGATTTTGAGCTCCATGAAGAGGTACTATGAGGGGGTCTGGACCTGAAGACAGGAAGGTCTGGCTTCCAAGCCCACCACAAGACCCTTACAAGCTGTGTCCTTGGATAAGTTTTTTGTCCAGTTGTTTCAGTTGTGTTCAGTGCTGTTTGATTCTTCATGATCCTATTTGGGGTTTTCTTGGCAAAGATCCTGGAGTGGGTTGCCATTTCTTTCTTCAGTTCATTCTACAGATGAGGAAACTGAGGTAAACAGAATGAAGTAACTTGCCCAGGGTCCCACAACAAATAAGTGTTTGAGGCTGGATTCGAACTCAGTAAGATGAATCCTATCTATTTTGCTCCTCTTTTAAGTGAAGAGTTTGACCTCTGTTCCCTCTGAAGGCTCTGACATGATCTTTGCTTCTCTCAGGCTCTCTCCTGAATGCCAGGCATGCCCTGGATACACACAGCGAGCAGGGGTTGCTGAAGTGTTATTGTTGCCCATGGGATACTAGGCATTTGACCTGACAGGTGCTTGTGCCCTCATCCAGGTTGGCCATCCCATATCCAGGATCCAAAGGGGAGGGGGGATGGAATTCAGCATCACTCTGATGCCAAATGGTAAAGATGAGAAAGTTCAGCTGTGTGTGTCCTTGCCCACTGCAGATGTGGACGGGATCCTTTCGTTCCCTCCTGGTCTGCCCTGGCTGGAGAAGCAGCCAGCAAGAAATCCTCCTTCCCCTTTTCCACCCCCAGTCATCCAACACTGTTAGCATCTCCAGCCAGGAGTGGTACGAGCACAAGCACAGTCCCTCACACTTGATGTGAGAAAGGACAGAAACATGTAGACACCTACGGTGTGCCTCATTGGATCCTCATGACAATTCTGGGAGGTAGGCCCCCATTTTACAGTTGGGAAAACAGAGGCAGACAGCCATGAAGTGATTTGCCCAGGGTCACTGAAGCAGTAAGTATCTGAGGCAGGATTTGAACTGGTATCTTACTGGCTCTGGGCACTGTGGTGCCACCTGGCTGCCTGCAAGCCAGGGTTTTCTGAGAAATGGATTGTAAAGAAGAGGGAACCATGGTGAATTCTGTGCTTAGCAGAAATGGTCACCTGAAAGTTGACCCAGCCACTTGAGCTACCATTTGGAACAAACTTCTCCATGGAGGCAGCTCTGGGCCTAGGAAGGAGCTGACCTGACCCTTGAGTTGGCCACTCTTGGTTTGAAGTCTCAGCTTTTTAGCTAAGTGGCTGGCTCGCTATGCATCCCTGGGAAAAGTGCTTCACCTCTCTGGGACCCAGGCTCCAGCTCTGCTCTTTCTGTCTGAGCCAAGACAGCTTTGAGATTGTTGGCACCTTTCCTTTTAGTGAGAAGGTGGCTGACACCTGTGCCCCCCAACTCTCCTCTCTACTGGGGCTTTGAATAAATAGAATCAGCTTCCCCTTCCCTTCTGCCATACTGTTTTCCTTTGTAACTTGAAGTGTAGGAGGCTTTTGAGGACTAGCTGAGGGCAGTTCTAGGGATGTGGAATGGAACTAAGGAAAGGAGAGGGACCTGGCCCCCCACCTTTGGCAGACCTTTTCTTCCTGGGACCTCCCCCTCACCATCTTAGCTTATGTATGGAGAGGAGAAGTGACCATCCCACCCAAGACCAGAATCAGTCCAGACTCCCTAGGCCCAGCCACGCTGCGGGCAAGCCACCTGTATGCCAGGCACTATGGTAAGCATGGGGGTACAAAGAAAGAGCTCACAGTTTCATTTGGCAGCTTGATGTAGTGATACAGGGCAGCTAGCTGATGTGGTGGTTAGAATGCTGGGCCTAGGGACAGGAAGACCCGAGTTCAAATCTAGCTTCAGACACTGACTAGCTATGTGACCCTGTCACTTAACCCCATCTGCTTCAGTTTCCTCATCTATAAAATGAGCTGGAGCCAGAAATGGCAAACCACTCCAGTATCTTTGCCAAGAAAATCCCAAATGGAGTCATGAAGAGTTGGACACAACTGAAACAAGTGAATGAGAGTAGATGATGTTGGGGTCCCAGAGGATGGAAGATCTGTCATGGGGGAAATGGCTCGAACCTTTCCTAAACTCTGGAGGGTGAAGTTGGGCAGTATGACAGGTGGGTGGGAATTACAAAGAAGTAGACTGAGCTCAAGGAAAGAAAACCAGGACTCCCTCCAGGTGGAATGTACTTGCTTCCTAGAGAGAGTGGCATTGAGAGTAGTGAGAGGCTTGAAATGAGGCTAGTCTGAGGGTCTGTGAAGTGTAGGCAAGGGGTGGCCAACCTTGGAGCCAGAAAGACCTGGGTTCAAGCCCCACCTCTGACCCACACTGACTGTGTAACCCTGGCCACCTTACTTCACCCCAAGTGCTCTCCATTATAGTCTAAGGCTGTTTATGGAGAAGAGGCCAGCCTACGTTGGTAGAGGAAGTCTCCTGACCTGGGAGTTCCCTGTGCCAGTGACATCACAACTGGCCTCTTCTGTTAGGAGCCAAGAGTTCAAGGGTCAGAGTTCTTCACTAGGCACCATTTGGGGAAACTCGGTAGGTTTGCTTACCCCAGGTGTTCATTTTGGTAAGCAATCTCCTGGCACACTGCAGATTCCTCCCTCTAGGGTCTTTTATACTTTTCCAGAAGTTAATAGGGTGGAGTGGTTTGAGGTTGAGCAGCTCCTGTTGGATTCCCACAGAAAGCCCTGCAGTTTGCCTCCTTTGCCTCCCTCACCCAAGGGATGTCTCCTTGGAGTCTGTTTCCCTTTGGCTCGGCCAGTCCTTGGAATTGGGCAGCCCTTGACTGTGTTTTGGGAAATGACAGATTTTCTTCCCTTTTTGCTCTTTAAGCTAGGAGAGAGAAACGAGATAGTGGTTAAAGGTGTGTGTATGTGTGTGTGTGTGTGCGTGTGTGTGCGTGTGTGTGTGTGTGTGTGTGTGTGTGTGTGTGTGTGTGTGTGTGTGTAGGGCTATGGGGAAGCAGTGCTTAAAGTTGTTCAATCTGCTTCAAGAAAGGCTAATTTGGGGTATGTGTTCCAGTCGCCCCAGACCTTGTGCTTTCCCCTCCCTTCAGCGGATTTGGGTGTTTCTTTCCTCATTGTGGAATCTGCCTTGTGCTCGAGATGGACTCAGCATTTGGCCTTCCTTTGCATCCTCTGGTCTTGTGAATGCTCGACTCTGGAATGACTCCCTGCTGCTCTTCGGGAATGCTTAAACTCTTTGAATTTGGCATAATGCTGCATTAAGGGTTGTATCCTCCTTCCTCCCCGTAGAATATAAGCCCCTTGCAGAATGAATGTTCATCAACTGATTGGATTAGATAAGAAGTTGAATTGTCCTAGATGGACTGATTGACTGCTGGAAGAATCTGAAAACCTTCATTTTACATATGGGGAAACTGAGGAATACAGCATTCCTAGGAGTCTAGAAGAACTGACTTACAGAGGCTGACAAGGATAGGAAGTGTGGGTAAAATTTGAACCCAGGTCTCCTGACTCCAAAGTCAGAATTCTTTCCTCTGTGCCATAGATAATAAGTAGCCATTTGGGCCCAAGTCCTTGGACTTCACATCCCAGGCTTTTGCTTTGGCAGCCAGGGTATGGAGGTACATGTGGCCCTCAGAGCCCAAGGAGGAGATTCAAGCTGCTGGCCCAGTAGGCGCGCTGCCCACCCCTGGAAGCTGGGTTTCTGGTAGGGGCCCAGAGCTAGAGGTTTGTTTTGCCAAATAATAAATGCTGCTTAGGTACCTAATATGCAAAGTGCCAACTCTTAGCAGATAGAATTCCTACCCTCAGGATCTCTTGGACCCCAGTGTCTAAGAAGCCTGTCATGGCCAGCCAGCCTCCCAAAGCACACACAGAGGAGGCCCCATCAGAGCCCCGGGAGGCAC
Source organism: Notamacropus eugenii (assembly GCF_028372415.1). Classification (NCBI taxonomy): domain Eukaryota; kingdom Metazoa; phylum Chordata; class Mammalia; order Diprotodontia; family Macropodidae; genus Notamacropus; species Notamacropus eugenii. Next base: position 168,774,308 of record NC_092878.1, on the reverse strand, counting down.
CGGCCCCTTCTCCCTGGTTTCCAATTTGCTCTGCCAGTGTTTCTGACACATTGATACATCCAACCTTATGATCTCCCAATTGGAAGGACTGGTGGGGAAACCTTTTTTAAAGCCAAAGATTCTTTTAAAAGGCCAATAGTTTGTTGTTCGCTCCTGCATAGAATAAGGTTAGTTATTACTTTTTAGATAAATCAGTGTTTTCCAATACTGGTTGTTCTTGAAGTAGGGCCTGGCAGCTCCTGAGTCCTTTCTGGAGGGTTTAGGGAAGGCACCCATGGGATCCCAGGCTCAAAAGGCTGCCCCCTCATTTTCCAAATGAGTTTTCCCTCATGTAAGAAACATCAGTCAGAATTCAAATGCAGGACCTTGGACTCCATAGGCAGTGTTGTGAGTGAGTGGGAGCTACGCTTTGAGAATCAGAAGTTCTGGTGGAACAGTGGAGAGATTGACCCCAGGTCACTGAGTTAGGGGAAAGGCCGAGCTGGGAGTGTTCCACGCTGCCTCTTCTGGGGGCATTGCAGCGGGTCTTCCAGCTATGAAAGGCTCTGTTTGAAATGCGCAGCACATTTAGGGGTGGGTCAGCTTACCTCAACCTCTTAGGTCTTTTCTAAGACTATCCTAAAGACAGATATGGAGCAAAGGACACTGAATGTGAAAACAGAGAACTGGGGTTTGATTCCTCCCTTGGAGCTGACCAGTTGTTATCTTGGGTATGTCACCTTAGTTTCCTCATCTGTGAAGTGGGGATTATAATAACTTTCCTTGCTGTCCTCATAGGGTGGTTGTGAACTTTGACAACCTTAAACTGCAGCAGGAAGGTAGGTTCTTATTCATATTATCAGGTATGGAGTGACCCCAGCGCTGCCTTCATTTCTCCATCTGGTGACTTGGTGTTGTCTCTTTGTTGAGACTTTTGATTCTGAGACATTTCCTGAGAAACTGAGTCATTGGACTGTGTTTGCGACTCCCACCTGGTGTTTTTGCCACCTGAACTTTCCCCCCTTTTCTTTTTGAACCTATATGTAACCTAGATTCATCCAGGTTAGGCTGGGCATGGCTACTCCAGGGCTTGACTTTCCCTGACACGCACAAAAGCTCCCCTTTCTGTACATCAGTATTTTCCAGTGATACTGCCTGGCAGTGAGTCAAAGAACACCATGATCCCGGAAGAATCCAAGAGATGTTGAAGCTGCCAGAAGGAGGCAGAAATGGGACCTGCCCAAGGAAGGAGGCCACTCAATCCTGCCAACTATGACCTGGGGTGAAAGAACCTGTCCAGGAAATGTCAGTTTAGAAAAGGACAGGGAGATGGGCACCTAGAGCAAGGAAGATTGGAGGGTGGATGCCCACTTAGAGGCAGAGCTGGGGCATATTGGCAAGTCTTGCACAGGAGAATGGCACAGAATAAGGCTAGCTGGGCTGCCCTCTGAATCATGGGACAGAGGGATTGTTACTTGGCAAATAGTAGTAAAGCTTTTCATGCACCCATTTTCTAAGTTTTGGGCTACTACTCTGGGTAACGACAGCTCCATTAAGGCCCCAAATGGCATGGCAAGTGCAGTAGGGTTTTTTTAACCAGTGTTCTCATAAAGTTATGAAATACCTTCCAAACTCCCTACTTTTATCTTGTCATCTTAGGGCTAGTTGCAGGACATACCTTTGATTGACCCTAACTTCTCAGGGAACCATCTTTTAAAATGGAGGTTTGGAGAGCTGGTTGCCATATGGCGGCAGGAGTGCCCAAGAAGACGATTTGACAGCACTTTGAAGGTGTTGATTGCATCATTTCTGCTAAACAGATCTTTTCAAAATGGAATTTCTTAGCTTGGCAGTCATGGGGAAGCTTGAAGTGAAAAGAGTTGGTCAAGAGGCATTATTATTAAGTACCTACTATGTGTTAGACACTGAACTAAATCATAGAGATAGGAAGAAAGGCCACTAATTCTTAATAAAGATTGCCTCATTTGTTTACTCTTTTGGACACCAGATCTTCTGTAGAGGATAATCACACTTCCTTTCTAGCCCTCTTAGTGATTCCTGAATCTCCCAGTTGGAAGGGACTTCCTCCGTGGCAGTGAACCCAGCCCATGCATGGACAGTAGTCTTCTACACATGTTTGTCACCCAACCTTTCCCTCCACTGAGGTAGGAAACCCATTCCTGTTGGAGACAACCCTCATTATAAGGAAACTTTGCTTCAAGTCTAGATTTGCTCTTCTAAAACCTTCCCGCATTGGACAGGGTTCTGCGCTCTGGGACCAAAAATCAAGTCATCTTGTGTCTATATATGACCTTATCATCTGTACAGACTGTCCTACTCCATGCTCCCCTACTCCTAGGACAGCTTCCTGCCTCTTTCCTTGCTGAGTTAGCACTCCTTCTCCAAAGCTCAGCTTACACACAGTCCTCCCCCAGACACCTCACCTTCTCCCTCAGTTCTCCTACAGCCCTTGGGTGTGTGTATCTGTTGTATCTGTGTAGTGTTCTCATATGCGTTACTCATCCATTAGTCTCTCATGCCCACTCTGGACCATGGATCTTTCAGTACCTCGGACAGAGCCCAGCATTCAGCAGGTAGTCCCTGAGTGTGGCTTTTGTTGTATTCTAGGCCAGCTCGGTCCAACTCCACCCCATCCTGCACTGTCCTGTGTGCTAGAACTTTGTGCTCTCCATCTTAAACATCTTCCTGCCACATTCCTTCTGTCATATAGTCATGGAAACCTAGATCTTATCCCTGGTTTCCTTCTTCCTCTTGTGCCCCTAGCACAGGGGATCAGGCAGGGGCTGGCCATCTCACTCCCTGGTCCACAAGGTTTTTCCAGATTGTCCCTCTCCTCATTTCACATGGCTTCCTTTAATATCCGAACCACTCTGCTGTTTCTCTCTCCCTGTTTCAGCCCGCTATCCACCCCCATCTTATCTCCTTCCTTATGATGGTTACTGTCCATCTTTGTCACCTGCCAGTTTCTCAGCTCTCTGCTCATCATCTCCACCTCTCCCTTATCTCTCCTGAAGACCCCCAAGGGTCATCCTCCTAACCCTCTGTCCCTTAGCAGTTCCACACACAAAGTGTAGGACTCTAAAATTCTCCTTTCGGGTCACACTTAACTTGGCAATTGTTCAACAAGAGTGTCCTGGGGCACACCCCCTAAACCATATTTCTGTTATGAACTCTAATCAGTCACCCAATTCATCTGTCTCTCCTTCTCTGACCTCACTTTCTTTCCTTCAGAGTCTTAGTTAAACTCCACAATCATTTAGTCAGTCCTCCTCTGGGCCAATGTTTGAACCTAGGGTACTAGAGATACAAAGTGATGAGGAAAAACAGCCTTGCCCATGGAAGCCTATCTTCTGCTGGCTAAACCAATGCAGTATCCTTTGAAAAGGGAGGGAGGGTAACTACCCTGGCCAGGTGACCAAGAGAGCCCTGCTCTGCCCCCACAGCACAGGGGAAGAAGAGGCAAACCATCAAGATTATATTCAGTTTTACTGGCACGAAGATCTACCCTGTCACCCTCCCACCCCCAACAACAAAGCAAGAAAAATACAAGCCTTATTATAAGATGGTTATTATTCACAGAGAAGGAAACACAGGTCAAGCGACTCCCCCAAAGTCGCATCTAGGAAGCGGCTGGGATTTGAACCCAGGTCCTTCTGGGGAGATTCTACCCATCATGCTAGCTGTGTGATAAGCACATGCTCAGGAATGTTGGGGAAGAATGTTATAAAAGGGCCTTCTTATCGTAGGAATTCTTGGCCATCTGCCTTCCTGCTTGGTGCGTGGTTCTGTATTGGCCTGTTTGTTATCCAAACGCCTCTGCCTGGGTATTTACATCTGTGATCCAGCCTGTGGGGATGTAGGAAACATAGTACTCTCTGATCTGGAGAGCTTGATGCTGGAGTAGGGTTTGTATGTGCAGTTATTTATCAGTATAGCCATTGTGGGCACATGGGTCTGCTCCAGGGAGGCTGCTTTGGGTGGGGACAGAACTGAGTCTGTAGGACAAGAGCTGTCCACATGAGGTCTGAGCCACCCAGCCTTCCTACAGCTTCATTTCTGGGGAAAGGGGAAGTGACTGAGAGACTATTTTTTGAATGTGCCACCAGAATATTGAGCCCCTGATGGGGAATAATTCACACTCCTCTGGTGGATGGAGTTTTTACAGAGTTGTGTGGTTGCCTCAGCCACAATTCAGCAGTACCATATTATGGCCCCATTACAGAGATGGGAAAACAAAGGCTCAAGTATCTCAAATGGAATTGTCTGCTTGGGAGCAAGGGAGGGATCCCCTGAGTAGAGAACACCATCTTGGTATAGGGAAAAGAAGACTAGTCTTAAGTCAGAAGGCCTGCTGACCATGAGTGACCTTGGGCAGGGCAAAGGACCTTCCCTTCTGTAAAATGAGTAGAAATTTTATTAGTTCAAAAATGCCATAAAGTGATAACTTGTTATGGTCAGAAATATCTCTAGTATATTTCTTGAGATGAATTTTTTGATGGAAAATGACTTACTGACAAAGAGTCAGTGATGAGCCAGTGACCCTAAGATGAGTTGGGCTGGATCTTTCACTAACTGGGAGAGAAGGTACAGAGTACCCTAGTCTGATCCTGACATTTTCTAGACAAAGAGTCTGAGGGTCTGAGAGGTTGTAGACTGGCCAGGGATTACATGCTGACAGCCATGCAAAGATCGGAAGTCTAGGTCTCCTGATCCCCAACAGGAAGTGTTGACATGTTAGTCATTCCCCACTTTGCTGCCTCCTTGAACTAACGGAGGTCCCCATTAGAGCAGTTTCATTGCTGGACAGATTTTGCACTTACGATGTTCTCAGAACTTCAACATCTTTCAATAAGACATTTAATACATTTAAAAAATGCACGACATAGTCTCAGATGGACCTCACCCTCATGGAAGAATTTAACTCAACACCCTAATAAAAGACCACATGGTACAGTAGAGAGTGTGCTGGCCCTGGAGTTAGGAAGACCCGAGTGCAAATCCTTTGGATGTGAAGTCGTTATGTGATTGAAGGAAAATGGCCATCTCCTTGAGCCTCTGTTTCCACATGTGTAAGATGAGAATTTATGCTCGATTGGGATATCCTGTATATAAATCCATTGCTGTAGCTCTGGGTAAATGTCATTTAAAAATTCATAGTATTTTATTTTTTCTAATTACGTATAAAGACAATTTTTAACATTTACTTTTTAAAAACTGAGTTCCAAACCACATCCCTCTCTCACCACTCCTTCCATAAGATGGTAAGCAATTTGATACAGGTTATGTATGTGCAGTCATATAAAACATACTCATATTCATCATGTGTGAAAGAAGAAATGGGACAAAAGAAAAGAACCACAAAAAAATAAAGTGGAAATAGTACGCTTCGATATGTGTTCAGAGTCTATCAGTTCTTTGGATATGGATAACGTTCTCCATCATGAGTCCTTTGGAATTGTCTTGGATTGTATTGCTGAGAAAAACAGAGTAACTCACACTTGGGCTTCACACAGTGTTCTGTTACTGTGCACAATGTTCTGGTTCTACTCGCTTCACTTTGCATCAGTTCATGTAAGCTTTTCCAGTTTTTTTTCTGAAATCTGTCTGCTGGTCTAAATGTCATTGTGTCCCAACAAATGGTCATCCAGACAGGGAATGAAGGCCTTCAGTGTGAGGGAACTCCCTACCCCTGCTTCCTTCACCAGAGCAGCCCCCATTTCTCTTTGGGGTAGCTTTTCCTGTTAGGAAGTTTTTTCTCAATTCTAGCCTAAATTTGCTTCCCTACATTTCCCATCCATTAGATCTGGTTCTGTTTCTGGCCATGGCAGATGTCTTAGCCCTTATTCCACATTAGCATACTTCAAATGCTGGAAAAGTTATATCCTCTTTGCATGTCTCCTGACTAAACATGCCCACTTCAACCAACCCTGCCATGGCATCCCTTCTGCTTCTCCTGGATGCCCTCCAAGCTTGGTAATACCCCCAAATGGGGCTCCTGCACGCCCCACTCCAAATGTAGCCTGAGCCTGGCCTCCTGATGATCTATGAATTAAAGGCAGGGGACAGCAGGGATCTCCCAATGCCACAGACACCTTCTGTCTCTCTCAACACAGCTGACTTTTGAAGCTTGTGGTTCCCTTCTGGTCCAGATTTTGAGAAGTGGAGACCTTTTTTACTTTAAAAACCTATAATCTATTCTTTAAATGGGCTAGATCATTTTTTAAAATCCTGCTTCAGTTTTCAAAACCAATGTTAGAGAGCAGGTTAGAAGGACCTGAGGAGCACTGACTGGGGTGGGGATTGGGGGGAGATAAGCAATGTTTCTCTGATTAAGGAGTCCGTTGAAAGCCTCACCTCTGACACAGTTTGTCTGAGTGCAGACCCCTCCCCATCCCAGCAATTCGGGTCACTTTCTACGTGAGGAAGGCCCGGAGGTGGCCACTCAAATTGGCAGAGAGTGTTTCCTCACCCATGAGTTCCATTTGCCAGTGAGAACAAGGCCGGAGCCCTCAGTCTCTCCATTCTCCAAAGGCTTTTAAGGGTTAAGTTTCCCAAATGGTATTTCACCCACATGAGCCCAGTTTGACTCAAGTGATCTCTTCTGTCTCGTTTTATCAATGTTTGGATCTTTCCTTTCTCCGATGGTGTTAGGTAACAGATGGTTTGCACTTAGTTCAACGAAGCAAACACACAAAGAGCAGACTTCGCATAAAACTTTTGTGGATAATGCATTTTATCCTGGTGAATAATTGATGGCCTATTGACATTCATCTCACCTTATTGACTAAGGTCTTTGAAGTGCCAAACACGGCACTGTGTGGTCACTTCTAAAATTAAACTTTGGTAGCTTTCCTGAGCCTGGCCCTGGGGCCTAGCAGGGAAGAGGCCTCACTGCCTCTGGGTACTGGCAGCCAGGGGTATTCAGAGAACCTGGATTTAAATTCTCGTTTAGTCTCTATTGGGACCTTTGGCAAGTGTCTTCACTTCTCTGAGCCTCAGATCTTCTTCTATAATAATAATAATAGCCCACATTTAAAAATATCACCCATCCATGTCACCGTTGGTGTGGATGAGCTGAGAACTTTCCAGCTCCAAATCTATGATCAGATGGTGCAGTGGTTAAAGCACTGGGCCTGGAATCAGGATGCCTTGGGCTCAAATTGAACCTCAGATTGGGTAAAGCACTTCACCTTTATCTGTCTCCATTTTCTCAGCTGTAAAGTGGAGACCATGAGAGCCCCTATCTCCCAGGGCGGTGTGAGGATCAAATAGGAGGCAGTCTCTGAAGTGCTTCGCACAGTTCCTGGTGCACAGTAGATACTAGAAGAATTCTAGCCATCAGTACTACTAAGCACTGATCCAGGACCTTCCAGTGTTCTCAGTGAGTGAACCATCAGGACTCAGCCTGAAAGGAACACTGATTCTTTATTTCTCTGATCTCACACTTCAGGATTTTCAGAAAGTCTGTACTGTTTGGGTCACCATTAGCACATCCTTCTTCTAAGAAAGGATGCTTTGGAGAGGGCTGAAGCAGGAGGTGAGTGGGGAGCTTCTCTTTCTCTCCCCTTCATTTGGCTGACTTGGGGGGTAGCTGGAATCTTGGATTCCAAGGTTCTGAGCTATTGTTGGGGCAGGCAGCCTGTTAATCCTGTGAGAAGCCCCTGTACACCTCCTTGGCCCGCTGAACAGCCAGACTAGCTGGCCTCCCCAGGTCCCCTCACTGCTGTCCTCCTGGCAGCTCTCCATGGTCTGCCCCACAAAATCCAGAAAGGAGAACTGACCACGTGGCCCAGGAGTGCGGGTGCTGGCGGCAGCTGCTGGCTGCTGAGAGTACTGCATCCAGTCATTCTGTCTGGCAGAGAGGGGCTAGCTATGTGGTCCTCAGATTAACAGCCTCCTCCTTCTGGTTTTTATGCTCCCACCCTCCATGCAGAGCTCCAGGTGAGACCCACACTTTAAATCCTTTGTTGAATAGTGTAACTGACTCTTTGCACGTCAGGGTCCATGGCCGGAGAGTCCTTGGGGACTGTCTTTGAGCAAAGGTAAGCTCCCTTCTTGAGTTCCTGCACCCTGAGGTGATGTGCCAGGCACTGGGCTAAGCTCTGGGGCTACAAAAAGAGGCCAAAGACAATCCCTTCCTTTGGGAAGCTTATAATCTGATGATACACACACATGCAAATATGTATGTGTATATACAAGATACATACACACAAAATAAATAGGGGGAAAATTCATGGACAGAAACACTTGAACTAAGCGAGGTTGGGAAGGGCTTCCTATGACAGGTGGGGTTTTGTTTGGAACTTGAAGGAGGCAAGGACAAAGGGAGAGTGGCCAGGCATGGGCATGACCAGACAGAACGCCTGGGGCCTTGTTCACTGAACAGCCAGGAAGCCTGGGTGGCCAAACTAAAGAGTACGGGGGAGTAAGGTACAAGCAGACTGGAAAAGTGGGAGGGGGCAGGTGGGGAAGGACTTGGAAACCCAGATTTACCTGGAGGTGATAGGGAGGGTCAGGGCCAGACACCTTGGAGACCTTCGGAAGAACACCTTCTGTACCAACACAACATCTCATCCAGGACATGGGCCCAGCCTGGCCAGAGGCAGACTCACTGAACCACGTGGCCCTCTCCCACTCTCTCACTTCTGCTTCTGCTTGCTTTTCCCTTGGAATCCTCCACCTCCAGAGGCCCCCTGGCCGGTGTGTACCTTTCTATAAGTACTTATTACTGTCCAAGGCAAGGCTTGACCTTTCAGTGGAGATGCGACTGTTGATAATGGATTCACACCAAAGAGAAAACGTTACGACTTGGCTAACAGGGCAGACAGAAAAATGGGAATTTTTCAAGTTGTGAAGACAGAACCCAAACAAGGCAGTGAGATCAAGTGACAGAGGACTGAGTGGAGAGTTGCTTAGACCATGATTTAGCCCTACCACTTAATAGCCTTGTGATATTTCCCTGACCTTCTTTGAACCTCAGTTTCCCCCCTCTGTAATGTGAGGAGTTAGCATGTCCAAGGTCCTTTGGGCACAGACTCCTGTCATGCAAAATAGCCCAAGACCCACTGCCAGGTTCTGCACCACATAGGTGGCTTGGTACTTTTTCCCTACTAAGTGCATGGTTTCTCTTTTTCCCTACTATGCGCATTGTTTCTCTTTGTAGTCACCCTGACTAGAGGGTGGACTTTTTACAGACCAGGATGGTGAGGGGCCACGAGATTATGCCATAGGGAGGAGCTAGGAGGTACATTTGATCTGGAGGCGTGATGAGCTGTCTTCAAGTATGAGAAAGGGCCGTCCCATAGAGGAGGAACTTTGGTCCCCAAAGACAGATTGAATTGCTGTGGATAGAAATGAAGAAGCAATTTTGGCTTGATGTAAGGGAAAAACTAATGAGTGCTGTCTCAGTGGGATGGGTTTCCTTGGGAGGTAGTGAGCTCCCCTCCCCAGAGGGCTTCAAGGTTCTATGTTCAGCATTTGGCAGAGGAGGCCCCTTGGCCTGGAAGGCTTCTCAGATAGAGCCTTCCAGCATGGGGGCTTCTGCTACTGGTCACTCCAAGGGAAGTGCATAGAGCTCCTCGTGGGAGTCATGTTTGTCCTAGGGTGTTTCCGCCTAGGACAGCTGGTCACCTTCCTGATGGCTTGCCGCTGCATTTGTGGCAAAGCCTTCTTGTACAGCAGGGAAAAGAGAAATATTCCCATGTTCGTAGCCAAGACCAAACCACAGGGCCATGGGACCAGAACACAGTGACCTCAATTCTCCTGGAGAGGGGAGAGAGGAAGGGAGGGAGAGGGCTGAGCTGTGGGAGCCCACCCTAGTGGACATGTGGAGAGCTCATCCATGACTTCCTGACCTGGGTGACAGGAATAAGGAGGGAACTTGAAAAGAAAAGCAAGTTGTTGATGGAGAGCAAACGTGCTTTGGGAACGTTGGATGATTCAGCACAAGAGTCGATACATTTCCATTCAGTCTTGAGACCTATAGTCCACAGGATTCTGGATATGGAGCTGTTAGAGTCTTTAGAGACAACCAAGCCGCCCTCCTCACTTTGCCAATGGGGAAACTGAGACCCAGAGAAATGGCGTCAGTGGTCACATGGCCAGCGCTTTTGGTGGGGCCACAAAGGATGTGACGGGAATCAACTCGACAGTGTGTCTGGCAGGTATGATTCCTTAGCTCAGGTTTGTCCCCCACCCCAGTGTGTCCTGGGGTCATGGTAAAGCTCCCCCAAGAGGCTAGTCTGGAAAGCAGGCCCCTAGAGCTTTCCCATCCTGTAAATGGACAGAGAGGGAGAGGAGAGACTGGGAAACAGTACCCACTCCCAGCTGTCAGGGAGGCTGCCCCAGGCAGCTGGCCTGCTCCCAAACTGCTCAGGATGAGAGGTTTTCCAGAAATCTCTTTCTTCTCAGGGGATCTCTGAAAGGAAGGAAATGTGACTTAGCCCCAGATGAGTCTGTGACTGGGAAGGAATCTTGAGGGATCAGCTGGCCTAGCCCCTTGGCTGGAAGGGGAATCAGTGCTTGGGTTCAAAGAATCTGGGTTTGAGTGGTAGCTTCTCAGTGACATGAGCTGGGTCACATTCCCGTACATCTTAGGTCTCCTTTTCCTGAGCTCCTGGCAGGTGGATCAACTTTAAAGCCTTCTCAAAGGGGTAAGATCTTGTTCTAAAGCACTGGAGCCCTACCTTCCCCTGGCTCATGAAGGAGGCCCTGAAGAAGGTGGTCTGGTAGACTGGGGCTGGGTTCCAGCCTCCACTTTGGGCCCTTTCTGCCTCACTTCCTCATTCTCCTCTACTGCCCTCCTAGTTCCTTGGAAGCCTTGTGACCCCCACACTAGACTCAGTTGGGTGCACTGCCCTGAGGGTGACAGCCTCTTGGCCACCATTCTCCCTGAACATTTTTGGCTGCTCTGGTGGGAGCAGGGCAGGGTCTTGTTCTGGCCTGGCGGAAATCCTCTGGGTAGGCATATGTAGGCAAGGTGGGATGGGCACTGGGGGCAGCAGTCTGACCAACCTTAAACGTGAGCAGAGGATGCTGGGAATGGGATATGAGGAAATAGGGTTCAGCCATGAAGTCGTGTTGCATCAGATGAACCTTTACACTGGAGGGGCTGCGGCCAAGGGCAGAGGTGTTTGATCTGAGGAGGGGTCTGAGATGGACAGATGTTTCTGGCCACAGGCCACCTTCTTCCCTGGGGCTGGCAGCTCCTAAAGGTGACCCTCAGGAGCTTCCCTCTGACAAGCCAGGCTTGGACACAATTGGCTCCTTTCTGTGCTTATTGGAGCACAGATTCAGGACGTGAAAAGGACCTTAGAGGTCATCTTGCCCAAGTTTTCTATTTAAAAAATTGTTTTAACTTTCATTTTTAAACGAACAAGTATTTGTTTTCTCTCTCTGATTTGACACTTAAAGAAAAAAAAGAAAACCCTTGCACCAACCCTACATAGTCAAGCAAAATGGATCCCTCCATTGGTCATGTCCCAGAATGCACCTTGTGCACCCCAAGTCCCTGCAGCAGGGGAGGGGTTTACACTCTCTGTTGTTAGTTTGTTTATTGAACACGTCTCTGATTTTACGGTGAGGACCTGAGACATGTGGGGTTAGTGGACTTGTACCCTGGTCTTCTGACTCTAAACACAGCTCGCAGTGGATGGTGTGACACCAAAATGTCTCTGGGTGACTTCTAAAGGAAGTCCATGGAGGCCGGTGGAGTAGCTCGAAAGGCAAGTGTCCAAGGCAGGAAAGGAATTAGGACTTGGATCCCTCCCTCGGGCCTCCGGGTGTGAGCTGGTTTGCCAGCACTTAATTCTGGGCAGACTTTGGGGATTTGTTTTTCCATTAAACATAAATAGCCCCCCCAAGCTTCGCAGGTCATTGAGTGGAGTGTGAAGGGCCCATTGTGCATTTGTTTGGGTGCTGGATGCCTGTGGTGAGGGTACAGTCCAGTAGGGAGGGGTAGGACTCAGGCAGGGACTTCCAGGCCACACCTTGGCCTGATCAGTGCGTTAAGGGTAGAACCAGGAGCTGGGGGAGCTCCCCATACAAATGTCACCCTGTATTTAGTACATCACTGCATCCTCAGTTGCCTGTGAGGCCAAACATTCTTGTCCCCATTGTACAGATGAGGAAACTAGTGCTCACTGGCATGAAAGGGTTTGCCCTCCTGGTCATGGCGTTAGGCTTCTCTGAGGCTTGGTTTAAGATCTGGGTCCTTCTACGGCACTAGGCTCTCTGAAGATGCCAGGGAGAGGTCTGTCCCCTGGCTGGTGTGGAGCATGTTTGAACTTCACCCTTTGTTGTTGGAGTCAGAGCCATGAGTGTGGTTACAGGGCCCTGGGCCATGCTGCTGTTGTAAGCCCCCCTCCACTTTGGGTAGACAGAGAAGCCAGTCAGTGTCTTCCTTAAATCTCTGTGGATCTTGGAGTGCAGTGAAGAGGACAGTCACTCTCACCTTTCGTGAGGAAGCAAACTCCAGTTTCTTTTGTAGGCTCATAGGACTGAAGTTTAAGTCCTGGAAGGGAGGTTAGCCATCACAAGTTCCATCCTCCTCCTTTTCCAGATGAAGACATGGAGGCCTAAGGCACCACAGCCACTTGGTGGCAGTATTGGGGACTGGTTGTGGTTTGTCTTTCCTTCTTGAAGAGTACCATGACATTGGGGAGATGAAGATGTGACTTGCAGTTGACTTTGATTTGAGGGAGGGAGGGCTGTGCAAGGTCATCAACCTCACTTTCTCCTCCAGAGCCATCTGCGTCCAGTGGCCAGATATTCCTCAGGATGAATGGAGGTGGTCCAGGGTACCATGAGAGATCCTTGCCCTTTTAAGTTAAGGTCTTTTCAAGGTCTCACTTTGAGTGAGGCAATATCCTTTCAGTGAACAGACCTCTTTAAGAAATGAGTCCAGGGATGGCCTCTTTAATTAAAAAAAATCAAACTGGGAGGGAAATACCCTCAGGGTTGCTGGTCAAAAGAGAAACAGTTTCTATTGACACTCAGCCTGAGACAGGAGGGCCCAAAAAGAACCACAAAGTGGTGCTTGGGCAGTGACCTATAGTTCCATCCATAGGGTCCATTAGATTTAAGGGCTGGTCTTTGCAAAAGAAATCTAGCCAGTAAAGTCCAAGTTAACCTAGAACCTGAGTGTCCAAGCAGCTCAATCAGCAGTCCATTTCTGGAGAGTTAATAGTTCTGTAGACCCCCTGCCATTGGCTCTTGGGGCTTGCAGTCACCTTAGGGTCAGTCTTTCCCCAGCTAGTTAGGAGAACAAGCAAGGTAGGGACAGATACTGTTTCAGGAAAGAATGTAGGACTGTGTGGAGACCAATTGTTTTTACTGGTATACGAACAAGTACCTGTACACTGTTGAGCTGAAGAGGTTTCTGGTGTTCCTCTGGTGACTTTATAACTCATGGTCCCTAAAGGACTGAAGTGAAAAGACCATGGTGGGTGGGGAGGCTAGCATATATACAACAGCCCAGGAATCGGGCAGGAGAATCAGAGTGGGGACCATGAACATCTCGGGGGCCTACTACTCTAGCCCCCTCAGAGCATGATGGGAAGGGGAGCAGCCTGCCCAAGGTCATCCCAGCAAGAGGGAGGGTCATCACCCTGGAGCTGGAGAGAGGCCTCCCAGCCATCTGATGCTACCCTGCCCTTCTGCAGATGAGGAGACCCAAGTGACCTGCCTAGGTTGAATAGGGAGTAAGCCTCAGGTGAGATTTGAATCCAGACCCTCTGACACCAGAGCCAGTGGTCTTTCCAGCATGCCACGCCAAATAGCCAAACCATCCAGGCTGCTCATTTTGCTGACTAGGCCTCGAGGGCTTTCTGCTGGATCCCATTTTTCTTTGCTTTGGAGAACAGGGATGCACACAGACATCAAGCACAAGGACTGTCGCTAAACAAAATGGAGCTACAACAGCCCCAACCAGACCCAGTGGGAGGCCGTAGAATGTGCTCTGCTTGTAGAAAGAGGGGCCGGCCGGTCTGATAACCATCAGGGACCGAGGGAGGCCAGCCAAGCCCAAATCTAGTGAAGGAAAACACAAAGGCAGGAATGTGCAGTGGCTGACAGAACACAATCTGTTTCTAATGCAGAAAAGTGACCAAACCATGAATGCCAGATGTTTCCAAGCCCAGGATAGACAGAGCTAGTCGGAGCAGCCGAGGGTAGCACTCTGGGGTGTTTTCATCAGTTTCTGGGCCCTCCTGCAGGGCTCTGGGGAGAGGAGTCCAGCTGCTGTCTGAAGGTGTGGGGAGGGCGCAGGGTGAGAGGGTGAAGGTCACCTAGATGGTGGCAGCTTGTCCTGTGAAGGGAGGCCATGGGGTCTGGGGGCAGGACCCAAGGGCCAGAGGCTCTGGAGGGAGGAGCAAACCAACCCAGAGATCAGAGTCAGACAGCACTGGGACTCTAGCCTCAGGGTCCAGTCTTGTGCTTAGAGAGATCATTCGATGATCCTGGCCAGGCCAGGTTTGACAATCTAGGCAGTTACTAGGACCATAGGTCTGTAAAGCCTGCCAGCATCTATGATGCACCTACTATGTGCCTGGCCTAGGCCCTCTGACTCAGCATTCTGGGGCGAGGAGAGTGCCTTATACCACAACAATACATGTGTGCACATGCGTTCACACAGGTACATAAGTATGCACATTACAGCTGTAGGTTTATGACCAAAGTACACATGTAAACCAGATCCACACCACAGGAACTTCAGTGACTGGGCCAGGGCGGGACCAGGAGAAGCCCCTTGGACAGGATGAGAGGCGAGCAGGCCAGAAGGGTCAGGACTGTTGATGGGGTGAGTGGTTGGAGTGGGGGGCCTGGCCTGCTAACTGGAGGACTTTGTGTTGAATCCTGGAGCCTACCCTCTCAGAGAGGAGACCTGCCCAAGGTCCCACAGGCCCAGAGGTTAGTGACAAACCACATACCAACTGTCTTCACTCATTTCCTCTCACCATGCTGCCGCTTCATTCTCTGGCCTCAGTTTCCTGCTCTGTAAAAAGAAGCATTGGCCTGCGTGGTCCCTAAGGTCTTTCCTAGATTGCGCTGTCTATGTGACCCTCAGCCCATGTCCTGGGGAGTTCTCTGGTCAACAGCTCAGGTTCTTGCTTTGGAACATTTGGAAATGTTCCCAAGCCCAGTTGGTGGGAAGGGGACTTTTCCCAGGTTTTTCTGCGGGAGTCCCATCCTACAGCCATGCAGTAGCCACGGCCCATCTGAGGATGTCCACTGCTAGCCAGCAGACAGTAAGCTGAGGGTGGAGGGTTGCTGGATAGGGGGAGGACATCAACCTCCACCTGGCTTGGCCTCTAGGGAGCATCCTCACCCATTCCCCCATCATTCAAAGTCTCTTCACTTTCTCCTCCACCTCATTTGCCTCTCCCCTCTGATTGGAAGGTGGAGCACTGAGCTCCTCCCCAAACTTCCTCCATAGTGGGCTCCAACATCCCTGGTGACTCTCTAGCCACAGAACAGGGGTGCGCCCTGCACCTGTGGTGGCTGCCCCCAACTCCCCCCGTTCCCGCCAGTTCCCTTTTGTGTGCCATCCTCTCCCATTAGGTTGTAAATTCCTGGAGGTCAGGGACTGAGCTTTTCTTCTCTGGACCTCCAGCACTCAGCACAGTACTAGGCACACATTCCTCCCAATGACCCTGAGAGGGGAGGCAGGACACCCCACTGAATCTCCAAGCTGGAAGGGATTTCTGAGGCCAGACTGCATCTGAATGAGAATCCCCTTCTACTCAGCCAATGAACGTTCATCTTAGGGATGCCAGTTATCCAGGAGGCCCTCTCCACTCAGGGACAGTTTCATTATTAGGAAGCCTTTCTTTCTGTCAAGTCTTCGTTCTTCCATTGTTTTAGTCTTGTTCAACTCTCTGTGATGGGTTTGGGGGTTTTCTTAGCAAAGATACTGAAGTGGTTTGCCTTTTCCTTCTCCAGTTCATTTTAGAGGTGAGGAAACTGAGGCAAGCAGGGGGAAGTGACTTGTCCAAGGTCACACAGTATCTGAGACCAGATTTGAACTCGGATCTTCTTGACTCCAGGTTAGGTACTCTACTCATGATTCCACCTGCCCTATATCACTCCTAGATGAGCTTCATTGTAACCTCTCCCTCACTCCTCCCTGCCTCTTCCATCATTCCTTCTCCTGCTGTCTTGGGCCAGAGAGCACAAGTTTTATGTCTTTCCCATATGATGGTACTTCCAGTAATTAAAGCCAGTTGGTACCTTGTGGTATCCCTGAGTCAAATCTGCTTCAGGTATCCATCCCATATCCTTCAGCTATTTCCTAAAATGTAATGCTCAGGATGGAATGACATCTCCCAGGTGTGACCTAATGAAGCTGAGGCAGCAGGATTCATTTCCCAGAGTGACAGCTGTCAGTCTCATGTTGGACTCACCATCCATCACCCTCCAGACAAGGGTTTTTCCCATAGACTGTTGCCCAGGCATCTGTGCTGGACTTGTGACCTTGAGCTTTTGGACTGAGGTATAAGACTTTCTGTTAAAGTCATCTGACTCAGTTCACCCCATTGTTCTAGCCTGTCAGTATCTTTTTTTTAGACCCTGATTGATCCAGTGTGTGGTCCCTATCAGCTTTGTCAAATCAGACAAGCCTTTACCTGAGGAACCGAGCCAGTTAGCTATCCCTTCACATACATCCCAGTGACAGCAGCATCTGGTACTTCTTTCCATAAGCGCAGCTTTTCTGTAAGAATAGCTGCAGAGATCTGGTTCAAAGCTTCATAGCAACAGTTTGGCCATTTGTGATCTCAGGACCCCTTTATGCTCTTAAATTATTGAGGACCCCAAAAAGCATCTCTGGATACCTACTATCATAGAAAATAAAACTGAAATTTAAAAATGTAATTTATTTAAAAATAATGAGCTCATTACGACACTGCAACCCCAATAACATTTTAAATGAAAAACAAAAAAATCCAGTGAAAACAATGGCCTTCTTTACACGTTTGAAAAATTAATTTATTTTTAGTTTTTAACATTCACTTCCCTAAGATCTTGAGTTCTAAATTTTCTCCCCCTCCCTCCCCTTCCCCTACCCCAAGAGGGTGTGCAATTTGGCTCTACATATGTATTCATATGAAACCTATTTCTCCATTAGTCATGTTTCTTGACACATCTTTTACACGCCTCCAAGGTCTGATTTAACATAAGCCAGTTGGATTCTTAACAGCGGCATCTGCATTCAGTCTGTGGTGAATGTGCTATTTTGGTTGAAGTCTATGAACACAGTCTGGCTTCCCATGGATATGTCCCAGAAAAGCAAGGAGTATTTTTAATGAAGAATGTCTTAGCGTTATCATGAGCGTGGTTTTGACTTCACCCTCCTGCCTCCCACCGGGGTCTTCTTGGACCATTAGAGAACCTCTGGACTATATATAGTATTCCCTTGATCTTCTAGTTCAGTCTATCTGTCGAAAAAGGAAAAGAAGACGACATCGTAATCTGTGCTGGAGGAAACCAGACTGAGTCTCTCATCACCGCCTCCCTTTCTACATGTTCACAAATCATTCTTTTTATAATAGCTTCAAGGTTTTTGCCAGGAGTGAAGATATCTCCATTCTAGAGATAAGGAAACTGAGGCGCAGAGAGGCTTAACTCACCCCCAGTTGGTAGATAGCAGGAGGCTAGGCGGGGAGGAGGTGGCGACGGACGCACCAACTTGCAGTTTTCCTGTCTTTCTTGAATGTCAGCCTGGGTACTGTTTCATCCCAGTTTAGTGTGCCTGCATCACGCCAAGACTATTCCTTGGCAGAGCCCCATCTGCATCAGCCTGGGCATGTTGAGGTATTTGGATACATTCTTCCTCAGAGCCCTTCGCTTCCAGCCTGTCTACTGTAGGGGAAATAGGAGAACTTCAGGGTCCTCTTGTGGGGGTCTGCATGGTTCCCATAAGTAACCACCAGTTGGAAAGGAGAAAGGGGTGTTTGTAGTCACTGGGTCCCAGCTATCCTCCTTCTGAAAGCGCCATCTTGTTGGAACTTTGGGTCATCTGTGGGAAGGACTGATTTTGGCCTCTACCCTAGGCATTCTCTCAAGGCCTCCTTATGGGAGAGAGGCAGCCTTTGAGCCTTGGCCAGTGGTCTGGGATCACTTGCTAACATGCAAAGACATCATGGGTGGCCCCCAAATGGATTCTGGGTCTCCTGTCCCAGGGTTAACCTGGCTGAGTGTCAAAGTCATGACAAAGAGTTTGGCCCTCAGGGGATATGTTACTTTGGCCACACCTTCTCATGGACACATTGTAGTCTACACTGAATGACCAGTTACTCACTAGCAAGTGAGTCTTGAGTACCTGCTATGTGGCAGCCATTGGGCTAGTGCTGGGGATGGATAAAGTCGAAAGCAAAATGGCCTTGTCTTCACTTCAGTATCCCTTTTGTGGCTGTGGGTGTGGGTCACTTCAGGCATGTCTGACTCTCTGTGACGCCATTTGGGGTTTTCTTGGCAGAGATACTGCAGGGGTTCACCCTTCCCTTCTCCAGCTCATTTTACAGATGAAGAAACTGAGGCACACAGGGTAAAGTGACTCGCCCAGGGTCACACCGTTAGTAAGTGTCTGAGGCTACCTTTGAACTCAGGTCTTCCAGACTCTGTGAGGGGCACTCTACCCACTGCAGCGCCATCTAGCTGCCCACTTCCCCATTTCGTTTCTAGTAATGGTCTTGCCTGAATTAGGGCTTTCCTCTGAACCTCCTCCAAAGCCTGCGGTGGAACCCCTCTCTCCTCAGCTGTCTGGGATCCCTCCTCAGGCTGATGGAAACAGAGCTGGCTATGGTGTCTTTGACCCTGCCCAGGAGAGGGGCACAGGGCAAGCCTAACATGAGCCCACAGCACTACAGGACAGCTGACAAAGGGTTCACCTGCAGGATCAGAGGCCCATTCAGCTCCTTGTCTGTTTCGAGTCCTTGGGTCAGTCACATAACTTGAAAGAGCCTCAGTTTCCTCATCTATCAAAAGGGAGATAATCCCCCATGCCTACTTCCCTGAGCTCCTGTCAAGTGCCCTGTGCTTATGTGGTTGGTTTTTTAGCTATAATCTATATGATCTATAATCTTCCTATACTCTCTCTTCACAACTGTCCTCATTCTCTGAACTAGTTAGAAATGCTTCTCCAAGTGGTGCTGATGGGCAGACGTGGGCAGAGTCTCAGCTGAGGAAGATGTTTAGTGGGCAAGGTGGCTTTTTGCCCCTGCTCTGCCTTGCCTAGAATGGAGGCCATGTCTCCGTAATGGGCCAGACTTGTTTGAGGCAGCTGCCTTGAGCCCTCCCTGACCTGCCCATGCTCACCACGGTGAGCAGTGTTCTGCATAGCCTTCCTCTCTTGGCCCAGGACATTCCTTTCAGTAGCTGAAACAAGCAGAGGGGGAGTTATCTGTGGGCAGCTGTGTGTTCTCACAGTGGGTCCAGGATTTAAGATTTGTCAGGGCTGCCTTCATGGCTGGACATCTTGGAAGCCTGTATTTTCCCCTGGCATCTTATACTTGCTAACTTGAAACAGTGGCTGGTGAGGTGGCTGGTGTCGGGTGTGGGGGTGGGCTATACTTTGAGACTCCAGTGGAAGTAGCCTTATTGGTAAATCATCCATGAAAAAAATGCTGCTTTTCAAATTTCCTCAAGGCACATACATGAATCCCAATCTCAGACACAGATAGCCACTCTTTAAGATGAAGAAGGGGTCTTGATGTAGCACTGGGGTGAATTGTCTCAGGCCTTTTATGACCAATGAATAATGAAGGGGGGAAAAAAAAACCTTTGTGTTTTGTGGAAATTCACTTCATTTGACTGAGATTCCTCCTAAAACTGTCCCAGTTTCCAAGAGTGGCTTTCCAGTGGGACGTGTCCAGATTCTGAAACAAACCCCACATTAGGAGGCTGGGGAGGGGGGACTACTCTCCAAACAGTCCTAGTTCAGGAAATGCCAAGTCCCCTTCGTCACCGCCTTCTGGCTCAGAGCTGACAGTGCCTCTGGTAGCCCCAGGATGAGGTGTGGGTCCAACGTCCTCGTTCTCCAGGGCAGGAACCTAAAGCTCCAAGGGAGCTTTATCCCAGCTAGTAAGCGCTGAAGGTGCTGAGCTTAGCCTTAGGAGGGACTAGAGAAATCAGGTGCATTGGGCAAAGCCCCCAAATGAATGGACCAGAATGAAGCTAGGGCCCGAGATGTCTCTAAAGCCAGAAGGGAGAGTTCATTAGGGTGCCCAGCCTTCTTGCCTGATGGTCAGAGGATGATTGTTTAATTCCTCCATTGTCTTTCTGGAGCCAGAAGGGCTTTAAGATGACTACACCCCAATGCCTGACATTTCTATGGGGTCTGGGAGTGGATGCAATTCTACTCCAGTACATGAATTAGGTGCCAGTTGTATACCTGTACAGAGACACATGTAGGCAACAATTGGAGGATCCAACATCTAGCATCTGAAAGGAGTGCTGGGCAGGAGAATAGTGACTGTTGACTGTGGTACCCTGTCCTTGGTCCTGGAGTGAGGGGTTGTTACAGAGATCTCTGCACCTACAGAGAATTTGTCATCTTGGTGGAAAAGTTCTAGCATGTGCCCGAGAAGGAAGCTAATGGCTTGAACTTCATTGGAAGGAGGCAAGAGTGATTAGTCTTTTGCTTTAAAGGACAACAACAAATTCCTCGAGCCCCAAACTTAAGCCTTTATTCTAAGAAATGAAAACCCAGGGGCTTTAGCGTAGTCTCATTTATACTCTTGGTCCCTGAGGTCACTCAGCTGGAAGGGATGCACGGTCAGAAGGGGCAGGTGTAAAGCCTCCATCAGGCGCTGACCTACTGTGGGGTCCTGCATAAGTCAGTTTCATGTGCCTTAAAATTGTAGGTAAGAGCTATTAGTATCACAGATAGAGAAACTGAGGCCCAGAGAGCAGAAGACACACAGCAAGTAGGAATTAGAGGCAGGATTCAAACCTGGGTCTTTTTGGCCTCCAATGTGCATGTGTGAAGGTGCAGTGCTGTGTCAGATGTCAGAATGAGCACCTAATGGGTACTGTACTTATGTGTCCTGCCCTGGGAATCCCATAAACCCTGGATTGAGCCTCAGCCTGAGCCTTCTGACAGCAAAGGGAAGCCATGTGTGCATGTATGTGTACATGTGTGAGCATTCGTGTGCGTGTGTGCATATATGTGTGTGCGTGTGTACATGTGGGTTTGTGTGTGCATGCGCAGACATGTGTAGACACAGATATCTCCCAGAAAGCCCAGTGTGCTGGATTATGCTGTCTTTGACTCATGACCCACTTGGAAATTCATCATGGAGAGTGACCAGGGTGGGAACCTGGGCTTTGGTTCATAAGATATTCCCAGTGAGTGGCGCTAAAAGTGGGAGTGTACAAACAGCCATCTGAGGGACCTAAGTCTCCAACAGAGAGGTATTCTCTGGAGGAGAAGATTGGGGGATGAGGCAAGCTGACCTCATAGTAGAGTTTTTTTCCTCTTAAGAAACTATTACTTAAGTCCTGAGACTCAGTAAATGACTACTTTTCCACCATCCTAGCTAACATATGACCAAGATAGAACTTGAACCCAGGTTTTTTCTGAGTCCCCAGACTAGAACCTTCCCCACCATGCTGTGCCACAGAGTCACAAAGAGGGCATGACTTGGCATTGGGGAAATGCCACCACTTGAGGAAATACCATCCTTCCTTTCGAGGTTGCTCCATGTGGCTCCAGAATGGTTCATGATTTTCACCCATGTCACTGTGTCTGGATTTAAGCCTCCTTGAACTAATAGAAGGCTGACCAGCTGCTCCTTCCTCTTCTCGGCACTTTTGAAGGCTGTTTCCAGTCCCAAGCTCCGGGTCTCCCAATCCCCAATAAAAGGAAGCAGAGTCTGCTTCACTTTCCACTGTTATTTGTCTGCTGTTGGTTTTGTTTTTTTGTTTTTAATGAAGCAGGTCCCACGTCTTCAGCATCTGTTCAGCTGCATTTGCCAGTGGGCTGTTCAGAGCCCAGCTCGGGTGCTGCCCTTTTAGGAGGCTCTTCCTGATCTCTCCCCAGCTGCTCCAGCCTGCTTTGCCCCCCTCCCCCTCCCTCTTCCTCTTGGAATTTCTCTCATATGTGTTCCTATCTCTTGAGTCGTGTGCCTGCTGTCTATCCTGACGGAGAGGAAGCTTGATGGTAGATGAATGGACATTCATAGACATCTTTAGGCCTCTTGGTTTTCCCTGTGGAAGTGTTTAGGTTGAGCTCTAGAGCTAGGCCCTCTACAGCATTTCAAGATTTGACATAGCCAACACAATACTACAGGCAAATGTTAGTTATCCCAGTAGCTGCCAGTTAGACTCCATACTGAACCTCCTCCGTGACTATGGTGTTGTTTTAAGTCTGGTCTGATACTGATAATTAGTCAGTGTTTTCATTCAGTCATTTCAGTTGTATCTGACTTTTCATAGCCCCATTTGGAGTTTTCTTGGCAAAGATATTAGGGTGGTTTGCCATTTCTTTCTCCAGCTCATTTTACAGAGGAGGAAACTGAGGCAAACAGGGTGAAGTGACTTGCCCAGGGTCACACAGCTAGTAAGTAACTGAGACCCGATTTGAACTGGGAAACATTAGTTTTCTTGACTCCAGGTCAGGCACTCTATCCACTGTGTCATCTAGTTGCTCACTCACTGGACAAAGTTAGTGCTCGTTTGTCTTTTGAGGACTGAAACAACAACCCTGAGGCTCCTACCCCTCCAAGCATGATTTATCTATTGATTCTTTTTCTTTTCTATTAAAGGGGCCATCCCTCTGACTACTTTTTAAAGGGGCTTATTCACTAAGTGGGCATTACCTCACTTTAAATGAGTACCTGAAAAGGCCTTAGTCTAAAAGGCCAAGGTCTGCCTTTGCATCCTGGGTCCTCTCCAGTCACCCTGATGAATATCTGGTCACTGGATCCAGATGGCTCAGGAGGACAATGTGAGGCTGGTGACCTGTACAGCCCTCCCTCACTCAAAACAAAGTCAGGTGCAAGTCATGTCATCATTTCTCTGACTTAATGGTCCTCTTTGAAAACGAAGGACGAACACAACAGATGCTAGACAGATACCTTTTTGGAGATGAACTTTTAAGAAAGCACTTTATTCCACCAAAATTAATGGTTTTTAAAAATAGTTCACAGGAAAAATTGGGACTCTAATGCACTGTTGGTGGAGTTATGAACTCCAGCCATTCTGGAGAACAATTTGGAACTATGGCCAAAGGGCTATAGAACTGTGCATACCCTTTGACCCAGCAATACTACCACTAGATCTGTATTCCAAAGAGATTCCAAAGGCAGGGAATAAGGAAGGACTTACTTATATAAAGGTATTTATAGCAGCTCTTTTTGTGGTGGCTAAGAAATAAAAATTGAGGGGACACCCATCAATGGGGGAATGGCTGAACAAGTTGTAGTATGTGATCATGATAGAATATTATTGTGCTATAAAAAATGACAAGGGAGGTGATTTCAGAAAAACCTGAAAAGACTTACACGAACTGATGCAGAGCTAAGTAAGCAGAACAAGAACATTGTACACAGCAACAGCAACATTATAACAAAGATCAGCTTTGAATAACTTAGCTATTCTCAGCAAGACAACCACAAAGGACTCATGATAAAAAATGCCATCCAGCTCCAGGGAAAGAACTGACAGAAGTCTGAGTGAAGACCAAGGCACACTTTTTTTGCCTTCATTCCATTTTCTTGCACAAAATGACTAATATGGAAGCATATTTTACATTATTTAACACATATAACCTATATCAGGTTGCTTACTGTCTCAAAGAGGTCGAAGGAGAAGGAGGGAAGAAGAGAATTGGGAACTCAAAATTAAAAAAAACAAATGTTAAAAATTGTTTTTACATGTAATTGGAAAAATACAACATAAAAATTAAAGGCATGTAGGACCAAAAAAATCAAGCTAAAATAGTTCACAGAGAGTCAGTAAAGCTGTAGAATATAATTTGTGAAAGCCTTGCCATTTCCTTCCTTTACCATCATCAGCACTGCTTTTCAGAAAGATTTTGTAAGGATGGGAAATTGGAATGAGTTTAGTGCTTTAAGGTCTCTTGACTTTTAGGGGATGCTAATTATGTCTTCAATTTTCCCCCCTTCTGTTTGGTTTCTTCCCCCTCTTTCACATAGCTTGAGAACTGACCAAACAAGCAAATAATCATTTATTATTGACTCCCCTCCCCCCCACACACATCATAAACATTCCTCAGGACCAAACCTCCTTTTCGGATTCTTGTTCTGGTCTCGCTGCTTTTCTTCCTTGTCTTCTGATGCCACTAATTCTTTATGAAGTACAAAATCTACTGTCACTGAAAAATAAAAAAAAAATTGACCTGTACTATTTTTTTCTATCCATTTGTCTTCATTCCAGCTGGGAGTACCTGACTTGGTTGGGTCTCATGCCAAATTTTCTGAAATCTCTCGGCCCTATGTTCTTGGATCCTTTGTGGTCCAATACTACTCATAATATCATAGATTTGGAGCTGGAAAGGAACCTTCAAGGTTATTTCCATTATTTACAGATGGTGAAACTGAGGCTGAGTAGTGACCTATCCAAGGTCATGCAGGTAATAAGTGGCAGAGTGTAACTCCAAATCTGCCACATTCTGCCACACAATCTTGCCTCCCATTCCCCTCTTCCTCCATAAGGTTTAATAAATGAGTTCATATTCTAAGCTGACTGCCCCATCTCTGCTTCCTAAGGAGAGGACATGATTACTGGATAAGGCTCTTTTGGCCTCTTTACTAGGGCCTTTGCTTTATGTTAGCAGTTCAGCTTCCACAGAGAATGATGTTAGTCTGTATTCATGTCTGTTCTTTTGTCCATTTTCCATTTTTCAGTGCCAATAGATTGACTTGTAGAATAGTTTGTTTTAATGTTTATTCTCCTAATTTGTATTGATCAGTAATAGGGCATTTCCTATTTCTGCTCAGATATAATTCAGTTCATTTGCTATGTTTCCAGCTTGCTGGCAAGTTTCTTCTGAAGAAACCAGTCATGATATTCTAGATGTGAGACTTCTGTGTGGTCCACGATGAATTTTTGGCTTTTATTTCAAACTGAACATTGAAGTAGATGCCATTTTAACTAAGTGAGCTCTTCTCTGAATTTCTCTGGCTTTCTCACCTTCTACAGAGGAGGCTGGCATGAGGTATTGTAGTTATTTTCATGGTATAAATACTTATCATGGCCCCTGCTATATGGAATAACCATGGCCCCCATGACATGCTGCTTCTAGTTGTCTTTGGCTGGATGATAGAGAGTATTGTCAGCCCCTTTGTCACTGGGAGAGCGTCTGGGCCATCCTTCAACTTCTCTTTTGATTTCCTTGTAAAGCAAGGACCTCAAGACTGATCTGATTTGCATTGACATCTTTTTGTGTTGTACATGTTTCATTTATCCTATTGTCTCTCCGTGGATTATCTTTGCAACAGCTTCACCCAGGGAAAGACTTTACTTTGTGGGGGTTTGGAAAGGAGACTAGAGAGCAAGGAAAAAATAGGACTAACAGTGTAATGTAGTGAACAACCAAAAAATACTGGGTTCAGAACCCAGCCCTGCTGTTTAATTCCCCATGTGACCTTGTATGAGACACTTTCCTTTTCTGGGAGGACTCGGTTTCCTCATCTAAAAAATGAAGGAAGTATAATGACTTATACTTTTCCTTCTGACATTGTGGTGCAGAGACAGTGTTGGATTCAAAGTCAGAAGCCTTGACAGTTTGGGATCCTAGCTCTACCTCTATGAGTTCTTGGACAATTTACTTCATGACTCTGTACCTCAGTTTCCTCATCTGAAAGTAAGAGTTTGGCCTAGAAGGTCTTAAATCTCCTATTCAGCCATAAAATTTCCCAGGTCTCCCAAGCCAAGGTAAAGAGAGAATGTGAATGGAGTATTCCACCCCCACCTTCCAGTAGTTTAATTTGATAATGGATTATTTGCCTTTCAATTGACTGACGTAGGTATTTGCATTCGTGGATTATGATTGGTTGGGTCAGTGGGATGTGTCCAGGAGGTATGAGGCAACCTCCTTTTAGAAAATGATGAAACCTTGTTTTTGAGGCTCTGGTACCATGACCTTCCCTGCAATGGGGTTTGGTTGAAACCTCCCCCCCACGAAAATCTCTTAAACAAACGGCCTGTTTGTTGACATAAGATAAATGAAATACAGACGATAAATAGTGCATGCTGGGAAGAGGGAGGGGTGGAGGGTCTGCACAAGTTTGCGAGAGTCACTTACTTTTCATACTTGTGCTCCTGCCTTTACTTACTGGCACAACTTTAAATATGTAGCCTAGACTTTGAGAGAGGATCCATAGGGTATGGGGCAGTTGACTGGCAGTGGAGTGAGGAAAATCTAGGCTTAGGTCCTGCCTCTGAAAACAGCAGCTGGGCCACCATGGGCAGGGCATTTCTCAGTGCTCTGAGCAACTTTCTCTAAGGCTACATGATAGGGCAGGGACATAGGGTAAAGAGTGAGTGCCCTGTCCCAGTGAGCTCCCTAAGTAAGGGTGCTACAGCTGCAGCCTCCAGTGAATGGATTCCCTCATTTCTTTTCTTTTTTAAACTTAATCTGGATGGAAATTCTGGTGCTTTAAAGCATGATAATGGGGGGAGGGGTAACCATTAATCTATGGATTTTATTATCCCATCCAGTTAGGAGGCACCAACTCTACGCTGGGCACTGTGTTGTGTGCTGGGGATATGCATAAAAGAAAATGCTTCTGTCCTGAAAGAGTTTACATCCTTCTGGGAGGTTATCACATGTAAGCAGATCACTACATGATATCCATCTATGTTTTACATCTACCTAATGTATGTGTGAAGGAGGCTTCTGATGACTCTTAAAGTGAGGGAAAGATGTGTGGGCAGGAAGAGCGATCCCAATTTTCTAACTTCTCTCCTGATGATAAGGGAAGCCCACATTAAGTCATTTAGTTCTTTAGTTTACAATCCCCTCCTTTGAGTCCAGTGTAAAGATTTCATTGATCTGGGGCCCACCCTTGGAGGTCAGTGAGCAGAGCCCTTGGTATGGGAACCAGCGGACACAGTGCTCAGGTCCATGTGGGACCTGTAGGATTTGGTGGTGTTGGCATACCAGGAACCTCAATAAGCGTGGTTATTTGTCTGTTTTGAGTCAGCAGGTAATAGGGGAGGTGGGGATATGTGGTGAACCACCGAGAAGTAAGTTAAACCCTGCCATCCGGGAAGGAAGATGGCATGGAGCCTCAGTGTAGAGAAAAGCCCTCCTCCATTCTTCCAGTTAGTGCAGTGGCTTTCCCTGAAGCCCATGGCGTGTGACCACAGACTTCAGAACCAGAGGAAGATGAACTTTTGCCCAACCACATCGAGAAGGGAAACAACTTGGCCAAAGTCATCCAACCAGTTAACTGACCCATCCTTGTTTACAGCCTAGAATCTCTCCATGCCTCAATGGGTCAGACAGGCATTGAGCATACTGAGATAAAAAAGAAAACAATTGCTTCTCAAGGAATCTACATGCTAGCTCAGGAAACATATGTCCATATAATTGTGTACAAAATACGCTGAGTTTGTCTACAAAGTGAGTGCAAAGTAATTTCCAAGGGGAGGAGTGCATGGGCAGGGAGTGGGATTAGGATAGGCTTTATGAAGGAAGGGGCATAGGACCTGAACTTTAAAGACACTCGGGGTGGGGTGGTTAAGAGGAGAGGGTCAGAAAAGAACATAACAGGCAAGGGGGACCAACAGGGCAAAGACCTGACTGAGTAAAGGAGAAAAATAACAAAATCCAGCTGGAAAAGTCGTCCCGTGGCTGGCCTGGAAAAGACCAAACCTCTAGGAGGACATTCTGTTTGATCTAGAGGCAGTAGGGAGCTAATGGAGTTTATGGAGTAGGGGGTGACAGACCTGATCAGACTTTTGCTTGAGGAAAATCTCTTAGCAGCAGTGTGAGGAGAATGAGGTTCAAAGGAGGGAGGAGAGACCATGTAGGAGGCTGTTTGCCTTAGTCCAGAGAAAGGGGATGGATGTCACCTGCCCCAGAAGAGTGGCGAGGAGATCATGCAAGAAGGGTCGTGGGGGCTGAATCCAGAGGCTTTAGCAACTGCTTTGCTTGGCTGTAGGGTGAGGGAGAGGCAAGGGAGAGTGGAGTGTGACACTGTGCCAGGGCCTGGATAACCGGGAGGGTGGCAATGTCTGGAGGATGGGTGAGTCTGATGAGAACCATGATGAGTTCAGCTTTGGACATATCATGTTTGGTTTGTTTGTGAGACGTTCAATTCAGAATGTCCAGGAGACATTGGTGATTGGGAACTGGAGCTCAGGAGAGGGAGACCAGGACTAGACAGAAAGACCCAAGGAAATGGAGCTCACCAAGGCTTCAAGGGTCAATGGGACATTATTGTGAGAGAAGAGTTGGGACCCCAGAGCAGAGCCCCCAACTACAGCCATACATGGTGTGGGCAGATGTCCAGGACATAGATGGAAGGACACAAAAAAGAGCAGTCAGACAAAGTGGAGGAAATGCAACAAGATAGTTGTCATGGAAACCCATGGGAGAAAAGGGGAGCCAGGCCACAGCAAATCTTACAGAGGTTTCCAGACACATGAGGACTGAGGCAGGGGGGTGCAATGGGGAGGGGAAGGAAAAAAGTGGCTGAGAGATTGAGCAACTGAGAGATCATTGGAGGAGAGAGAGATGGAAAGGGGAGGGAGACGAGAGGAGAGGACAGGGGAGGAGAGGAGAGGAGAAGAGACGAGAGGAAAGGACAGGGGAGGAGAGGACAGGGGAGGAGAGGAGAGGAGAGAAGAGGAGAAAAGAGGAGACGAGAGGAGTGGGGGAGAGGGAGAGGGAGATAAAGACAGACAGAGAGAGGAGAGGAGAACAAAGGGAGAGGAGATGGAAAAAAGAGGGAGAGGTATGGGAGAGGAGACAGACAGACAGACAAGAGAGGAGGAGAGAGAGAAAAGGGAGAGGAGAGAGGAGAGGAGAGGAAGGGAAGCACCCTGAAGTCCATGCCCACGCATTGGTCTGGGGAGGGGTGAGGTCTCTTACGCACAAAGCATACAAATTAACAGAAAACAAACACAGATTTGCGTTTGTTCTACAGCCCGGTCCCTAACACAGCCTTTGTCTCTGTCGTGGTCCCCATGGGTGCAGTCCCCAAGCTGCTGATCTCATTCTGCGTCACTTCATGCAGGTTTCTCCACATTTTTCTGTCTTACTCTTTTTTAATGGCATTTACCACATTTTTCCATTACTTTACTGCATGCTAATACTTTCTGCTATTCTCCAACAATTGGACATAGAGGTTGTTTGCAGGTGTTGGGGGGTTTGGTTTTGTTTTGTTTTACAAATATATTATGACTATTTTATATGTCTATGAAGATTTATCCACTGCTAATTCCTTTTTGCACTGTTTTGATATAAAATCCTGTGTGATTATCCTGTGATCAAAAGATAAATCAGTTTTGTGACTTCCATTGTATGTTGTTGGATTGATTTCTAAATTATTTGCACCAGTCTGCAGTTCCACCAATAATGTATTAAGTAGCCATTTTCCTCACAGCCTTGCTAATGTTAAAAGTTCTTTTTTTTTTTTTTTTTTTGCTGTTGTGCTATGTTGAGATTATCTTGGTTTGCATTTCTCTATCTATTAAGAAATTTGAGTATCTTTTTACATAGTAACAAATTTTGTTTTCCTCAAAAATTCTCAATTCATATTCTTTGACCTCTGAGGAGTGTTCGCCTGATGGCTGTCGGTTCATTAGCTTTAGCTGAGGATGATGAAATTGCTACCACTAACGCTTCCTTAAGGAAAAATGAGGATTTACCTCTCACTTTAGAGAGGTAAAGTGTTCTATGCAACATCATTTTTTGCCTACGTACAATCAAATCCATTTATTTTTGTCTCTAAATAATGCCTTCTGTTTCTTTGAAAATACCCCTCCTCTCTCCTTAGGACAAAAGTGTTATTCATTATTCCAGTTTTCGAGTTGGCAAATTCAGCTCTTTTACTATTTCATTGTTAGGTTGGTTTTTTCTTCCACCTCATAAAAACAAATAAAATGCCTTTGTTTTTATTTCTACCATTTAACCCAAACTTCACAAACCACCCGAAACAAAGTTTCTCTGCCTTATACTCAGAAGCACTTATGTTTTCTTTGATTTGGACTTTCTCTTTATGAAGTGGAAGTTTTGCTTGGAGATTACTTTGTGTCCCTTCTTCTACCGGCCTCCTCCTATTTAGGTGCTTCTGACTACCCTTTCTGAACTCCTCCACTTTCTCTTTCCTTTTCCTATTTTTTTGAAACATCGTTCTGGTTGAGCCAACTTGGTACTCTGGGAGTTCAGACGTTGTTTAGCAGCTGATCTATTTGGATTAGAGAAGTGTGCTTTGCTCTACACACTTCAGCTTTTGGCTGGTAGGGCCAGGAAGACCAGGTTTAGTCCAGTGAGGTCTTTCTTTCACCTTTTCAAAGTTTGCGTTCCAGATGTCCCTCTTGCCCTGAAGTGGCTGAGTTTGCTGGGTAGAGAGGATGCCAGATTCATGAGCCGTTCTTTGTTTTGCACATAATACACTTCCTTTCTCTGATTGTCTGATGCCCCCATTTAAAAATCCCCTGGGATTTTGAGGACTGTTGTTGGAGCTTTGTGATGGAAGCTTGGATTTTTCCCTTTCATGATAATGCTTAATAGAGTTTTAGCCATGCTATGTCTAGGTGTATTCAATCTTGGGTCCTGAGAATTCTGGTTGTATGTTGCAGCCTGTTTTTGCACGTTCTGGGAAGTTTTCTTTGACAATTTTTACTTCAGACTCTGTCCTTAATTTTCTGGGAAGTTGGGAGATAGAGGTTTTGAATTTTTCTCCACTTTGATTCTTTGTTAAACATTTAATAAGCACCTGCTGAGTGCTGCCAGGGTGCTACTGTCCCATGATGCTTCCCACTGAGAATGCTGCTTCATATTCTTTCATCCTTCTTGTCTTTGGGGGCTTTTCTGCATCTCTTTTCCCTCGGTACTTTGCCTTGGCTCTCATGCTGGTTTCTGCCATAGGAAGTCAGTTGTTAATCCTGTTGATCTGTTTGGGTTATCTTACTCATTATTTTCTTCCATTCAGTTTCAGGTAGTTTTTAATTCTGGGTTCTGATTCCAAATGGTTTTTTAAACCTTTGTACAAACTCTTCCTTCATTTGAGCTTGATATTTTCTGATGAGTCTTGAGACCTTTGGCTCAGATATGAGCTATGACTGCTTTTGATACCTTAAATTTTTCATATATTTTATTTTATTTTTCCTTTTTGTATAAATGTATTTATTTTTAGCTTTGTTTTCAAATCTCTTTTATGTTTTAATCTCTGAAAACAATGTTTAATTAATTTTAATCAAACCACCCCCCTACAAGTAACGCTTCTTGTACTACATTAAATTATCAATGTTTTATAACTAATCTCTCCAACCATCAAAAATAAGCATCCAATCGAAAAGTAATGACTGACACTTAATAAAATGCTAGTCACCAGTAAATTAAAATACAAAAAAGCTTTCAGAGTTCACAAGTGTTATATCAGCAAGACAAGTGACGCAAGCACATCCCATAAACATGGGTGCGTGTTGAGCTTTATAACGATCTGCTTTGAATCTTTACTTTGTAAATAAAACTAACCTTTTATCACTAACAATAAATTATGGGGTTGTTAATTAAATGGTCCTTAAATCTTAAAAGAAGCAAAATAAAAGAAATAATCCCAAGAACTGCTTTGTTTTGTCAGAACAAATCCTTTACAAAGTCATCTAAAACCCTTAATTTGAGTCATCCACTCATCCTCCATTAGTTTTTGCATTTAAAAAAAAAAACAACAGTCGTTTTCCTCAAGGGATATCATGCTTATCAGCCTGAACTTTTATTTTTCCTTTAACATTCTCAGAATGTCTACTCCTGAACATTTTGGTTTTTAAGGCACTACACAAAGAAGTTCCCTTTAAAACAAATTAACAGAAGTGATTTAGGGATGGCTCAGATCTCTTCTAAATTCTCTCTTCTCTTTTGGTTAATAAAGTAGAGGTGATCTGTTATTCAAGGGCCTAAAGCAAATTACATCCAAGGACATTTTCCTAAAAATCCAATGTTTGAAATAGCATTTCTTTAAAAAAAAAAAAGTAAATTAAAATTCAGTCCAAAATTCAGGTATTTAAAAAGAGGAAAAGTCCATGAGGTAAAAGAGGAAAATTGAAAGAAAATTTTAACCTATAAACCTTCTAAATCCTTTTTCAGATTATAAGTATTAGTAAGACTGGCATTAACATTGTAATTACACAGTTACGACAGAGCTTCCACACTCTTAACCCACATAACTTACATTTAAAATAAGTTAGCTCACTTTAAAAATATTGTCTCTGATCTAATTGGCCTTTAAATGTTTTTCCTCTGGGAAACATTAGCTGAACTTTGGCTTTTTCTATCCATCTGGGTAATTCTGGCTATTCTCTCACCCCCTATAAATGAGTTACTTTAAAAACCAAGATGGCTGCAATACTTCAAGTTTTGTTTTTCTCAAGCAGAGCCCAATAATAAGAGTTAATGGCAGTGAAGGGAAAGGACTAGATACGACACTATGCATGAAGATCACAAAATGGAGAGAATATTATGAACAGAAATTAAAGTTTAAGGCATGAAAGAAGTCAAGTAGTACCATCTATAAGAAAAGGCCAGAAAGCACATGGAAAATTGACAGCCATAGTTCTGAACTATTTTAAAAATTCAAAAATCAGTAGAATTCAGGGCACAGAAGTAGATATAAAATGGAAGACAGTACAATAATATGACCCTAATAAGAAACTTCTTTTTAATAAATAATCCCCAATAAAATGAAGTTTCACAAAATCTCTTCTTAAAACGATACATTACACCACACATAGCAAACACAAATCCTACCATTTCTTCCTTTCAGAGCATCAGACTGCCAAGGTTTCACACAATGTACGTTACTTCTCCATGGCATCTAAGTCTAGCGACATTAGTTTAAAGTCAGAAATAGAGAATCTGTAGCCACTAGAATGATCTCTGTTCTCAGCAGCAGCCGATGACTTAGAGCTACCAGTCAGTTTTTACTTATGTACATATATTTCCATTATAAAAAAACTGAAGATCCTCCTCTGCTCTCTACTTGTATTGTAGCCTGTTTCACATAATTCAACATATTTAAAAAATCTTGATTTTTAAATGAACCTTTTTGGTGCTGCTCCATGATGAATCTAATGTAACTCTAATTGAAGCCTAAAATGGCTACTACCTTATATTATATAAACTAATTCACAGCTATTGGGAAAATTTTCTTAAGCCAACCAAATACAAGGCCACCACAACGATAAAGAGGAGTGGAATACAAGGAAAAAGTGAACAAGGAAATAAAATGACTTTGGATCAGCGGTCATTAGTTGTCTTGCTTTCTGGCATAGGAAAGAAACTCTCTTCTTTGAGTTTCCAATGTTTGGGTAAATCCAGCTGTCTCTTAACTTCTTCAGTATCATCTTGAGTTGCTGAAATAAGGTCATCAATCGAACTCCAGTTTTTCTCTGGTCTGATGTAGCCAGTAATGACTACACTAAGGATTTCCCATAGAAGTCGTCTTTGAAGGTACGTCTAATGGGAGTTTCCACCAACTTTTTAGTATTCTTGCAATATGGGGTCCATCCTATGCTTAAAACCATCTTATGGACATCTCCATTTCCAACAGAGGCCCAACCAGAGTAAATTCCAGTAGAAAAATCACTTGGAAGATTATCTACTACATGGTCCAGAACGTTAGCTGTAGGGATGCCAGACTCCTTGGAGCCATGTCCGAAGCCTCACTTTACTTCTGCAGAAATAAGGCAGGTGCTTCATCCCGCTGCTGACTCCAGGCTCTAGGAATGGCCAGAACAAAGCATCTGGGGGAGCCACCATAAAACTCAGGGCAATGTTTCCCCCGACCAGTCAGGAGTGGAGGGAGAGGAATTCTGAAGGGCTTGAGGCTGGCAGGGACCAGGTGCTCTAGTCTCCAACAGCCCTGCTGGAACGCTGTGGGCAAATGGTGCATGCCGCTGACCCAACAAAAGTCACAGTAGCTCCCAGGTTTTGATATATCTTAGAAAGTGTATTGTCAGTCTTCTTAACTTCGCTCTTAGTTCTAGTTGGTTGATTTAATTCCTTTGGTTTTTTTTGTTGAGTTTCTTTTTGACATTCTTTCTTGGTGTTTGAAAACTATGAGCAACCTGTCTTTCCTTGACCGTCCCATTCCTCCATCATGACCAGAAAACCCAAGAGTTTTCTCTACAATGCCACTCTGCAGTGTACTCTGCTTACTAGGTCAGGGAAGGGTGTCCTATATTTAGGAATTACCTGACTCCCATGACATAGCTGCCTCCTTTCCCCTTCCCCCAATCAATAAGGTGTTATTGTAATCATCTTGGTGCTGATTTGAAGAACTCAGTATTGGATTTCTAGGACGAGCCTAGAACAAGAAAAAGCCTGAGTTCATTTCTAGATTCCCCAGTTGTGAGCCATGTGACTGAGCCTTGGTGTTCTCATCTGCTATGCACAGGCCCTGGCCCAGGACCTAGGACACAGGATCTGCTGGGTGGACTTGAATGCAGTCTCTTGCCATGTGACTTCAAACTCCTAAAACAATCCCTCCATAGTTTCCCACTGAACCTTGTGAGAGCTTTCCTCCCACTGGTGCAGATCAGGAGCCCTCCTCCCTCTCTCTGCCTGTTCATTTCTTACCCAGGTCTTTCTGTAGACAATTTGTCCAACCCATGGGAGGTCTTTGACTGCGCAGCTGTCACACTTGATCAGCACCTACGCAAAAGTGGAATGTTAGAGACTTGTATTCTAATCTCTCTGTAGCTGGTAGTCATAATGGAAGGGAATAGGGTGGGGTCCAACCTGGGAGCATTTTCTGCCTGGAAAAATGTTTCTGCATTTGAGTGGGAGCCTCCTCCCTGCTAATCAAGCCATATTTTAAGATTCTCTTGTCCCCATGAGGACAGATAATAAGAGCTGCCTCTTGGACTTTTTCTTCATTTGCTCCATATTTCGAGGTTACCATTCCTCCCCATATGACAGCAATGGAAGGATAGCTGGTTCTCATGATACCCAAGGAAGCCTATGATGGATGGGGGCTCACTTCCCAAAGTTAGATCTGCTAATCCTAGCTTGAAGAAGCCTTGGCTAGGTCTGCTGACGAATTGTGTGGCCTCCCTCTCTGGGCCTCGGTTTCCTTCATTGTAAAATGAGGGGTTTGAGCTGAGTTGTTGAGATGATAGGATCATAGAGTTAGAGTGGGATGGATCCCTTAGGCCATGGTTTCTAGCCTCCTTGTTTTACACATGAAGAAACTGAGGTCAGAAAAGACATAGAATTGGGGCCTCTTCCCACCTGTGGCGTCTTAGAAAAATTCCTTAATCTCTTGCTTCAAGTTTTTGTGGCTTTCTCAAGGTTTCATGGATTGGAAGAGGCTGAACTGAGCTTTGGATACATGGCCTCTGATATCAAATCCAACATTCTTTCCCTGCCCCAAACCCTTTGATTTTGTGAGATGCTGGTAGCTGCCTCCCAGGGCTCAGGTCCACTTGGAGAGATGCAATCTCGTCCTGAGTCTCCTCGACAATCAGTCATGCAGGCAGTCTCCTTTGAGTAATTACCCTCATCTTGAAAATCCCTCGTTCATTTTAGGCCAAGTGGTTATTTCTTGCCCTATGGAGAGATCAGTAGCCCAGAGCAGTTACAGACCCAGGACACTGGGATATGATGGGGAGGAGAGAGGCTCCAGGATACCTGAGGCAGATACTGGGGAGGCTAACACCCAGGGAAGACAGAGTGAGGCCCCATGTCATCAGGAGAGGCAGCTCAGTTCACCTTGGGACCCAGTCCTGGGGGACCTTGGTGAGGCTTTTCCCCACTAAATGTACCTATATGGGAGCAAGGTAAGGCAGAAACCAAGGAATGACACATATGGTGCTGGGAGAAGGCTTGCTGCTAGCCATCTCCGCTAATCTTAGGATGCAGTGAGAATGTGTGTAAAGACCATGTCGGGGTGCAAAGGACTGTGTAGCAGGTCCCAGCTAACCGGACTGTGGCAGTGTCCTGGCCTGAATGACAGGGAGCAGGCAGACACAATATTCAGTCCTGGGGACTGCGGGTCGGGCTTTGGGGAGCAGGTGAGGGAAATATTCCTACTCATAGCTTGGTTCCCTGCTCACAACAGAGAAGACATGTTTTCTCTCCCTGCCTCTTGCAATTCTCGGTCGTGCTCCTGTACATGGGCAAACCTGGGAACACCAGCCAAGGGTCTTGCTCACCTCTTGCCTCCCCTTTATTTCCTGGCTACAAATCACTCCAAGGTGGGGGACAGTTGGTATAGGGCTTGGGTGTCTCACCTCCATCACTCTCTTGCTGCCTCACACCTGGTGGTCCTGGCTTCCTTCGTGCTGTTGTGGCTGCATGTGTCTTTCCTGTCTGGGCCTGTTAGGACAGCATCACCAGCCAAGAATGAGGGGAGGGGAGTGGGACAGAGGCTTCCCCGGGAGGATGGAGTGAGGGGGCTATTTTAGCCATTTGGAGAGTTCTGTGAGACAGAAGTGGAGACCAAAGGCCAGGGATTGTAGCTGTCCTCACTGCCTAATGACACAGTCAGAATGGCTGTAGATCAAGCGCCAGGGGTGCCCGCAGTCATTAACCCCTCACAGCCCCTTTTGGTTCTTGTGCTTTCCACTGCCTGTCCTGCTAGACCAAGCATTCTCTCCTTCTAAGAGAAGTGGATATGCCTTTTGGAGAAGTCACCACAAGCTGAGAAATCCCATCAGGGTCTGTGAGAGCCTGGCATCTAGCCTTGGTAGTCAGCCAAGCCTGGGTTCAATCCATCCATCCATCCATCCATCTATCAAAGTGCCAGCATGAGTCAGTTGGAAGGGGGGCGACTTTAAGGAGGTGGTCTCTCTGCCCTCCCCAGCCTGGGTTGCAGACGGGGACTTTTGCTGGTCTCCACCCATACATCAGTGCGCAGGACGAGGGCTGGCCTTTCCAGAGTTCACCAGCTGATGCACTGCCCCTTGAGGCAGGGAAGTGGACATCCTCACCCTTGTGCCTCCCAGGGAAGTGTCCTGGAATAAGTGGGCAGCACGCACTCTCCCTAAGCCACTAGGTGTCACTGCCAGCTTGAGCTAGCTGCCCAGGCATCTCGTTACTTAATGTTCTGGGTGGGGTAGGGATGTGGCCTTCTCATAATGGGCATTGAGTACAGAAGGGGTTGCGTATGGCATAATGGACAGAGCCCTGGGCCCTGGAGTTGGCAAGACCTGAGTTCAGATTCTGCTTCAGGTGGTTCCTAGCTGCGTGACCCTGGGCGGGTCACTGAACCTCTCCCTGCCTCAGTTTCCTCAGATGTGAAATGGAAACAGCAATGGCCCCTCCCAGGACTGTTGGGAGGACCCAGTGATATTGCTATTTGTAAAGAGCTGGCGCCCATGCCTGGCATGTAGGAATACTTCATGAGAACTGCCTGGCCAGCCTAATATTCTCGTGGAGGTGAAGGACAGTCCCCTCCCTCTTCCTGGCAGCTGCATCCCTCTTGGTTGGCTTTGGAGGAGGGATCTGAAGAATGCCCCTAACAGACAGACCCACCTGATGGGTCCTGGCAGTCCAAGGTCCCTCCATGTCCCCTCCATCCTCCCCCACACTCCCTCTTGTCCCCTCTCCCAAAAAGCTTTACCCAGTGTTTGTTGAATGACTGAGTAATGTTAAATCTGCTTTGGGTCTTTGCTTTTCCCATAGGTCACTGCCCACAAGATGATTCCCTGTAGAGCCGTGCTCACCTTCGCCCGGTGCCTCCTCCGGAGGAAAGTCGTCACCTTTGATAGCCTGGAGGACTCCAAGCTCTGCCGCTGCCTGACCACAGTGGACCTGATCGCCCTTGGGGTGGGCAGCACACTTGGAGCTGGTGTCTACGTCCTGGCTGGAGAGGTGGCCAAGTCCAGCTCCGGTCCCAGTATCGTTCTGTCCTTCCTCATCGCGGCCCTGGCCTCCGTTATGGCTGGTCTGTGCTATGCAGAGTTTGGGGCCCGTGTCCCCAAGACGGGCTCAGCATACTTGTACACCTATGTCACTGTGGGAGAGCTGTGGGCCTTCATCACAGGCTGGAATCTCCTCTTGTCTTATGTCATAGGTGGGTCTGGGCAGTGGGCAGACCTGCTGAGCTGGTTTAGTCAGCGAGCACATATCAGGCACTGTGCCCAGCCTGGGGCAGAAACAGTCCCTGCCTACCCTCAGGGAGCCCCCATCCAAAGGGGGGATACGGAACGGGGACAGGCCAGGGCTCCTGGAAAGAAAGAAGGCCCCACAGTGCTCTGGAAGTGGCTGGCTTTGTTGCCATGGGCTCTTCCAGGATACGTGTGGCCTGTGGCCCTGGTCTGGGGGGGGAACGTCCTGTCTGTTTCTCTCCAAGAATGATTCCTGGTGCTAACTGGATGTCCCTCATGTCCCCACTGTTCTTGTGAAGGAACCTCCAGCGTGGCCCGGGCGTGGAGTGGCACCTTTGATGAGTTGCTCAACAAGGAGATTAGCAAATTCTTCCGGAGTCGCCTCAACATGCATTTCCCAGGGCTCGCAGAGTACCCCGACTTTTTCGCCGTGTGTCTCATCCTCCTCCTATCGGGTAAAGTGTCAGGTTGTCAGTTGATTCCTTTCCACCTTATTAAGCCCCTCTTTGTGTGCCAAGCAGTGGGGATACCAAGGCAAAAGTGTCTAAGCTGTGGAGACCACACATATGGAGAGAGCCCCACACAGGGGCCCCTAGCCAACAGAAGGGGGTCCAGTAAAGGCAGCCCTCGAGGAAACTAGGAATTCCAAGAGGCAGAATGGAGTGGGGAACAGTACAGCAGTGAGGGTGGCAGACCCTGTGTGAGTCCCAGGGGGCACACCATGGATGGGGAGAAGGAGAGTCATGCACTAAGAGGCAGGTTGGAGTGAAAGCTAACATGGCCTCTGACACCCTTTCTCTCCAGCTCTGCTTAGGATGTCAACTCGATGCCTGCCCCTTTCAAGGCTGCTCTTGATAGATGGGCACTAGGCTGCCCTCCATGGGCACATCCCTTCCCCCAGAGCAGTTCAATGAGAAGTGTTGGTCAGCTCAGCCCATGCACCCCAGGGTCCCTGGCGCCAGGACACCACTGCCTTTCCCTCAATGCCCGCCCTTATCTTTTGCAGGTCTCTTGTCATTTGGAGTCAAAGAGTCAGCCTGGGTGAATAAAATCTTCACAGCAGTTAATGTCTTAGTCCTGATCTTTGTCATCATTTCGGGATTTGTGAAAGGCCATATCGCAAACTGGAAGATCAGCGAGGACTTCCTCAAAAATATCTCTGTTGCCACCCAGTAAGTGGACCCTCAGCCCTTCTCAAGGGGCATTGTGGGACTAAACCCTGGCTTAGGAGGTACAAATCCCACCTCTGACTCAGAACCAGGCCTTCTCTGGCCTCAGTTTCCCTCTCTGTGAAAGGAAAGCATTGGACTCCCTGACGTCTGAGGTGCCCTTTCTGATCTTATGTTTCTTTGGGTCCTTCCTAATTGTCCTCGAGAGCCTTTCTGCCCTCTCCACACACACACACACACACACACACACACACACACACATACACACACACACACACACACACACCCACAGACAGATCTATATGCACTTTCAGCCACCAGCAAGGTCAGCAAGGATGGATGTGGCATTTGCCTGGTTTGGGGGAGAAAGTTTGCTGCTCTCTGATCCCCACCCCTCCCAGTTGCCTCTGTTTCCCCAGGGGCAAAGTGAGGGGGTTGGCTCACATAACCCTTGTGGGTCCCTTCTAGCTTGGCATCCATGCTCTATTTTGTGTCCCCTCCCCACTCTCAATCTGGGTCAGCCAGGCTGGCTCCCACCTCTGCAGCTTCCAGTCAAGCCCTAGCTGGGACCCAAGCTTTCCTGGAATCTCCATCCACCTCTGGCAGGGATTCTGAGGTCCTGCTTTGAGAAGAGGGGACTGCATTGGTTCTAAATAGGACCAGATTGCAGATAAACTCTCTTTCCTCCCTCCCTAGCAACAGAGGGGAAAGCAAATGGGGAAAAGTTACTCCCCAGGAGTCATGGGGATCTTCTTAGAGAGAGTAGCATCTGAGGTGGGCCTTAAAGACTGAGGAGAAATTCAGTGGCAGAAAAGAAAGGGAGTCATTTTAGGCATCAGCAAGAGGCACTAGTCGAGGCCAGGAAATGCAGGGAGTGTCCCAGGTCAGGGGTGGTCAACATGGACCAGAGCAGAGACTATGTAGAGTGGTTGTTCGGTCCTGATCAACCCTTCGTGACCCCCTTTGGGGTTTGCTTGGCAAAGATGCTGGAGTGGTTTGCCTTTTCCTTCTCCGTTGGAGCCATTTTGTCAGGCAATCAAAGCTTAAGGGCTTGCCCAGGTCACACCACTCAGGCTGGATTTGAACTTTCCAACCCTGGGCCCGGCGCTCTATCCACTGAGCCAATGGCAGACTATGTAGAGGGACAGTAATAATTAAATGTACGTGACAAAGGTAAATACTAGGAAAGATAAGAGGTAAAGAATCCCAGATTTGTAAGAAGCCTCATAGTGTGGGGGGCGAGTCCTGCATTCAGGCTCAGGAAAACCTGGGTTCAGATCCTGTCACAAACCCTGGGAAAGATGCTTCAGCTCCGACTCAGTTTCTTCATCTGTAAAATGAGCTAATAAAGCCTCTCTTCCTTTCTTAGGGAGGCCAGATATATGGTCACATGGGAAGGGTTTTCGCTGATCTTAAAGCAGTATGGGAATGTAATTACTGTAGCGATCACTGGACAGATCTAGGCCCACGGTCCAGTGCACAAGAGGAAGATGAAAGACTAGCCTGCAGTTGTCCACCACCTGCTCCTCTGGGGGAGGGTGACCTTTAAAAGACTCTAGAGACGTCATTTCTGGGTAGTTCAATCATTTTTTAACAGCACCGGCATTTTAACAAAAGGATGGTCATTTGGCCAGCTCTCTCTCAGGTCAAAGACGAGCTTGGTGGCCGGCTCTCCGGCTCGGCTCGCTGTTTCAGGCCTTTCAAAGAGCAGGTGTTCCTTTGGCAATCAGCTCTGATTGGCTAATGATTAAGGACAGAATGAGTATTACATCCTGGTTCAGTCATTGACTTGTTAAGTAAGCCTCAGGCTCTCCGGCAATGTTCCACAAATTAACCCAACCCACACCAGGATGGCCCACAGGGCTGCCCCACCTGGGTAGGGTCTGGAAAGGGGCAGAGACCACATCCTTGAAATGAGGCTAACAGATAAAGGGAGGACACCTCATTATTCTTAATGGTCACTTCTCTCTGGAGTGTGCCTGAAGCTGGCCCGGGCTGCTTGGCCATGTCTCCTCCAGAGTGGAGGTATCTTCATCTCTAATTATCAGACATGTTTCGTGCTTAGGACCACAGGATGACCAGTATTGATAGGGACTACAGAGGTCACTGAGTCCAGCCCCCTAGCATACAGGTGGGGAGGTCGAGACACAGAATGGGACTCCAGGTAGAGTTCCAAGTGGCCTCACAGACCACCTGGTTCCACACCCTCTGAGGCCCCGAGGGTTTCAGTAAAGACTAAATTGAAAGCCCCCTGCTGCCCTCACTTGCTGTGGACTAAGCAGTGGGGCCAACAGTCCTGTCTACACCTTCCCCATCTCTAGAGATCCATCTACAAATAGAACAAGCCACTACGGGGTTGGAGGCTTCATGCCCTTCGGCCTTAAGGGGACCCTGGCCGGGGCTGCCACTTGCTTCTATGCCTTCGTGGGTTTTGATTGCATCGCCACGACTGGTAAGAAACCTCTCCGATCTTGCCCAGGGAGGTGGGGCACCCATGGGGATGCTGGAGGGGCCAGCTCCCTGGGAGGGTGGCACAGAGGGCAGGGGCTCCAGCTTCATCCACATGCCAGCCAATACTGGGGGACCACCAATCCTGTGCCCAGCATCTTCCACCTTTACCACCCTGGGCATGCCTAATCCTACCATCCCCTGCTGAGTGCCAGGGTGACCAAGGTTGGGAAACTGAGTGTCCTCTCCCCCCAAGCCTCCCTGCCTTTTCTCCCTGTTGCCTCAGGGGAAGAGGTACGGAATCCTCAGCGTGCCATTCCCATCGGCATCGTCACTTCCCTGCTCGTGTGCTTCATGGCCTACTTTGGGGTGTCTGCGGCCTTGACCCTCATGATGCCCTACTACCTCCTGGATGAGACCAGCCCCCTCCCTGTAGCCTTCGAGTACATCGGCTGGAGCCCTGCCAAGTATGTGGTGGCCGTGGGCTCCCTCTGCGCTCTGTCCACCAGGTACATGCTTCGGGGGCCCAGAAGGCAGGACTTGGGAGGGGAGGGATGCGCAGAGTCCACAGAGCCTCTAGGCTGGGGGCGGGGGGACAGGCAGGGACTCCTAGGTCACTGGACTGGGCCTACTCTGGGTCACACAGAACCAGACCACCCCCATTGCCATGTAAGACCAGGGGCCTCTCAGACACGTGTTGAGGTGTCTGTTGATGGGCGAGGCTGCTCTGACAGGTAGTGAGTTCTCCCTCAGAAGAGGTGTTCAAGGTGGGCTTGCCCCACATGATCCCCTCAGAATGTTTTGGGGGCTGCTCCTTTCCCATGTAGTACGTGGGTGTCTGTTTAAGCAGCAGAGGGGCTAGGATCCTGTCAGTAACAGGTGGCAGAGGCTCCACCAGGGCCTAGGGTGGAATTTGACAGTGTGGCAGGGTTCTTTCCTCCTATGACCCCTTTGGGAAAGGGAAGGGTGGTGGCAGCTAGGGAAGGGGATCCCAGAGGACTCAAGCATTTCTCATCCTTGCTTGCTGATTTCCAGCCCTAAGAGAATCACTGAGCCCCAGACCCAGGGTTGGGTTCAGGGTAGACCTGCCTGGACCCTGAAAGGCTGGGCAGAGTTAAGGTATTGGGCCCCCACTGGCTCTGAGCTTTAAGACAGAATCATGACTCTCTGGGGGAAGCATGCAGAGCCACAGATGTGATCAGGACCCTGCAGGGAGTTGGGTCCCAGCCAGCCCTGTGAATTGACAAGGGTTTTGGAGCCAGGTTGGGGGGTGCCGGGCAGGGGCTGAATGAAATGCCATTAGCTGTGACTCAAAACTAATGCTGCCCCAAGAAAAATCTCCTTTTTTCCTGATAGAGGCAGGAGAGTTAGTGGCAGAGCTGCTAGCTGGGCTTGGAGCTAGGAAAACCAGGGTTCCAATCCTGTTTCAGAC
This sequence comes from Notamacropus eugenii, assembly GCF_028372415.1. Taxonomy (NCBI): domain Eukaryota; kingdom Metazoa; phylum Chordata; class Mammalia; order Diprotodontia; family Macropodidae; genus Notamacropus; species Notamacropus eugenii. The sequence continues at coordinate 168,731,018 of NC_092878.1, read as the reverse complement.
ACTGGGTGACCCTGGATAGGCCTCAGAGTCTTGCCCCAACTCTCCAGCCTCCATTCTATTCTCAGGCTTTCAAAGCTGTTCAGACAAAGAGACCTGAATCTGCCCTGCCAAAGGGGGCTTGGGTGGGCACTGTGTCTAATCCAAGCCTTGACCACAGTCATGGTCATGATGGCGCTTTGGGGAGCAGCACAGTCTTGACTTCCTTAGCTCAGTTTTCTAAAGGCCTGCAGTTGAAGGAACCAACCTCCTCATAATTCTTGTAAAATAAAAGTGATCACTTGCTGAAGCATTAAATGAAATTAAATTTTAAGCATTAAATGAAATTCTCTTCAAATCAGGGGTTCATTCTTTTCTTTCCTTTCATCATTTTACAACTATTTCCATTCAAATAACCAATTTGTAATCTGTGTAAAACATACCCTGAAAAAGGGGGCCCATGGCATCAAAAAGGTTAAGAAGCCCTAATCGCCCCCAAGGCCATGTGGGGGGAGATGGGAAAACTGATCACATGGAGAAATGAAGGATTCAGATGATTGGAAAAGCTGATTTGAGTCAATATCTTCCTTCCATTTTCCCAGTACCACCACTGACCTAAGCAGCTGCCCAGGGAGAGGCAGGCCCTGGCTGTCCCGCTTGTACTCCCTAGATAAGGCCCATGGAGGTCAAATGACTTACTCAAGGTCATGCGTAGGACTATAAGTCTAGAGCTGGAAGCTATGTCATCCTTCATTTTACAGAGGGAAAAACCGAAGGCTGTGGAGGTCCACTGCCTTGTCCAAGGGATCACAGAGTAGTTAGTGACAGCCAGGACTTGCCACCAAGTCCTACTGTACATATTCATGAGAAGTAGCTATGGACTAGCTTATTAAGTACACTGGAGAAAGTCAAGACATGTGAGTTTGAATCTGGCATGTGCCGTTTATTAGCTGTGAACCTTGGGCTCATCCTTTCTTTGCTCTGGGCTACCTCAGTTTCCTCTTGCTAAATGAGGGAGGAGTGGACTTAGATGTCTCGGAGGTCTCTTCCTGCTTGCTCCAGGATCTTCTCAGACTAGGACCTAGTGAATTAGATTCCCCAGGTCTCAGTTTCCTTGTCTTTCAAATCTGGGGGTTGGATCAGATGGCCTCTGAGTTCTTGTCCAGCTTTCTCCCAAGTCCCAGATAATTGGTTAGACTTTAACCGGTTTGATGCATCTTTTATGAGAACAGGCCTGATTGCTTGCTGTTTTCGAAAGGACACAGTTGGTGGTGTTAGGGTCTTTGGAGTAAGGGATAGATATTGGCTCAGCAGCCTTGGCTTCCTAATGACAGAAGGTACAGGGGGGACAGCAAACTTGTGAAAAAGCCTTGTGGGGGTCTCATGCTCTTGTTAGCAGGAAGCCCACCATCGGCAACTCAGTTGGTCCCCTGAATGAGTACCCACTGTGCCTTGCCATAGGATCCCCCTCTGAGGAGGGAGCAGCCAGGCTGAACGGGGACTCTGCCTCTGTGATGTGATCTTGCTTGCTCTCCATGTATGTTTGCTTTCCATCCAGTCTCCTTGGATCCATGTTCCCAATGCCGCGGGTAATCTATGCTATGGCGGAAGATGGTTTGCTTTTCCAATTCTTAGCTAAAGTCCATCCCAAAACGAAGAGCCCAATCAATGCTACTTTGACATCGGGTTCCGTGGCAGGTGAGACTCAGTTGACTTTTGTACGGAGAGGGGAGCCTTTGACCAAGGACGTGGGGGCAGTAAAGAATGCCGATGTGATCTCTCCAGCTTGTGTTGCTCTCGCCCAGGAAGGTGATGACATGGCACGGTTGCATGGTTCTCTACAGTCATGATGCTTGGTCCAGGTTCTCCCACCTGAGTGGGTCCCATCCATGTTTCCGCCATGGAATGACTTGTCCCTGAATTCTGCATTTTTCTGTTTTAGTCTTCTCGGCTCTATGTTTCCTTTGCCCCGAATTCTCTTTGCCATGGCACGGGATGGTTTACTGTTTAGATTTCTTGGACGACTAAGCCACAGGCAGTCTCCAGTTGCCGCCACCTTGACGGCAGGGGTCATCTCTGGTAAGCTTCACAAAACCAGGTTTCTTCAGCATTCACCGCAAGCACCATGATGCATGGACCTTCCCTCAAGAGCAAGTGCTTGCCATGCATGCGGGGAAGAGACTTTGTGAGACAAATGAATGAGATGGGCATGGACAGCGGGCTTCCCCTGCAGTGGGTAATCTTGGTGGTGGCATACTTGGCATCCATAAGTGACTTAGCCCTTTGCAAGCAGGGTTTAGCTTTTGAACTTTTTTCCAACTCTTTCAGTCTCTTTAAAAAAAGTGACTGAAATGGTGAGTCTTTCTGGATATCAAGTATTAGAGAGAAAATGATCTGGAGAAACTGATCCCTTGGAATTACTTGCCCAATCAATTCACTGAAATCAAATTCAAGGCTAATTATTTAATTGTCTAAACATTAAGCAGGAAAAATGGTTCATGGCTTTCTTATTGGTTTTGAAATAATATTGTGAAACTAACCCAGCCTAGCCCTCTAACACCCCCTACCCTGTCCAGTAGTGCTTCTTATTTCCATGGAAACATGCCAGGTTGGGGTTAGAGTAACCCCAAACCTTTAGGTTTCTCTCAGAAACCCTCTATGAGCCGACCCTTCCTCCCCATTGCTTTGGTGAGCTCCCCTGGGAATGGAAGTCAGCCAGGTGAGCATTTAAAACATGGAGGCTCCTACCATGGGAAAATCATCCATCCCAGTCCTCCATTCCAGGCTTCCCCACCTCCAAGTAGGCTCTTTGGAGCTGTCTGAGAAGCTCCAACTCCACTGTGCTGGCTGGCCTCTCCAGGCTAATCCAGCAACCTGTCCTTTCTGAAAGGGTGGTCCTAAGACCACCGAGGAGGTCCAAGCCACAGGGAGGGGCTCATAAAGAGTGTGTGCATCCCACATCCCAGCCAAGCCAGGCTGCGTGGCAAGAGTGAATCAGCTTCTGGGCCTGCTGCCATGTCAGTGTGTTAGCAGGGGGTCAGACTGCCAGAGACAACAACATTTGCAAAGATCTGTCGAAACTCACACAGAGAACACACACACATATACACAGAACATACATGTGCACACGTGTATGCACATGCACATGCACACACACATATACACACACACACATTCCTCCCTCGAGCCAGCCTCCCCGTGAGGCATCTCATCATCTGCACACTTCCAGCAAACACATCCCACACCACCATAAGGAAGAGACATCTGCGGGCGATCATGGGATTGTAGGCCTGGGAGCTGGAAGGGACCTTTGTTGTCATCGATTCCTGCTACTTCTTGGAATCCCAGATAGGGTCTGCTATAAAATGTTTATGTTTCCCCTGATAAATTTGATGATAGGATCCAAAACCCAGAACGGACCTTAGAGGTCATTGGGTCCCGTCTTGCAGAGAATGAAACTGAGGCCCAGGCACGGGAAGGGAGCCTAAGGTTCTCACTCCCAAGCCAGAAGGGACCTCTGAGGAGATAGTTCAAGCCCCTCATGTTACAGGAGGAGGACAGGGAGTCCCAGAGAGGTCACACGAGGATTACTGCCCAGCACACATGGATGGATAAGTCCAGTGGTCTACAAATACAGCAAGGCCAAGAGAGCCACCTCCTGACCCACTCCCAGCAGTGTCGATAGAGCCTCAGGGGTGCCCAGGGTCACATGACTGATAAGGGGCAGAGGTGGGGATTTAACTCAAGCCTATCCTGATCTCAGGTGGCACGCATTCTATCCCTACAGAGCCTCTCCAAGTTCATCTAAACATAATCTTGCTAAAATGGCCTTTTGTTTGAAACCAAAATCTGCCCACTATTAGGTAACCTTTTTAATAAAATAAAACAGCTCTGCACCTTGCTGGGCTAGTTAGCAATTTTAAGTTAGTTGTGGCTTACTGTAAGATGACAGGGTTGGACTAGACGGTCCCTAAAGGCTCTTCTGACTCCAGACCTGGATCCTGTGTGTGACCCTGGACAAGTCAGTGCCTCTCCACAGGCCTTAGTTTCCCCTTCTGTAAATGAGAACCTCCCAGGGCTCTTCCAGCTCTAGTCTTGGATGCCTGTTGAATCAAAAAGAGCTTTCATTGAGTTCTGCCACAAACCCTGCTTCCCTCAATCCCCACCCGGGGATTGGAGAGAGACTGGAAATCAAACCTAGGTTTTCTTGGCCAGCTCTGGATGGAAAGTCCAAGACTCTGAGCGTTCCCAGCATCATTCTACCAGGTGATCTACTCTTTACTATGCTCCCTATGTGACTTTGGGCAAGTCACCTCATCTCCATGAGCCATAGTATCTCTACAGTAAAGGCTTGGATTTCAAGGTCTCTGAGGAGACCTTTCTGCTCTAGAATTAGTCTTTTATGTGACCTTGGGCCTCCTGTCCCATTCTCCACAAGTAAGAGGAGGGCTTGGGTCATCTATGGGTCCTTGGTCAAAAGTACTTATTCATCTGCCCTCAGTTTCCCCTTTTGCAGAAAAATTAGGTTGATCTAGGTGGCTTCTGTGGTTCCTTACAGCTCCAGTATCCTAGGATACTTTGATTTGCCCAGTTACACACATGTGCATGCACGTGCAGACACACACACACACACACGTGCATACACATGCCCCTTGTAATCAGCTGTTCCTAAATGAACAGCCATGAGTGACAGGCTGGGGCTTTGGTTCCCTGTGTTTAACTCTCTGTTCTCTCTGGACAGCTGTCATGGCATTCCTCTTTGACTTGAAGGCTCTGGTGGATATGATGTCTATTGGGACCCTTCTGGCCTATTCACTTGTGGCTGCTTGTGTTCTCATCCTCAGGTGGGATCCTCACTCCCCAACCTCCCCCTATGCCTTCTTCCCCCTCATCATCCTGCGTGGAGGTTTACTTCTGGGCAGAGATCTCTTGCTAAGAATCACTAGACTGGGTTAACTTGAGGGTGGAGAAAGAACAGGGCAGATCTTACTCTCTAGATAGTGCACTCAAGGCCCAGGTTGGGAACCTCAGGAGAGCATGTGGTTCAGTGCAAACATTGTTGAATCTGGAGGTGGGAAGGTGGGTTGACTCTTGTTCCTGACACATAGTGGTGTGTGACCTGAGGCATGTCACTAAGCCTTAGTCTTGAGTTATCGAAGCCAAGAAAGCCCTTGTCACAAATCTCAGGTCCTGTGATCCTAGAAGCGATCCAGCTGCAGTAACTTATCTAAAGTCACTCTGGTGGTATGTGACAGAGGGAGAATTCATGCCAGAGTAATGATACAGTCTGTCCTTGGGAACAGGTACCAGCCCAGCTTGACTCACCAGAAGACAAAATGTTGCCCGGAGAAAGAAGCCTTGACCTCAGATTCAGCCATGGTCTTGTTGCCAGGATCTGGAAACAACAAGCAGACCTTCATCAAACCCTCAAGGTTACCTACCCAGCGGTCGGCATCTCTTGTTACCTGTTTGGTGGGGCTGCTGGGTGAGTCCTCTTCCCCAGAATTAACAAGACTCACACTTCCCCATAACTGACCATCTTGACTAGTGACTGGCACAGAGTTGGCATGAAGTAGGGCTGACCACTGCCCCTGGGGTATGGAGCCAAGTGGTGGGAGAAAAACCCCCTTGAATGATGCTGTCACTGGTCTTACCCTAGTTACAGCACTGCCCATGACCTGAGGGTACTGAAATGTACTCCCTGCCCTAGATTTTCCCTCACAAACTCTCATCTCATCTCCCTTTAGAGTCACTGATGGCTAGAGATGGCAAATGGTAGAACTTATTCCCCCAGGTCCAAGATCCCAGGCCTACCACTGCAACAATACACAGAGACCAAGGAGTTAAGGTGCAGGACAGGTTGGATCGGTCGGAGGTTATTATGGCAACTTAGAATATAGGGGCGTATGTAGTCTAGTGTTAAAAAGAGCAGATCTGGGGTCCCAGGACATGTCTTTGGTGGGGGGTGGCACAGAAGTCACAGTGCAGGTCAGCCCAGCCTCCCATCCTAGTGCATTTGCCAGCATTAGGGAAAGAGGACTGGATTTATTTGGAGTCAGAGGACCTGGATTTGAATCTATTGTAACCAAGGTGTTGTTGAGCAAATGACTTCCATTCTCTGGTCCCCTGTTTCTTCAGCTATTATATCTGGGACTGGGATCAGATGACTGATCCCTTAGAAAATCTAAATCTGTACTCCTGCAACCTCATGTTCTGTATAAAGTCCAGACCAAAGAAGTCCATAGTCATCGTGCAGTTCTCCTAATACTCTTTTTCTCAGAGGACAAATATACTACTCATTCCTTTGAGCTCCAGAGCACAAATCCTCCTCAGCAAAAGCCATAGTACTGGGAAGAGACCAGTCTGGCCGAAAAACAAGGTAGATGAAAAGCAACTCTTGGAAAGCTCCTTTTTTTTTAACTTGAATATTTCCCAGACCGCGGCATGCCGCTTGGCCAATGAGGGAGCTGGCCGCAGAATTGAACTGCAGAGCAGGCAGGACTGTATTTGGGAAGTTACCCAACTATATCTCAGAAGAATCCAAATTAAAAGTAAGCTAAAGGAATAATGGGAAGCTCCAGCTTCTATCATGAAATTTTCTTTCTTTTCCCTTTTTTAAAGTGAAAAATAAATCTCATTCTTTTATCTCCATACTTAAGTCCTTGCCAATGCAGATCTGAACTCTTTCTGCCCCTTGGAGTCTTCAGTCTTGCCCAGGGCATTAGCACATTGGACTTGTAGCCAGAAGTTCTGGATGGGAATTCTGTCTCAAATGCTCAATACCTGAGGGATCTTGAGTCAAGCCATTTCACCTCTGGGCTTCTTGGATGTGATGACCTCCAAGGTCCCTCCCGACTCTAAATCTCAGACTCTGTGGGTCAGAGGTAGGACACAGATCTTCCTGCCTCTGAGACTATCTTTCTTCTTTTCAAAATAAATTTATTTGTTTTCCGTTTTCTACAATCACTTCCATAAGTCTTAGATTTTGTCCCCCTCCCTCCCTGAGATGGCAAGCAATCATATATGGGTTCTACACATACATTCTTATTATACATATTTTCATATTAGTCATGTTGCATAGAAGAATTAAAATGAATGGGCGAAACCTGAGAAAAACCCAAACAAAACCAAACATAACACAGGAGAAAATATTCTGCTTCATTCCATGTTCCCATTCCATAGTTCTTTCTCTGGATGAGCATGGCATTTTGCCTCGAGTCCTTTGGGAATGTTTTAGGTCCTTGCATTGCTGTGAAGGGCTACATCTACCAGAAAAATTCCTCACCTGTGATTGTTACCATGTACGATGATCTCCTTGTTCTGCTCTTTTCACTCCGCATCAGTTCATATAAGTCTTTCCAAGCCTCCCTGAAGTCCTCCTATTCATCATTTCTTATAGCACAATAGTATTCCATTATATTCCTATTATCACAACTTGTTTAGTCATTTCCCAATTGATGGACATCCCTTGATTTCCAGTTCTTGACCACCACAAAGAGAGCTGCTATAAATATTTTTGTACATATGTGACCTTTTCCCATTTTTATGATCTCTTTGGGATACAGCCCTAGAGGTGATATTGTTGGATCAAAGGGTATGCACATTTTTGTAGCCCTTTGGGCATAGTTCCAAATTGCTCTCCAAAATGGTTGGATCAGCTCACAGCTCCACCAACAATGAATTAGTGTTCCAACTCTCCCACATCTTCTCCAACATTTATCATCTTCCTCTTTTGTCATGTTAGCCAATCTGAGAGGTGTGAGGTGGTACCTCAGAATTGTTTTGATTTGCATCTCTAATCAATAGTGATCTAGAGCATTTTTATATGACAATAGATATCTTTAATTTCTTCCTTTGAAAACTTCCTGTTCATATCCTTTGATCATTTATGAATTGGGGAATGACTTGCATTCTTTTAATTTGACTCAGTCCTCTATATATTTTAGAAATGAAGCCTTTATCACAGACACTAGCTGCAAAAATTCTTTCCCAGTTTTCTGCTTCCCTCCTAATCTTAGTTTCATTGGGTTTGTTTATGCAAAAACTTTTCAATTTAATGTAATTAAAATTATCCATTTTGCACTTCATAATGTTCTCTACCTCTTGTTTGGTCATAAATTTCTCCATTCTCCATAAATCTGACAAATACACTATTCCTTGCTCCCCTAATTTGTTTATAGTATCAGTCTTTATACCTAGATCATGTATCCATTTGGACTTTATTCTTGTGTATGGTGTCAGGCATAGATCTATGCCCAGTTTCCACCACACTGTTATCCAGTTTTCCCAGCAGTTTTTGTCAAACAGTGAGTTCTTATCCCAGAAGCTGGGGTCTTTGGGTTTATCAACAGTAGATTGCTATATTCACTGACTACTATGTCTTGAGCACCTAACCTATTCTACTGGTCTACCTCTGTATTTCTTAGCCAGTATCAAGTGGCTTTGATGATTGCTGTTTCATAATACAACTTGAGATCTGGTAGTGTTAGGCCACCTTCCCTACCATTACTTTTCATTAATTTCCTTAATATTCTGGACCTTTTGTTTTTCCAGATGAATTTTGATATTATTTTTTCTAGCTCTAGAAAATATTTTTCTGGTAGTTTGATTGACATGGCACTGAATAAGTAAATTAATTTAGGTATGAGGCTGACTTTCTATACAGCATGAGTGCTTGACTGCCTCTCTAGAGATTGACTAGGGGGAAAACTGACCCTTTCAATGAAAGGAGATCCCTTTCCCTGGGCAGTTGGTCTGAGCCATAATCCTTTCTTTCTCTCTGCATCTGGGGTGAAGCATTCCTGGTTCTTGGCCTCAGCATCCTGATGACCCACAGCATGAATGCTTTTACCGATCTGGACCCATGGAGCCTTGGACTTCTCTCCGTGTTCATCTTCCTTATCCTCAGCATCATCCTTGTCATCTGGAGACAGCCCCAGAATAAGCAGAAAGTGGCCTTTATGGTAAGTGCTTAGAGCCCCACCCTGCTGGAACACCTTTGAGCAGCTGGAGAAAGTGGTGATCTGTGGAAGGGAAGGAAAGCTAAATGACTCCCAGCTAAGAAGCCAAGGATGGCCAGCCACTGATGAGGCCTGGGAGTGGGCCTGGTGGGCCTCTTCTGATGTCTGTGCTCCACTCCCAGCTTCTGACTGAAGATCTCTGCTTCACATGAGCCAACATTAACTTTCTTTTTGTTCTTCAAGGAGAATTTAAATTCCTTGAGAGTAGGGACAGTTTTTCATATCTGCTTTTGTAGCCCTAGTACAGAGCTTCCCAGAAGTGTACTCTTCAACAAATGCTTGCTGACTATTGAATTGAACTGAATTAAGCCAATGTATTGGAGACCTCTACTAAAATACCTACTAGGTGCCAGGCACTAAGTGCTGGGGATACAAAGGAAGGCAAAGAACAGTCCTTGTCTTCCAGGAGCCCACGGTCTGCCAGAGTGGATAACATGTAAACAAATTTGTACAAACAAACTATAAATAGATCAATAGGAAATAATCAACCCAAGAAAGACTCAAGAATTAAGGATGGCCCAGACCTTGTCCTTAACAAGCATATCATCTAATAGAGATCTCTTGATCGCATTCCTTTTTTTTATGACTGGCACATTTTGTTCTGGTTTTTGTTTTTATTCTTTGTCTTTGCTTTTTAGATGTAATCTTATTCCTGTCTCAAAAACTGGGGCCAACTAGAAATCCAGTGTCATAATTTGCTCTTGAATAACTCCTTTGTGAAACACTCTTTAAAAAATGCGCTTTAAAACATGGAAAGCACCCCCAAGAAACTACTCCCAGAGGGTTGGAAAACCCATCTTAGCCACAGAGTCATTTCCTTTTTTTCTTTAATTTAATATTATTTTACCCAATTTCATGTAAAAAACTATTTTAACATTCTTTTTTCAAATTTTGAGTTCCAAATGCTTTCTCTCCCTTTTTTCCCACCCCCTCATTGAGAAGGCAAACAATTTGACATAGGTTATACATGTGTAGTCATGCAAATCACATTCTCACATAAGTCACAGAAAACACAGCCAAAAACAACCCAAGAAAAATAAAGAAAGCAAAGAAAAAGTATCTTCCATCAGCATTCAGTCTCCATCCACTCTTTCTCTGAAGATCTTTCCATGGTTCTCTGTATTTGTCATACATTATTTCTTATAGCACCATATAATTTGTTCAAGCCATTCCCCCATGGATAAGCATCTCCTTTACTTCCAATTTTTAACTATCACAAAAAGCATGATTATAAATATTTTGGTATATCTTGGGACTTTCTTCTTAATCAGCAGCTTCCTTGGAGTATAAGCCCAACAACAGAGTTTCTGGTTAAAGGGGTTTCATCACTTTATTTGCATAATTCCATATTGCTTTCCAAATGGTTGCACCATTTCACAGCTCTCCCAACAATGTATTAGTGCGCCTGTCTTTCCACAGCCCCTCCGACATTGACTTCTTGTCATTTTTGCCAATTTGCAGGGTGTGAGCTGAAACTTCAGGGTTGTTTTGTTTCGCATTTCTTTTATGATTCCTCATTTGGAGCATTTTTCCAGAGGATGTGTCCATTTTAGCAGAACGACAGTGGCATGCATTTGTTCTGTGTGGTCTCTTCCAAATCTCAGGATGCTTATGAAATTCGGATGCCTTGATTATCCTTTTAATGTGGCCATAACTTATCTCACTGATGTGTTTGCCTATACTTTGCCCACCTTTCTCTGTGTCAGCTTCATGTGTCTCCATATCGCCTTGGACTTTTCAAATACACACCGAGGCAGCCCTGATTAATGGCAACATTTTGGTTCCTGGGCAAACTCATTTTACTTATGCTTGCCATTTCCCAGGAGGCCCTGGGTACACATGGTTGGCTCCTGGGACCAGGAGTTCTGGATCTGTTAGTTGGAGGTGTGGGAGCAGCCACTAGAGGGGGACAGAGCTCTGGGGACCCTGGGAGCCACGTGTGCTGGGGAGATAAAGCTGTTGGGTGACTCCAGGGTGAAGAGATGGAGCCTTCCTGAGTGTCTGAGCCCTGGAGCCTTCCTGAGTGTCTGCCTATCTGTCCACAGGTTCCCCTGCTACCATTTCTGCCTGCCCTCAGCATTCTGGTGAACATTTACCTCATGGTCCAGTTGAATGCACAAACGTGGATCCGATTCAGCGTCTGGATGGCTATTGGTGAGTACCTCCCAGCCAGCGTCAGGCTCCAGGTTGGTGCTGCTGCCCCTCCCTTTGCCTGTGCTTCTGCAGAATGTGCAGGGCTCCACTCTGGTTATCTTGTGGCTGGTTCAGGATAGCACCAGGATAGCAAAGTCCCAGAGGAGGAAAAGGGTCTTAGACAGCTGCCCCCCACCCCACTCCCAACCTCCCCACCCCCCCCCCCACCCCCGGTCAAGGATATAGCAGGGCAGGACCTGAACCCAAGTCTTGCTGGCTCTGAGTCTTCTTCTTTAGCCCCTGGGCCAGTGTGACTCTCATGAGGAAACACATTTGCAAATCTTTAATCACTGCAGAGATTTATGGGGGGCAGGGGGTACTTACTGGAGGCACAGAGTAGAATTGCCAATGAATGAGTTCAGCCAACTAGCTCAGCAATTAAAGAGTTGAGGATGAGATTGGGGTGCAAAGAGAAAGCACTGCTGTGGAGTCAGGACCTGGGTTCGAGTCCCATATCTACTGTTTACTGCCTGTGGGACCTTGGACAGGTCATACTCCCATGTTGGGCCTCAGTTTCTTCATCTGTAAAATGAGAGCCTTGGATCAGGGGGTCTCTGAGGTCCTTCCACTTCTAGAACAAGAGCATGGAGCAGGGGGCCAAGAAGATGCTTCATTTCACACTAGGTGATCCGCCCCAAGGAGATGGGCATGTGCGGTTTGGCATCTGTGCCAGCTGAAGTAAGAACTGCTAACTGATGCCCTTTGTCTGTTTTTGAAGGTTTCCTGATCTACTTTTCTTACGGCATCAGACATAGCTTGGAAGGGCACCATGAGCACGAAGATGAAGGTGTGTGTGCAGAGAACGCAATGGGGCAAGTGGAAGAGAAAAACCCCATTGAGGCCAGCAGCCTCACATAGGGCAAGCCCAGCATCCATTCCTCCTCCCGACCGGACAAGTCAGTGCTGATGCTGGGCAGCCTGGCCCTCGTGCTCCGTGTGTCTTTTGTTGGAGACAAGGACAGGCTGTTTTTGCCGGTTCCCCCTGTCCTCAGCCTGCTGCTCTTGTCCCATCTCCCCTCTGTGGTGTTTGTGCCTGTGGGCTGAGTGAGCCCAGACAAGAGCAGTGTGTCTGGGGACCAGCCACTTCCTTGAGGACCGTCTCCTCAGAGATGAGCCCAGAAATAAATGGGGGAGGGGAGGCCAGAGTTGCACCTCGCACCTTTTGGTACTTGGAAATTGTTGCTGTTTTGTTTTGTTTTGTTTTTTCAGTTTTGTCATGCATAACCCTGCCAGTGTTAGCCTTTGCTGGGGAGGGGTGCTGAGTAGCAGGAGGCTCTGTGTGTACCTACCCAGTTACGTGCCTCACATGCACTGGGGGAGGGTAGCACTCAGCGTGCCTCTGATGGTCTCTTTGGCCTTGTTCTTTTAAGCTGACAGACTGTCCTCCTTTCTATCCACCCCTCATAGCTGCTGTGGAAAGAGGGCTCTGGGGGAGCAGCAGAGCAGAGGGAGGACAAGCATCCTCTGGCAGTTTCTTAGCAAATGCCCACAGTGGACCCCTTAAGTTGACCCCCCTCTAGTAAAGAACCATTTCTAATAAATTAGTAAATATGAACATTTGCTTCAGACTTATCATACGTTGTAGGCATAACATTCCACAGCACTGAATAATGACTTCATTCAACAGCCCTTTCTTAAGCGCCTACTACTGTCATGTTGGGAAGAACTCTGCATTTGCTATCAAAGGACCTGGTCTCCAGCCCTGGTTCTGCTGCCTCTTCGCTGTAAGACCTTGGACAACTCCTTTGCTGTCTCTGGGCCCCCTCCTTTATGGGGAGGGTGTTGAACTCAATGGCTGAGGAATCTTTCAGCTTAGCAATCAGTCCTATCACCATTGAGTGATTTCCCTGTCAAAGTGTGTGTGGTCAGGGGGAGACTTCTAGGTGATGTCATTCTCCAGGAGAGGGTGAGAGGCACAGGGTGCCTGGGATTGACTCATTGCCCCTCTCTAGTCCCAATTCGCTGCTTTGCTTTGGCTAGGATTCTCTCTTGTTTCCCTGCTGCCCAAAGCCTTCATTTCTACATCAAGGAAGGGGGTAGAAGCAAGTAACAGGACAAGACAGATCTGCTCCTCTCCCAAAGTCAAAGGCAGCTAAGCCCAGCTGGAGGCCGTACCTCTCACCCTGTTTCTTCTGGAAACATTTCCAGGCACATTTCTTCTTTCCTTGTTCCCATTTCTTTTTGTTAAGTATTTCCATCTGTTTGGCCCTGTAAATTAGGGGGTTGTTTTAAACAATGATATGTCAACACTGGTAGCAGCAGCCCCTTCCTGTATCCTAGTAGGGTGAGGCTGGCACCATGCCCACTCAGATATGTGATAGCCAGATAATGCAGGCCAAGGAAGGGAATAGAAATGAGTGAGAGTCCTCAAAGCCTAGTGTCCAGACCTGTTTCAAGTAGGCCTTTCTGGGGCAGTGATGGAGGCTCAGTTTCTGTAGTGTGAGTGAGTCAGGGCCTTTCTTAGTGGAAAAGGAAATGCCCTTCTAGAGTCTGGGGATGGCGTGGGAGTGCTTAGCATAGCGCTGAGTCTCCAGGCCACCTGCCCTGGCCCTAGAGGGCCCAGAGGGCCCAGAGAACATTCAGGAGTCATGGCCCAGGGGAAATGGTTCAGAAAGAGCAACTTTGACTTGTAGTTCCCATTCTGGGGACCCCACATTTCTTGATTCCTTAATTGGTGTATGGAGAGGGAGAGGAAGCTGTGAGCTTCTGGTGCCCCAAATCACAGGGCTGCTGTCCAATTTTGGAAGGACAAGATCCTAACTTTGGATCATAAGACCCTGGGATTAGAGTTGGATGGGACCTCAGAGGCTATTAGTCCAACCTCGTTTTACAAAGGAGGTAACTGAGGCCAGGGGGAACAAAGTGACTTGTGACAGCTGATGGAGATCTCCTCCTCCAACCTTCCCCATGGAAGAAAAGAAAATGACTTCGGGTGTTCCCCTGAAATCCTTCCTTAATAATCAGATACAAAAATGTGTTGGGCAAGCAGCAGACATCTCAGCCAAACCACTAGGGCCTTCTAAAAAATGTGTTTTCTAATAAGGAATTTGATAATTATCAGCAAACACAAACATTTCCAATGTACAAAAAACAGAAAAGGGGGCTTGCATGGGAAGCTGAGAAAGTGCTGTGTAGAGTTTTGGTTTGGTTTGTTTTCTAAGTCTGCATCACTTGTAAAGTGATAGAATCCACACTATCCTAATCTACATCCTTTCCCACTGGGATCCTTGGTTTTCTTTTTTAAATTGAGGTCTCCTTTCCTGAGTCACAGGATAGTTAATTAAGAGCTGGACCTGCCTGGCCAGTCAGCGCTTCCTCCAGGTGAGGACAGTGGGGAGATATGTATGCACAGACATGCACATGTCCTGTATCTCTACATGCAAATATTGACAGAAGTACTTAGTAATCATGAGTTCCGACACCTTAAGTTGGGTCAAAATTCATTGTGGTGTTCTCTATTAACAGGTGTTTCTACAGAATGTTTTTAGGTATTAATATTAAACTATTTTGAGATTCAATGTTATAGTGTATATAAGATTTTTAATGGTATTTTCCAAGAACAAGGTATTTATATGTTTCTAGCACAAAGTCAGCCTCGAACCCAGAACCTGGAAAGCTTTGCGTTTCCATGTGCCTTATTTGTCATCTCTGCGGGGTTCCTGGAGGGCTAGTGTGTCTGCCTTGCACCGTGTTCTCAGGGGTCTGGCCATCTCTCCCGTCCTCACGACACACGCAGTGAGAGCTCACTGGCCCCAAGGGCTGGTCAACTGGCTTCCTCTAAAAGTGATTGCTTTTTCCGAGCTGCTGATCCCTGGGAAGAAAAGGCATCCTGTTAGTGCCGCGGCCAGCCTAGCCCTGAGGGACCCTTCTTTTCTTTGCAATGCAAAGAACATTCCAGGCTAGGGTTCAGGAGAACTTAGGAGTAGAATGAAGGGGGGTTTTTTATTATCGTTATTTCCTTCTATCCTGTTTTGTGAAAGAAAAATAAACATGTGGTTATAATTCATGACTCTTCCTTTTCTTTTCTCCCCAGTATTATTGGAGAATAATTCTCTCAAAGGGCCATCCCTCCCTCCATCATATTACTTTGCACAGAGCCTTTTTTCTAGAACAGAGATCATCTCTGAGGAATCTAAGACCCAAACAAGCTAAGTGACCTGGCCAAGGTCTCACAGGCAGAGTAGGGTAGCTCTGGGACCAAGAACTTGGGTGTCCTGACTCTCTGGTCTGATGATCTTCCCATGGTGGAAGGAGCCCCAGATGGGGGAGTTAAAAGAACTAGGCTCAAACCCCACCCCTTCCACTTACTCCTTGTGTGTCTTGGAGCAGGTGCTTTCTCTGATTTGGGTCTCAGTTCCACCTCTATGAGGCAGCTGAGTGTCTCAGTGGATGGAGTACCTGGCCTGAAGTCAGGAAGACTCACCTCCATGAGTTCAAATCCAGCCTCAGACATCTGACTAAGCTGTGTGACCCTGGGCAAGTCACTTCACTCTCACTTATTCCTCTGTAAAATGAGCTGGAGAAGGAAATGGCAAAACACTCCAATGTCACAAAGTCATAAGTGTCAGACACAACTGAAAAATGACTCAACAACAATTTCCACCTCTATAAAATGGTGGGTCCCCACCCCAGAGAGCCATCCCTTGAAACAACAAACAAAAAGGGAAAGACAAGGCAGTCTAGTGACACTAAGCAGCTCACGACTTCATCCAACCATTTCTAGAGGGTTTCATTCCCATAGTCCTATCCCTCTGTAGAGCGGATTTTCTCTTCCAAGCCCCGTCAGGTCCTTCTAACTTGGCCCCATTCCATGGGCTGGCTTGGCTCTTTCTCGTCCTCATTACAGCCACAGTCCCTGCTTCCCAGTGTAGCTGCCTCTTTCTGCATCCATTCATGTCCTGGGCTTCTCTCAGTCCTCAAGTTTCATTTCTTCGGTCCCATAAGTTTTGACTTAGCCGTTCTCACGTTGAGGAGAATCCACTGTTTCCAGTTCTTTGTCATCACACCAAACATGCTATTAGGAGTATTTTTGCTGTCTTGGAGTAGAGGAGAATGGATCTTCCAGAGGACTTCTGGGAACAGTAGTGAGATCCCTTGGTCAAAGAGGGTAGACATTCTAGTCATTGTTCTTGACTTGATTCCACATTGCTTCTTGGAATGGTTGGATGAATTCAAGTGTGTCGTTGTTCCTGGCTTTCCCCTGATGCCCCTTTCTCCATGGCTATACATAAAAGGACTCCTTTTCCCATCCCAACCTCACCCATCCCTATCCCCATGGCAACATCTAGACTAGAGATGATGGGGAGGCGGATACCGTGGGGAGCATTAACTCTGGTGTGAGAAGGCCTGGGTTCAAATCTCAACTTCGATACAGTCTGCACACAAGCTTGGTCTCCTTATCTACAAGGTGAAAGTTCTAGATTTGATGACCCTTCCCAGCTGTGGATCTAGGATTTAGGATGGGCAGGGCAGCGTCCTATGCCCACATTGGATCTCTGGCCTCCCAGGGATGAGTTGCTCTCCACTTTTGGACAGTTCTTAGAAGGAAGTCTCTTCTTAAACCCAACTGCAATCTGTCTCCACAGCCTCCCCCATCTCCCATGGCTTGGAGCTCTTCCCCCTGGGGCTAAGCAGAACTGGACACCTGCCCCCCACCCCAGATTTTCCTCCAGGTCAAAGGATTACCTTCATTTCCTCCACCTGGAGCCAAAATTGGGAACACAGTTTCCCACTGGGATAAGGCACTAGAGGTTTCCAGACCAACCCCAAGACACCTGTCGAGTCCATGATGCACTTGACTTTACCCTCCATTTCCCTGGTGTTCTGTGTCCTGAAGATGATGGGTGGGAGGACAAGTAGCTCAGCCCTGCTCCTGCAAAGAGAGAGAAGCTCCCTGGGCAAAGCTTCTCTTTGGTCTCCCCCCTCCCTTTCTGTACCCTTCTGGTACCTAGGCTCTCAGGCTCTGCCAAGCCTCACTTTGGGACAACTGGGCCCATCCGGTCTGCCTCTGGGGGTCCCCCAAAATGCTCCAACCCCACTCCTACTGTGTGAGTGGTTAGATATTTAGAAGTTGAGGGGAGTGGGATGGCCCTAGATTGGGAATCGGGAGCTGGACTTCTTCCTGAGTGACCTTGGGCAAGTCATCTGACTTCTCTGGGTTTCAGTTCCCTTCGCTGTAAAATGAAGGGTCAAAGTGCTATCCTCTGAGGTCCTTGAGTTCTAAAATGGTAGGCCAATGGTGAAATGGAAAATACCTCATCTTCTGGCATCCCCTATGGGCCTCAAGTGGGATCCCACCTGTCCCATCTCCCTAGCTCAGTGGGATAGATGGGGGCAGGGGAGTAAAGGAGGATAGATACTTCACATTTTCTGCCCTGGTCACCAGGGCCAAGGTCCCCTCTTATGACACTTGCTAGCATGGAGGTTACGAGGGTTTCTTAAAGGCTGAGTCAATGGAGTTCCAACTGGCAGGGAGCTGGTAGGAAAGAGCACTGAATGCCAAGGCCAGTTAGAAAGGTACAGAGGTCAATCAGGAGGGAGAAGGTTGAGAGCCACAGTGCCTCAGTGTCCCTTGACCTTGAGAGAGTTGAGGAAAAGATGACTGACTGGAAAAGCTGGCTGACTAGGGGATGGCCATGCAGATGAAGACCCAGGTCCTTGCCATTCATTCCGGATGGCATAAGGTTTTTTCTGCCTTTGAGCAGCAGCAGAGGAATGTAGCTCTTTAAGTGGGACCACCTCACAAAGCCCCCAAAGTGAACCTGCCCCTTTAAGCCAAGGGCCTTTCAGGAGAGTCCAAGAGAGGTCATCCTCCCTTTGGCAGCATCTGAATCACCAGAAGACTCTCCCTTTATCCTTGATTACACTGTTTCTACAGTAGACCAGGAGGAGGGAAGCTCTTTGAGGGCAGGAATCATTTCATGTTGGTCCTTGTATCCCTGTTAAGTTCCCAAAGATCTCACGCTTGCATGAGATCTTTCTTCCGAGCATGAATGAATGAGGCGGGAGCAAGGATGGTATGCACTCCGTTTATTCTCAGCTAGCTCAGGGTATACATAGGCATTCTACTTCCATGCATGCAAGAAGTTTGTAAACACTGTGTGCTGAGCTTACGTGCTTGGCTGTTGTTGTTCTTGCTCAAGATAATTGTGAAGGTTGGTAATTGCATAGGGGTGTTCCATCACTTAAATCATGCAAGGACATGGCGTCTCAAACAGATTTCTCCTGAGGGCGTCATGACCCTGATAATCCGAGAGTTCCAGACCCCTTACAGGCCTGGCCTGTGGAAGGCAATTTAAGGCATATTTGATGGAGTTGAATTGAGTTCAGCTCCTCTTCCCCTCCTTACTCCAGTAGCCTCAGAATAGGTCTTTCTGCTTCCCCTCATCCCTCTCTCCAACCAATCTTCCATACTGTAAACCAAAAAAACCCAATCTATACTTGTTGGTTGATTGATTGATGCTCAAGGCACAGTTCTTTGCCATTCCCTTCCTGAAAAATCAGTGGTTGCTCATTGCCTCTGGGAGAAATGACTCTGTTTTCAGTCTGGCACAACATGGTGCCCGCTGTGCTGCCATATTGCTTCCTTTTTCCATTCCGGTCACTCCTCATGGTCAACATTCTGTCTTTGCATTGGCTACCCCACTTAGGGACCCATATGTGTGCCACTTTTGTCCTACCTAAAGCCTAGCTTTCTGCTCAGAGCATAGGCCAGCCCAACCCTTTCTGCCCAAAGTCTTTCCTGGCAGCCTCTGTTGTCAGTGTCCTGGAAATCACTTTGTATAACTTGGCAGGGCTTTGGGAGTTACCTATTTGTGAACACATCACACCTTCCCTCCAAGGAGTTGAAGCTCCTTGAGGTCAGGCACATCTTTGAGCCCAGCAGAGTGCAGGCCACACAGGAGATGCTTGATTAAAGGCTTGTCAAATTGAAGCCCACCTTGACTGCCTTCAGACAGAAGTTCCTAAGTCTTTTGGTGTCTTGGTTTCTTTGATAGTTTGGGAGAACAGACCAGAAAGAAAGCAAGTTTTCAAATGCATGTAATAAAATGTAGAGGACCACAAAGAAAACCAACGACGTCGAAATCTAGTTATCAGCGTTGAAAAACAACCAATTCCAGACTCTGGTCACACGCCCTGCTAAGCTGAAGGTTTCCTACAGATCCTAGAGACACTTCCATGTTCATGAATCCAAATAGCCCCCCTGGTAATTAAGTTCACATCCCAACTGGATTTCAAGAAAGCAGGTGCCTGTGAGTTCTATATGAGCTCACACCAAGACAACTAGTCCCATAGGCAGGGAACTTTCAGCCTCAGGGCCTCATGTGGTCCTCTGGGTCCTCAAGTACAGCTCTTTGAGTTGTGACCACTTGAGGACCTAAGAGACCACATGTGGCCTCGAGGTCAAAGGTTCCCCACCCCTGCCATAGGATAACGTGGGAGCCAAATATATGAACACATGACTAAATCAGAACTCAAGAGGCAAGGGACCTCAGAGATCATCTCCACTTTGCTTTACAGGGAGGGAAACTGAGGCCCAGGGAGTTTCAGAGATGTATCTGTTGGAGGTGAAGTAGCTATTGTCAGAGGTGGGATTAGAACTCAGGCCCTTTGAATCCAGCCAGGGCTTTTACAAACTGCAGGTTCCTGTTTCCCCTAGAGTCACATGGTCAGAGATTGGGGGAGAAAAGCTGATCCTTCTCCTCCCCTGGCCTTTCCTGCCTACACAGGAGGGAGAGAGAAGCACCATTCTGTCAGCAGGGAAGCAGAGAAATGCCACCATCCTGGCTCTGTTCATTCCTGACTTCCTGGGAAGAAGAGAAACCAGATGATTGCGCTGGAGACTCTGGTCTCCTGGCCTGCGCTGGCCTGGTTTCTCCAAGGAAGGAGAGGGCATCATTTCATGACTCGGGACATCCACACCTTGGCTGCCTAAGGCCCTGGTAGGACCACGCCTTGAGGTCAACACCTTGCTCTCAGGACCACTTCCATGTTCTAGCTCTACCATCTTCACTCAGTAACCTGTCCTCCCCTGAAAGGCTCTCAGTCTACATGTTCCACCCACTCACAATTCTGGAAGCTCTTGTCTACGGACTTCCAAGTCACAAGACTTCTTTCCTCAATGAGCTCAGTGCAGGGTTCACAATTTTTCTCCCCCTCCAGTCCTACCCTCCTACTAAGGAACTCCATCAAAGGTACCGACACCCCCTCAGATGCCTTAACCTCCCAGTTCCTCGCCTCACTCATTTCCCAATTACTGCGAATCAGTCATACACAAAGACGGTCGGCCGTATGCCAGATCATGCTATCACCCACAAATGCACCACTTTGGTGACTATGTGCTCTGGAATTTCCTCATCTGATCACACTGTACTATCATTCTACCTCTCCCTCTGCCTGGCAAACCCCCTTTTACCTTCACCATGATCACCAATCCATCACTTCACTGAAAACTTCACTAAAAATTAATGGAAACAGTAATTTCAATGAAATAGCAGGATATAGTACAACTCCACAAAAATCATCAACTTTTCTGTATATTAGGGGAAAAAACCCATCAGGAATAGATTAAAAAAGAAATTCCATTCGAACTAGCCCAGGATATAGAGAGCACCTGAGAGTGCCCCTCCCCGACACAAACAGGGACTTCATGGATGCAGCTACCAAACACTCGGTATCGAAATAAACACAGGCCTAAGTGAACGAAGAGATAGTAATTGTTCATGTGTGGGCCCTGCCAACTTAACAAAAGTGACATTGAAACGTTCATGTACAGACCCAGTATCATGCCATTCAAATCTAATATAGAGATTAGAAAAAAATAACAAATTTTATCTGAAGAAACAAAAGCTCAAGGAAATAACGCTAAACAAGTGGGAAGGAAGGGGGCCTAGCCGCACCAGATGTCAAGCTGTATTCCAAGGTTAGAATCACCAAAACTGTCTGGCACTGGTTGAGAAAATTCGATTAGTGGAACAGATTAGGTGCATAAGGCAGAGAAGCAAAGGGAAGCGGAAGAGGGAAGAGCACAGGTATTTACTAAAAGCCTCTGCTGTGTGCTGGGCACTTTACAAATGTTATCTCACTTGATCTAGTACCAATATGGCTGGATACTTGATCATCATGAGGGGATTGGTTCATGAGGCAGAATACCAGAGACACCAGTCTAACCACCACAAGCCCTCAGAGTCACCCCTAAGCCAAGGTCTCCCATGGCATCCTGAGCAGTCTCCAGTCATCCTGATGAATATCTGGTCACTGGATCCAGGAGAAGTGAGGCTGGTGACCTTGCACAGCCCTCCCTCACTCAATGCAAAGTCAGATGCAAGTCATGTCATCATTTCTCCAATGTCATGGTCTTCTTTGGCAACAAGAGATGAACACAACAGCCTGTAGGCAGAAGCAGTCAGCTTCCCTCTGGGGGCCCAACCTGCCAGTGAGAATGAGAGTTGCAAGTAACCCTTGAGGGCAAGCTGGACTTGTACTTATTCCTTTACTTGGAGGTGGGGGAATATGGGGAAGAGGAGTGAAAACGACAACAAAAACAGAGGAAAAAACAGAAGGGCATCAGTGGCACATTCTAAAGATAGACAGGAGAGAAGCAAGCTTGAAAGGGGCGTCAGGAGCAGGACCACATGGAAAGGAACATTTTAAGTTAGAAATATAGCTTACGACACAAGACATACATGGCAGAGATTCATAGCTTCCTATGCTGTCCAGTGGAACTCATCTCTCCCCTCTTCTCCCCCACTTCAAATGTCCCTAGTACTACTGAGGGCCACGTTGTTCTCCCAGCCTGGGGGTGGGAGGGGGAAGCCTGGGGTAGGGGGAGAGGTAGTCATCTCTCTCTCTCACCTCGTACATCCAAGCTGTGGCCAAGGCCTGTTGAGTTCACCTTTGCAATATCTCTTCTCTCTCCACTAATACACCCCCTTCTCTCCTCCAGATACTGTTCCAACCCCAGTGCAGACCCTCACCACCTCACCCTGCCCTCCCCAACCAGGATACTACAATGGTTGCTGGGGGTGGGGGGTGGGGGCTGTCCAACTCCAGTCTCATCCTGCTCTGATCCATCTTCCATCCAAACACTAAAGTGACTTTCCTGAAGCTCAGGTCTGATCACGTCTCACACACACACCACACACATACACATACACATACAACACACAACACATACATAACACATACACACAACACACACACATATACACACACAACACACACACTCACTCCCGTGTCTCACCTCCAACATTCAATACAAAATGCTATGTTTGATATTCAAGGCCCCTCCTCCCTTTCCCCTTCCTCTTCATTCACACCTTAATCCAGGCATCATGGACTTTCTAGTGCTCCTCACTGCCATCTCTGGGCATCTTCCTTGGCTGCCTGGCATACCCTCTCCCTCCCAGATCTGGTCCCCTCCTTCATGGCTCAGCAGCTCCAATGCCCCACCTACCGGACACCCTTCCTGATCCTCCCCGACACTGCCTTGTTTTTATTCTGCATGTGCCTGTGATTTCTGTGTAGACACAGACAGGGACTATAGATTCGTGGACACCTGTCTTCTCCTAGAATGTAATCTTCTTGAAGGATCTATGAAGTGCCCGCTACGTGCCAGGCCCTGTGCTAAGCCCTGAGAAGCTGACAGTTACTTCCCAGCTGGATGAAGACTTTCCAGAAGAAGTGGGCCAACGTCTGTGAAGGTCCTACTGTGTGCTAGGCACCCTGAGAGGTGCTGAGGATGCAAAATGAGACAGGAATTTGTAATTTTCACATTGGTCGGTATGATGCGCGTAATGAATATGCTAACCGCTGTGTTGTCTCAAGAGCTGCCTCTTTGGCTCAGGAGTCAGAGCTCACAAGGCAGCGTAAACAGCGAACCCAAACTCTGACCATGTTCACAATCACTGGACTGAAGTGAAGCGAGTGTGGAGCAGGCTCCCGGCCAGAACTCTGGTGCTGTGCTCACCACCCCCACAGACTTGACTCCAGAACTGTTGTGCTGTGGGACTTAGGGGCTCCTCCTGGAGCCCACCCTCCCCAGCTGTGATTTAGAGACATAGCCTGTGCCTTTACTTCGGCTAAGGGAACATTCCTCACTCTGAAATGAATTAAACTCTGAATTAGGGACACTCCTGTCTCCAGCCTCCCAGCATTCTCAGGTGGAAGACTGGCTCCATAAAAATCCCGTTCACCAAAGAAAGGTAAAAATATAGCCTGCCCTCAGGGAGCTGCCGGACTAATGGGGGAGACAACGGGCCAATAACCGCCCGACAAACTGCAAGTGGATGCCCGAGGTGAGCAGAGGAGACACGGGCGCTGGAACGGGGACCTGGCAAGGGCGTGGAGCTCTTTATTTCCCTTTGGCCTTTGGGGTCCCCAGTAGGTACTTAATCGATGCCTGCCAATGAGGTGCCTTTGGTAGGAATCAGAGGACCTGCATCAACTCCTGCTTGTGGCTGAATCCAGGCGGGTGACCTTGGGCAGGTGCTTTCCCCTCCCGGGCCTCAGTTTCCCCTTAGGTAAAACGAGAGGCTTGGTGCAGGTGGCATCTGCAGTTCAGCTCTGATCCGCGATGCTAGAGGTGACCGTGCGCCCCTTCCACCGGCCCCTTCCTCCGGCCGATGCCGAGAGTCCTCTCTCACTGGTCGAGGTCCGCAGGCTCCAAAGGGCCCCTTGCCACGGCCAGGGCCGGCCCGGACCCTCCTCTCGGCCCTTCCTAGAGTGGCCGCCAGAGGGCAGGTGAGGAGCCCTCAGCTCAGCCAGCCGACTCAATCACAAACGGAGTTCTGCCCTGGGAGGGGACAGGGAGGCAGCTGGGGCTGAGCGCGGAGCTGGGGCTGGGGCTGCCGAGGAAGATGCCGCGGTCCAGGGGGCCCCGCCTCGTCCCCCCGCTGCTGCTGCTGCTCCTGCTGCTGCCCGAGGCGCTGTCCACAGGTGAGCGCTGGACTGAGGTGGGGGGCTGCGGGTTGGGAGCGGGGGGATGCTGGCCTCTGAGCTCTGGCACAGCACATCTCCGCCGAGGACGTCAGTCCCCCAAACCCCTACCACCCCTGTGCCTAACCCCTTCCCGCATCCTTGCCAGCCCTGTCAGCGTCCACTGAGCTCTCCCCACCCATTCCTGGGACGGACCCCCGCACCCCACCCCTTCCTGGCAGTCCTGCAGCTGCTTTTCTACCCGTGTGTGTGTGGGGGGGGGGGGGATCTGAAGCCTTGGGTTGGAGGTGGGGGGAGGGGAGAGGCCCACTCCGAGAACTCGCCCCTGCCCTGGACTGTCCGAACTGCAAGGCTCTGGCCGGGGAGGGGGACAAGAAGTTTGATGCGCTTGGCTGGGAGCTCTCCCTGATTCCAACACACACACACACACACACACACACACACACACACACACACACACACAAAATGCCTGAACTGGAAAAATGGGGGGAGGGAGCAAGGAGCATGTAATGGGGGTATGGGGAAGAGCAGGGCTGGCCAAGCTCACCCCAACAATCAGTGACAGGGGCGGAATTCGAACGCTGGTCTTTTGACTCCAGAGAGCACATGTAGGGCTTTTATATGGGAGGGGGGGAACAATTTGATCCAGACCCCAAAAGGCAGAAAGCTAAAAACGACAGACTTTGGGAAGGCCTCTGGTCAGCAAACATGTGCTGACCATAAGAGTGTCCCCAAGTGGAATTGGCTGCCTGGCAAGGTCCAAGGGAGGCTCCCGGAGCACTTGGGAACAGGAAAGGGGAGGGCAAGTTTCAGAGATGCTCAAGCAGACCTGGAATGGGCTGGGAAAGGAAGCACCTAGAAGGAGGACACTTAGGCTGGGGGGGAGAGGGAACCATGGCAGGGATAGTGGGGCGTGCACTCTGGGGACAGGTGCCCCAGGAAAGCTGGGCCATTCCTGTGCTCATCCCTCAGGGGACACCATGATGGGCACACAGAGGACCTGAGGCAAGGCACAGAGACTGGTAGGCCTCTTCTGTGCCCTGCGGGAGCCTTCTAGCCCTATGCTCCATAGGACTCTGGTAGGGAGGAGGAGGAGGGAGAGAAGGAGGGCTGCAATGTCAATGACAGTGATCATGGCAGTGGTTGAGGCAGGAGCAGGTGAGATGCAACCCCCAAGGAAGCATGTGCCATCATGGCTCCCATTGACAGAGGCCCAATTTCCAGACTCTGAAAGAAGAAGTTTCCACTGTCCTCATCTAGGCATCCTTCCCTGGAGAGCAGCCAGAGGAGATACCAGGGCAGTGAAGGAAGGGCCTTATGGTGTAGACTGAAGGATCCTGGACTGTGGGTCCTCGAAAAGACAGGGCTCCATGGGGAAGTGAACTCTGAGCTCTGTTGTCAGGGATGACGTTGTCACGGGGAGCAGGGATTAGGCTTGTTCTGCCAGCTTGGCCCCCAAGAGCAGAACCAGGAGCAGCCATGTGTGCACATGTGTGTGTGCACATGCGTATGCCCGTGTGTGTATCAGCCCTGGTATAGAGTCCAACAAGGCCTTCAAAAAGGCCAATTGAGGCTGGATTCAGCAAACACTTCCTAGCGAGGCTGCCTGCAGAGGTGGGGAGTTCTCCTTCCTCGGAGGTATGTGAGTTAAGGATGGATCTAGTACTCCTGGGGGCTGGGCGATGGGGGCCTGGAGATCTCTTCCGATTCTAGATTCTTTGATGTGACCAATGGGGTAGTTTATGGTGAAGGAAGATAGAGATGATGAGTGCTGGCTGCAGAGATGGCAGAAGCCGCTAGGTGGTGCTGTGGATGGGCTGGAGAAGATCTGAGTTTGAGTCCTGTCTGAGACCCATCCTGACTAGGCAGGTTATTTTGCTGGGAGACCGGGAATGGCCTCCTGCAGAAAGGGCCACTCCTCCACCCATGACTTTGGGGAGGTTGGCATCTGGCCTCCTGCTTGTCACTCCAGGGCTCTGTGGGGACGTTTGAAGGTGGGTCCCTAGCATCACCAGGGACTGCAAGGCTGGTTTTCCCTCCTCTCCGTGTCTTTGTGCCTCAGTTTCTTTTCCTATAAGATGAGGATTTGGACTAGTGGGCCTCTGAGATCCTTTCTAGCGCTTAAACATGATCGGCCGTCACTTAATCCTTCTGGGCCTCAGTTTCCTTACCTGTTCAATAACAGGGTTGTTCAAGATTTCCAAAACCCTCAGCCCAGATCTAGGCTCCTAGGATCCTGTGATTTCTCTGGCCCCCATTTCTTCCTCTATACAAAGAGAATATTGTCTTCTGTGGCCTCGGAGGTCCCTTTTAGCTCTGGACTTGGGACCTGTGAACCTATGTCCTCTCTGAACTTCAGCTGTCTCATCTCTAACATGGGGATGATAATGCCTGTGATCTTCCCTCCAAGGGGTGGTGAGGCTTGGTGAGATGTGAGGCTGGCTCTCTGAGGGCCCTGAGATGCCTGCCTATGCTGAGGAGGCAGAGAGGGCAGCGGTGAGATACTCCTTCACTATTTCTCTGAGTAGTCTTGAGGAAAGATGGCAGATGTTAGGGTCATGCCCCACTGGGCTGTGCTTTTTCTCTCTTGTCCACCCTGATCTGTCCCTCCTTTTCTGTGAGGTGCCCAGAATCTGCCCAGCACAATGGCCTGACCGAAGACAGGTTCACACCACTGTGGGTCACTCCCTTGGGAGAGCAAAGTCTCTGCTGATGCCCATCATAAGGGAGCAAGGCCCTTGGGTCAGTCTTGGGACTGTCAGAAGAGTTGGGCTCAGGTCTGCTGCCCCAACATGGCCTGGTGAAAAGACTTGGCTGCCTGGCATGTGTGTGTGTGCACGTGTTTGTGTGTGTGTGCCCCTGTGTGTACTAGCTTAGAGGAGCAGTGACTGACATGGGTGCAAGGTCCAAGGCCTGAAGGAGTCATCAGAGGAGCCAGCTCACCAGAAGACTGCTCTGGCTTCCTGCCCACAGAGGCTTTGCAGGCTGTTCTCTGTCCTCAGAGAGTCCCTTCTAGCCACCACCTTCCCTGGACATCAGTGTTTGCACAGAGGATGCCCACGCAGAGCCCCCTGCTTGAAACTGGGTCGAGGCTTCAGACCATTTCTGCCTCCTCTGTTGTTTGGGGTGCTCCAGGCTCTTGGCATGGGCCTCAGGCCCAGATGTCTGTGCACTGATTGTGCAGGAAATGGAGTCAGGGCCAGCTTTAGGCATGGTGGGGGCACATATTTGCTCTGAGTAGCACCAGTGCCCACAGCCAGAGAGGCCCAGCACAGAGCTTGTCCCCAGAGCCTGCCTCCACTTCCTGTGCCCCCTTTCAGAGGAAGCTTCTGCTGGCTTTTCCAATACCTTGGAGAAAGGCCGTGGGTGGGGGCTAGTCTCCACCTCCTTCACTCAGGTCTGGCAGTGCCCAGCATGGGAGCAGGACAAGCTGCCTTTCTCAGGGACCAGCTTCTCAGAGCTCAGGGGTGGGAGGAAACCCCCCATGCTGGGAAAAATCCAAGAAACACACACTGTTCCAAACAAGTCATGGGCTTCCACAGATAGGGAGCAGAAGGGACCTCCACACACATCTCTCTTGGGCACATACCCCCTCATAGGCTCCTGGGAGCTAAAGCAGGGAAGGACACCAGGGTCTCCAAGTCCAGCTCCCTTGTGTCATGCAGGGGAAATCAAGCCTGAGGGACATCAAGCTGTGTCCTTCTGGAAAAGGCAGATGTAGGAAGCCTTGATGTCAGGAAGACCTGCCTCCCAGAGTTGTCCCAGAGTGGAATGGGGCACCTGGGAAGGTAGTGGGCTCCTGCTTCATTGGGGGACTCCACGCAGGGACCAGATTATCCCTTGTTGGTGATACTGTGTTCCTGCTCAGGTGCAGTCAGCTTTGTGGGGACTTCTATGCCCTATAGTCTTCTATGGCTGCTCACTGGACTGATACAATCAAACAGCCTTAGACAAGGGCAGTACTAGCCATCTCAAAGTCCCACAAGCACATCAGCGTTTTGGAGGCCGATGTTCATAAAGGGGGTATGTGTAATCTGGCAGGCTGTGACTTTCTGTCATTTTGGGATGTAAGCTCATGCCCCTATCCCCTCCTCCAGCTCTCCCTCTTTCTCTCACCACTGAGTTCTGAACCAGAGTTAATAAAGGACAGAATGGAAAGATGGGGGTCCGAAAGGACATCTGGTCCCAGGGCTGTCCCTGGGGTAGGAACGGGTGACTGAGGCTTCATCTGGTGCCAGGGTCTTGGGCTGAACTCTTGGGTCCTGTGGAATAATCACCAGGGTGGAGAGATGACATTGGGTGAAAAGTCTGGGATGAAGCTGATGTCCCAGGTGGAGCAGGCACCTTGGAAGGGAGCTAGGTCTGAGGCAGACCCTTCTTTAAGGAGTGCTTTGAGACACCCTATGAAGTGCAGAGTACAAGCCTGAGGATGTCCATTGCATGTAAAGGCGCTGGAGCTCAGAGAAGCGCAGTGACATGCCCAAGGTCACACAGCTGGGCAGAGAGGAAGCCCAGAACAAGGGAGAGCTTTCTGTCTGAGCAGCGCCTCATCTGTGTCCTGGAGGAGCCCAAAAGGCCCTGTCCCTACTGGCCTCCAGGAGGGTTTTTCTTTACTCCTGGTCATGCATCTCTGATGGAATAAGGTAGGATTTGAGTTATAGAGGGAAAAAACACCATCACTAAGAATGGGGCCCTCCTGATGTGGAAGCCCCCTCCACCAGTGCCCATGAACCCTGGTACATTCCTTCAGGTCCAGAGCTGCCCAGGCCTCCACACAGCCAGGAGATATCAGGAGGGACACCGGTCCAGGTCTTCCTGACTCCAAAACCATGGATGACTGCCTTTCACTGAGTGAGAAACCACAGCAAACCCCCCCATTTCTCACGTGATTTCCAGCTGTACCAGCATCTTGCTCAGAATGCCCCAGGAGCAGAGGTTACCCAATGCCAGGATAGGGGAAAGAGCGAAAACTGGGAGGCAGGAGGACTCTTAGGGCTATTTATGCCTCCAACTCCCAGTGGCTTTGGACCCTGGGCCAAATCACGCCCCTCACGGAGACCATTGGCTCCTCTGCTAAATGGGGCCAACAACACGTGGTGTTCCTACCTCATGGAAGTACTGCAAGGATCAGATGATACAGCATGTTCAGCGTTCTCCGCAAACCCTTAAGCATCAAAGAGAATATTTATCATATTATAAATGGGAATGTTGTTATATAGAATGATATATCATATGTGAGTGATGTATAACCATCATAACACTTATTCTAGTTAATACAGTTATAAAGTATAGAAGACTGTCATAGTATAAATACAAATGATCACGTTATTTAGCTACACCATATTACAAATGTAGTTTACAGTTATGTAAGTATATAGCTGTGTATTATAAATGTAGTTATAATATAATATTAAATATAAATATTTTTAGCATCAATTTATAATTATTTCAATCGTGTTACAAATATTCATGGCATGCAGACATGAATACAATTGTTTAGATGACAAACACAAACATAAGCGCATGTTAAACACTACTGTGAGAGGAGTTTTGGCTTTTCACGTTCTCTTAAACTTCGCTGGACTGCTGCATTCTATGGGCATCTCGCTCTCACTTCCAGTATCCACCCGAGGAGCTGTCCTCGCTGGAGCTGGGCCCCACCCCGACTCCCCCCGAAGCCCCCCCTGAGGCTTTGGGGGCGTCTCCTCTCTTGGCCATTGGCTTCCGTCCCAGCTGATTGCCTTCTCCCCACTCAGGCACCAGTGAGTGCCACCCTCTCTCCACATAACCAATGAGCATCATTAGTTTTTCTCGGGGATATTTCCTTTGAAGGGACCCTAAGAACAAAATTGACAACATTTCTCCCCCCACACTTCGCCCCTCGAACCACCTCGGGCTCTGCGCGGTCTGGGCTCACACTCAGTCATCTGACCAAGCGGGCATCCAGATGTGGCTCAATGAACTCCAGCTCCACCTGGGCTGGTGCCCGCAGGTGGTCTCCCAGTCCTCAGGCTCTTCAGCAGTGAATTGGCTACAAAGCTCGACCGGTGCTTCTACCCCCTTCTCGCAGACCCCTGGATGGGATATTCTCCTGACCTTTCAAAACTACCAGGGACAGAGCCACCAATTCCTCCCCTTAAAATGAAAGAACAAATTCCAGAATCAAAGGACTGTTCTCATGGAGCTGTGCTGACCTGGGACAGGGCTGGGGCCTCTCCCCTTACCTGGCACATTGTAGCTCCCAGACATCTTCAGAAAAGGAGAGAGGTGAGAGAGAGGGACAGAGGGGGAAAGGCAAGGGGGACAGAGAGGAGGAAAGAGATGGGTAAGAGGGAGAGACAGAGAGGGGGAGAGAGGGAGGAGAGAGAAGGAGAGAGTGGGAGACAGAGGGGGATAGAGGGGTAGGGGAGGGAGAGGGAGAGAGACACCCACAGAGAGAGGAGGGGAGAGCTGACCAGCAACCAAAGCTCCCCATTCCCTCCACCCTCCACCCTCCCCACCCCCATAAAGAATGGACAGTAGTGTTGTCTTGAGGTCAGACTTGGTCATCACAATCTGTTTTCAGGTTGGATTTTTTTGTTGGTTTTACATTGATATTATTGTGCCCGGGGTCCTGTATTTTCTTTTCTGGTTCTGCTCCCTTCCCTTTGCATCAGTTCTTAAACACCTCCGGATTCTCTGTCTCCACCATCTGCTGCAGGGCAGCAGTATTCTGTTTCCCCACACACCATACTCTCTTTGGCTGGTTCTCAGTTGGTGGCATTTCCTTTTTTTCTACATCTTGGCCACCATAAAAAGGTCACTAGAGATATCCCAGTGGATATGAGACCTGCCTTTCTGACTCTGATCCGAATGGGGTGGGTCCCCAGCATCAAGAGCTCTAGGTCAAAGGAGCTAGGCGTTGGAGCCACTTTCTTCTTGCATAATGCCAAATTCCAGCTATGACTCTCCTGATTACTTGGTGGTTATGTGACCTTGGGTGAGACAGGTCATTTTTCTGAACCTTAATTTGCTCAAGAATAAAATTGGGCTAATAATGCCATTAGTACCTACCTCAGGGGCTATGAGGGTCATGTATGCCAACTTTTAAGTGTCACTGACTGTCAGCTGACATACACTCACACTAGCCCCAAGTTAGTGCTGTCCAGATGAAAAAGTTGTGTGTCAGATAAGACCTCTGGCTCCCTCAGGGCTTGCACCCCTCATCCCCCTCAGTGCTCCCACTTGGACTCCATGTCCCATGTCCCTGCTCTGTGCACAGGGAGCCGTTGGCTATTTCCAGGAGGCACTGATGGAATCCCATCTTCCTTTTCTCCCTCCAGCTGCTGGCCAAGCATCTGCCAAGAGCAAGAGGCCCAAGGAGCCTGGGGAAAACAAAATCAAGCCAGCCAATAAGCGAGGGAAACCAACCCTGGCCCCCGGGAAGGACAGGGACTCTGTGGCCTCCATACCCAAGGCCTCCTCCATCATGATGCAGGTGATGGAGAAGGGACGCTTCCAGAAGCCAGCCGCCACTCTGAGCCTGACTGCTGGCCAGACTCTGGAGCTGAGATGTAAAGGGAACAAGGTTGGCTGGAGTTATCCCGAGTACCTGGACACCTTTAAGGATTCCCGGCTCAGGTAGGCCTGCTGCTTTCTCTGGGGCTGGGCCAGGCTGCCCTCCCTGCTCCTCCTTAGCTGAGGTCATCGGGGCAGTGAGGCCACAGCTGGAAGGGAGGAATGGTTGGCCAGAGGGAAAGCTGTCCATGTTTAGCTAGAATAGATTTCTTTTTTTCTCTTCAGACTACTCTGGTCAGCAGAGATCTTGGACTGAGAAAGACTGAGTTTTAGCTAGAATTTTTTTCTTTCAGTCGAGTAAAATGATTCCAGTTAGGAGACATCTCATTCTAAATGAAGGGCCAGCCACTGCAAATCCCAGGGCTCCCCTGGGCCACTGAGTGTGAGAATTCTGTTCTGTCATGGGTCACTTCAGAGCCGGCATGGGCTTGGGGAGAAATGCGACTGACAGCTAGGAGCTGGGTGACGCTGGCAGGCCTCGGTGCCCTCCAGCTGCCTGCCTCACCAGCATGTTCTGAGTGTCTAAGGAGAGAGGGCCCAGCTAGCTCCTAGCAAGGCGCAAATGTCTATGAGGGCCACTGGCTGGTTGGTTGGTTGTGCTTGGTTCTCAGAGGACCAAAATGGCATCGCTGTGCTAAAGGCAAGTTTCACTGTGTTGACTGTGGCTGATCAGACCAATACGAGCCCCGGAATGTTCTACCACAGGTCGGCCTTAGATAGTCCTTGTGAACACTTGGGGTGGTTACACCAAATCTGCACATCCTATCTTTCCTTTGTGCTAAATAGTCCTGTGCCAGTGTCTCCCATGTCGCACAATCAATTCCACAGCTCTCGAGAGAGACCTTGAGATGTCCTTGTATCGCTTCTTCTGGCCACCATGTGATCACTTGCCCCATCTGAGTTCTCTATAAAATAGTCTTTTTGGCAAGCGTACATTTTGAATTCGAACAAGAGAGCTGTGAGGTGTTATTAAAGGAAGTGAGGTCTGTCACCTTGGCCTCTCAGGGGGGAAGGGATCTGGGGCAACTAGCCCTCATTTTATACCTCAGGAAACTGAGGCCCAGAGAGGGGGAATGATTTGCCTGATCTTTCCCACATGCAGGCTGTAACAGCTGACATTCCAGAAGCTGATGCTGCAAAACACTTTCCAGACCTTAGAGCCTTGGGAAGAGCCCTGGAAAGGAGGCCCTCCGTCTCACTGCCCCAGGGGTAGCTGAGACCAAGAGCAGGGCCACCAAGTGCCAGAGGAAGTGCTCAGCCCAGCTGTCTCCTGACCCCCTCATGGGCACCCTGGCCTTTACCCACCTGCCCTGGCCTGTTCAGAACTCTGGCCTTTCCCTCCAAAGGCCTTGAACCCAACCTGCTGGGAAGTTCTGTTGAGACTTTGTTCCTGGAGACTGAGCAAGAGAGACTCTCAGGAATATCTCAGAAGGGAGAAGCCTCGCCTGACCACAGCCTTCCTTGGCTGCCCAGGTGCAGGGCCTGGGACAGGTGGCTGCAGTGCCATGGGCTTCTGACCCAGGGGCTTATCTTTAGGAAGTCAAGAAGCCAAGGGTCCAACTGAGGTTCAGAGAGATGGAGACATTCGGGGGTGTTCACACAGCCAGGACCAGAGTGCGAGGTTCCAGCCCAGGTCCTCCTGACTTCCAGTTTAGTGTTCTTTCCTTGACACCATTCAGGCTAGAGTGGAATAAGACTTGAATGTCGGAAAGGCCAGGGTTCAAATCCCACCTCAGGCACTTAGTAGCTATAGAACTCAGAGCAAGTCATTTACCCATTCCCAGCCTCACTTTCCCCATCTGTACAGTGGGCACAATGACACTTACCTACTTCTCGTATGTCAAATGCTCTGCTAGACAAACACCAGTTACTATTAAGACTAAAATAATTTTTAAGAACATTGGCCTGAAACAACTTGGAAGGATTGTTGTATAATTTAGGATAATCTAAGTTATATATAATATATTTTATTTAAATAATTTATATTTATGTGTTTATATATTTTACTCATATGATATATATAACATAGTGTATATAATGATACATAATACTGTATGATATAGTATTACTGTATAATCTGGTATATCGTTACTGTATAATTTAGTCAGTCAACAAGCAGAGACTGAGCGCCTACTATGTGCCAGGCATCGTCCTAAGCCCTAGGGAGACAAAAAAAAGCAGAAGACAGCCCCTGCCCTCAGGGGGCTCAAAGTCTAACAGGGACAGAACAGGAAGGTAACTATGTACAGCCCAGCTCCCTACAGGATCACAGAGCCGCAATCCACATAAGGAAGGCACTAGCACCAAGGTGGCTGGGAAGGGCTTCCTGTAGAAGGTGCGATTTTAGTGGGGGCTCAAAGGAAGCCACGAGGTGGAGATGGAGGTAGAACATCCCAGTCATGGGGGACAGACCCAGCAACATGTGATGAACACCCAGGAATCAGCCATTGGACTTGCTGTCTTCTCAGCGGGTGCATAGCCGCAAGGCAGTTGGCATTTCTTGGTGTTGATGGATGCACGCAGGCAGGGATCCATTCTGTAATATTAGTGATGGTCATCACTTCTTGAATGCTTCCAGTGATAGGGTACTCACCTCCTTTCGCTGCTCAGCCAGTTGTATCTTTTAAAGGGCTTTCTGACCCACCCAACCTGTTTTCTTGCGACTTCTAAACCATCTCAGCTTCACTTCATTCTTCTTCAATTGGTTCCCCCAAATTGCTTTTCGCCGTGATGTCAGATGACCCTATGGACTCCTTGGCAGGCCACAGAACCAGCCTTGGGACTAGCGGTGGATGGCTTAGGCTTGCCAGAACAGGCAGAGCCAAGCCTGGGTGTGATCGGCAGTCTGTCAGCATAGCAGGTCTGACCACTCCTCCCTTGGACACCACTGGGGAGCTGGCCATAGGGGACAGGCAGGGAAAATCAGCACAAGACAGTCCCAGGACCCCAGAGTTAGAACAGACCACAAAGAAGTTGTTCTGTGACACAGTCCACAAGTGGGCCTCTGGCCTCTGCTGGGAGGTCTCCAGGGAGGAGAGCCCATTGCCCTCTGAGAGGATTCTGATAGGCCGCTCCTTCTCCCCTCCAAGGGGGTCCTTCCTTCTCTTTGAGTCAAGCAGAATGAGGCTGATCCCTGATCCAAATGGGAGCCTTTTGGATACTTGGAGATGGTTCTCATAGCTTCCCTGAGTTCTCTCCCCTCCAAGTTAGACATCTTTTCTTCCTTCTCATAGGTCATGGATGTGGGACTCTTCATCATCCTGGGCATCTTGCCCTCCCCTGGACCCTCTCCAGTTTATGTCCTACTTAGTGTGGAAGGGACACAGAAAGGGATAGGAAAACCAACTCCTTACAAAGGCATCCTTGCCACTAACTGGAGGCATGATTAAGACATAGTGCTAAGGCAAACCTGGCTGCAGGGCCTGGAAGGAGAGGGAGACAATCCAAACTACTTGGGGGAAAAACTCCCTAAAAAGCAGTGCTGTCTCCAAGTGCAGTGAAAGTGCTGAGTTCTGCATCGTTGGAGGTATGCAAGCACAGGCTGGAGCGGCTGCAGAGAGGATTCCAGCTTTGGCCTGAATTTGGAGTCCAGGGGTCATGAATCCAAGGTCCCCCACGCCTTCCGTGACACCACAGTTGGGGAGACACCCTGGGAAGGAGGCAGTCTGGCACAGCTGGCACAGAACCTCTCTGTGGGGCTGCAGTACTAGTGTCCTATTCAGTCTCCTGATTCCAGGCTCCAATTCATCCTCCCCAAGGCCACTGATTTTTCTTTTCTGTCTCTTATTTAAAGCACAAAGACTTTTTATTCTTTTTATTTTATCTCCAAATTCTCTCCCTCCCCCTAACACCCCATCCACCAACCTACTGACAAGGCATGAAAAATAAAACCCGTGATAAATATGTGTAGTCAAGCAAAACAAATTTTCACATTAGCAGCGTTGCCGAAATACTCAAAGAAAGAGAAAAAGAAAATCTGCTTCATTTAGCCCTCTGAGTCCATTCACTCACTCTCCAGAGGAGGGCAGCATTTTTCATCGAGTCCTTTGGAATGGTGGTGGCTCATCGTATTGATCAGTTACCAAGCCTTTCACGGTTGATTGTCATTACAATATTACTGTTACTGTGTACAATGATCTCCTGGTTCTGCCCACTTCACTTTGTATCAGTTCACACAGGTCTTCCTAGGTTTTTCTGAAACTCTCCCCTTCATCCTTTCCAATGGCACAGAGTATTCCATCACATTTTTCTAACTTGTTCAGCTATTCTCCAATTGATAGGCATTCCCTCAGTTTCCAGTTCTTTACCACCACTAAAAGAGTTACTATAAATATTTTGGTATATATGTGCCCTTCTCCCCTTTTAAAAATAAATTCATTAATTTATTTTTGTTCAAAATTCTCTCCCTCTTTCCCCACCCATTGAGAAAACAAGAAATATGATTCTCATTATACATATGAAGTCATGAAAAATATGTTTCTGCATTGACTGTGTTCTGAGAAGAGAAAAAAAGACACAAAAATAAAGGAAAAAATCTATTTTATTGCGCAGTCTGAGTCCACCAGTTCTCTCTCTGTAGATGGGTAGCATTTCCTTTTTTCTTACATCTTTTTTAAGAATTTCTTTTCAGTTCCAAATTCTCTTCCTCATTCCACCCCCTTGCCCACCCACAAAGAAGGCAAGAAAGATGATACCCATTATACATATAATTATACGAAGTATATTTCTGCATTAGCCATGTTTCTACCCTCCAAAAAAAAGGCAAGAAAAATACAGAAAGAACAAAAAATGCTTTAATCTGCTTGAGTCCATCAGTTCTCTAACTGGAGGTAGATGGGATTTTCATCATGAGTCCTTTGAAAATGTGGTTGGTCATTGTATTGATCAGAGTTTTACTAAGGCTTTCAGAGTTGACTGCCTTTACAATATTGCTGTCATCATGTACATTGTCCTCGTGGTTCTGCTCACTTCCTTCTACATCCGTCCATTCGGATCATCCCAATTTTTCTGAAACTATCTCCTGCATCCCTTCTTACAGCACAATAGCATTTCATCACATTCATAGGAAACACTATGTTGACTCATTGCCCAGGTGATAGGAATTCTCTTAGTTACCACTTTAAGAAGAGCTATTGAAAATATTTTTGTGCACATATGTCCTCTCCTATTTTCTTTGCTCTCTTTGGGGATATAGGCCTAGTAACAGTATTACTAGATCAAAGGGCATTCAGTGTTATAGCCCTTTGGGCATAGTTCCAAACTGTCCTCCAGAATAGTTGGATACACAGCTCCACTAGCAGTGCATTAGTGTACCTAATTTTCTACATCCCCTCCAGCATTTGTCTTTTTTATTTTGCCATCTTAATTAATCTGGGCATCAGGTGGCACCTCAGAGTGGCTTTAATTCACATTTATCTATTAATGATTCAGAGTATTTTTAATAAGCCATTAATAGATTTGATTTTTTCCCTCTGATAACTGCCTGTTCAGCGTTAACTATCATTTGGAGGAATGACTCTTGTTCTTGTAAATTTGACTCAGTTCCCAATTCTAATTTTAGAAATGAGACTTTTATCAGAGAAACTTGCTGCAAAGATTATTTCCCAGTTTCCTGCTTTTCCTCTCATTTTAGCTGCATTGGTGTTGTTTGTGCAAAAACTTTTTAATGTTATGTAATCAAAATTATATGGACCTCTTTGTCTTTTATTTGGTGAAGAACTCTTCCCCTTCCCATTGATCTGACATGTAATTTCTTCCCTCCTTCACTGATACCACTTTTTAAGCTTAAATCATGAACCCACTTTGAGATCATCTTGTCCAGTGTGAGATATTGGCCTATGCCTAGTTTCTACCAGACTACTTTCCAATTTTCCGAACAGTTTTTGTCAAGTAGTGAGTTTTCACCCCAGTGACTGGGATCTCTGGACTTATTAAGCACTAGGTTATTGTGCACATTAATGCTGTCTATTGTGTACCTAATCTGTTCCATGGATCAACTTCTCTGTTTTTGTTGATTGCAGCTTTGTAGTATGTTTGACATCTGGTACTGCTCGGCCCCGTCCTTCATACTTTTTAAAAGTGGACTCCCCTGCTATTCTTAACCTTTTGTTCCTCCAGATGAATTTTGTTGTTACATTTTTCTCACCCTAGAAAGTAATTCTTTGGTGGTTTGATTGGTATGGCACTGAATGAGTAAATTCATTTAGGTAACATGGTAATTTTTGTTATATTGGCTTGGCCTACCCATAAGCAATTAATATTTCTTCAACAACTAAGATTGTCTTTATTTGTGTAAAGAGTGTTTTGCAGTTGTGTTTACACAATTCCTATGTGTGTTGTGGCAGCGGACTCCCAAGTAGTTTATACAGATTGCAATTATTTTAAGTAGAATTTCTCTTTCTAGCTATTCCTGCTAGATTTTGTTGGTAATATATATAGACATGGATTTATTGTACATCCTTCAACTTTATCAAAGTTGTACATGACTCAGTTCTCTAGCTGACTCTAGGGTTTTCTAGGGAAACCATCCTATCCCCTGCAAAAAAGTTACCCATTCTTCTTCCTTCACTTTCTTCACAACATCTTTGGGACGATCGTATTTTATTTAACGTTTGTATCCCTTGGGGAGTTGGTCCACGGTTTTCTTCCTGTCTTGACTTTCCCTGGTTCAACACCATGTTTGTGTCACAGAAGAAATTTGGTTAGACTCGTTCTTTGCCTATTTTTTCAAATACTTTACAAAGTATTTCCTCCCATCCTATTTTTTTATGCTCATCCTCCTCTTTTTGGCCCTGTTAGAGTTTGTTATGCTTTTGGCCAGTGTGCCTCTTAAAGTACCCTCTCTCTTATTTTCCCCCTTTCTTTCTGATATCCCTATTGAGGAAGATGTTTCTGTTCCCAACCCTGGGAACATGTTTATCCTTACTTCTTTAAACCAGTTCAGATGAGAGAGAAGTTCAAGTGTCACTCATTCCCTCCCATGTCTTCCATTGCATAAATGCTTTCTCATGTGCCCCATTCTTCCTCTTCCTTCCCTCTCCTCCCAGTGCATTTTTCTTTCACACCCTGCCCTTCTCTTTTGAGACCAGCCCAATAAAACAGAATCACACCCAGACCCTGGGTCTGAGTAGACATCCTCTAACAGCCCTAGTGATGATGTTCTAAGGGGTTACATGTATCCTTTCCCCGTATAAGACAGTAACAGTTTTACCTTGTTTAGCCCCTTCTGATTTCTCCTTCCTGTTTACCTTTTGATACTTCTCTTGAGTCTCGTGTTTCAATGTCCAATGCTCTATTCCGCTCGGATCTTTTCAGTCAGGTGTGCTTGAAATCCTCCCTTCATTAAATAGCCCTCCCCACCCCCCAGGACTAGACTTTATTTTGCTACATAGGTGATTCTTGCTTGTGATCCTAGCTTCTGTGCTTCCCAGAATATCACGTTTGCATAGCATCCTGCAGACGTGAGTGATATGTAAATACTAGTCATCATCACCATCACCATCATCACCATCACCATCATCACCATCATCACCACCACCATCATCACCACCACCATCATCTTCATCACCATCACCATGACTATAACTCAAGGTAGAACAGTCCATAAGAGGAAGTCTCATGTAGTGGAATATAGAAGCTCTCTCCAGTCTCCATCACTGGCTACACATACAAAAGTCTAAGTCCCTGCCTTCAAAGAGTGTAAATTCTAACGGTGGAGACAACATGTACGTATAGGGCAATGGTGGCCAGAGAGAGCTTTCCCACAATCATTCCCATTTCACAGAGAAGGAATGAGGCTCTGAACTGCAGGAACTAAGTAGCCGAGCTGAAGACTGACCCCAGGTTAGCTGGCTGCAAATCCCCTGTTCTGTTCTAACTCACTGTACTTCCTCCCCAAGAGGGGTCCTTGGACCCTTTCTAGCTTTGCAGAGTTACCTTCCCTCTCCCATGGATCACTGTCAGAATTCCAGAATGTCAACCAGAGGCAACCAGGTTACAGAATGACCAAGTCAGAGAAGGCAGCAAGACCAACCTAAGGACGGTCATGCGGCTCCTCCTTGGCTGGCCAATCCTGGCCCAGTTAGCAAGGGGTTCTGCCACAGCTGGCTTCAGCGTCCTGTACTGCCCTCCCGAGCAAACCCCACAAAGGCAGATTCCCCTCCAGCCTTATCGGGCCTCCCAGGCATCCTTCCAGAGTCTGGGCTGGGGACTGACTTCAAAGAGAAGAGATGACTTGTTTTTATTTAAGTAGGAAATGTTTACAAACCAAGGCAAGCCAAGCCCAGAAAACAGTGGCCTTTGGCTCATCTGGATGGGTCAGCAAGCAGAAGCCCTCTCCTCTTCTCCTCTCCTCTCCCTCCCTCCTCCCCTCCCCTCCCCTTCTCTCCTGGCTGCTAGGGTCCAATTTACACAAAGACTTGATGTTTCTCATCTGTTAACCATGGGAAGGTAGACACTGGGAGCTGGAAGGAAGGGATATGTGGACAAGGATTTTGGAAGGACCCCCTTGTCTGCAGGTCACACTCATAGCATCTTTCCTTGGAAGTCTCCATTGGGTCTCTTAGGTTCCTTGCTCAGCTGAAACTGCCATCAGGACAGACCCAGGCAGGGCACCAAAGATATTTCCATCATACCAATGGTCACCTTGGTACTTGGGGCCGTGGCTTTCCCTGTCAGAGCCCTTCCCTCTGTTCCCACTGATAGTGGTCCTGAGAGGAGCCCAGGAGCTGCTGGGGCCAGGTC
Source organism: Notamacropus eugenii (assembly GCF_028372415.1). Lineage (NCBI taxonomy): Eukaryota > Metazoa > Chordata > Mammalia > Diprotodontia > Macropodidae > Notamacropus > Notamacropus eugenii. The sequence continues at coordinate 168,690,594 of NC_092878.1, read as the reverse complement.
TCTCTGCTGTGGCTCCTTGGCACTCAGCCATGCTGGTCCTTCAATAGCCAGTGACCTGTACTTGAAGCCTGATAGGACCTGCTAGGGCTGGTTCCCAGCTCACATTGACCCAGAGAACCCACAGACACCAAAATGAGATGGCAAAGGAGAAACTGGAATAAGGAGTGATTCAATAATGTCTAACAACTTGGGGTCAGGCCTGAGCTCTGGTACTTCTCCTGGGGTACCCTGGGAATCATCTCCCTAATCTGGGCTTCTCTGACTCATGGGAGGAAGCAACCCCAAAGACAAGTAGATTGGGGGTCCAGGGGTAGGCCCCCTTAGCTTGGGCCCCCAGACCCAAAGAGGTTCATCACATACACCAGGAGCAACCAAGAAAGCCCCACAACCTGGTATTCCGAATGGGCAGTGGTGCCCTTCAAGCGCCAGGGTGGCAGGTCATTGGTCCCAGAGATGACAGGACCCAGAGATGACAGCAGGAACGTGACCATTGGTGTTCCGAGGAAGTAGTTGACTTGTCTTTGGGAGAGTTGGCTTTGTGTGTGTCTGTTGGGGCACAAACTTCTTTTCCATTTACATTTTTAATTCCAATGCAGATCTGCCTTCTCCTCCTCCTTCCTCCCCCTCCCTCTCCCCTCAGTTTTCATCAGTTCATACAAGTGTTCGCAGGTTTCTCTAAAACCATCCCCTTCCTCATTTCTTATAACATACTAGTATTCCATCACAATCATGTCCCACAGCTTGTTTAGCCATTGCCCAGGTGATGGGCGCGCACCCTCAGTTTCCAGTTCTCAACCCCCAGCAAAAGAGCTGCTATAAATTTTGTCATTATGGGACCCTTTCCTCTCTCTTTGATGCAGGAGTGGTATCACTGAGTCTACACAGCTTAATGGCTTAAGGAGGTATAATTCCACATTACTTTCCAGAATGGCTAGACCAGTTCCATCAACAGTACATGATTAATACACACACCTACACACACACACACACACACACACACACACACACACACATATATAATATATATATATATATATATATATAAAATTGCAAAAACAAGGGGAAAATCTCAGTACATGTGTGTGCCTGTCCACACCCCTCCTTGCCATTTTCTATGGCACCAATCAGGTAGGCATGAGGTGGCATCTCAGAGTTGTTTTGATTTGCATTTCTATAATTATTAGCAGTTTAAATAGCTTGGATTGTTTTTCTTTGAAAGCTACCTGTTCATATCATTTGACCATTTATCAACTGGAGAATGGCTCTTATGAATTTGGATCAGTGTCCTTTTTTGTTAGCAATTATATATGTATATACACATATCTTTATAAGGGAAACTTGCTATGAATATTTTTTCAATTTCTTGCTTCTTTTCTAATTTTAGCTCCATTGATTTTGTTCATGCAAAAATGTTTATATTTGATGTAATCAAACCCTCAGCCCTGTTTTCCACAGTTGATACGGACGCTGGGCAGGTGTGGGAATGGATATAACTCTGAAAGTTGCAAAATATATAAAAGGGAAGTAGAGCAGGAGGGGCAAGAAGGGCGTTGCCCAGGACTGTTGGAGGTCGCTGTCCCGGTGACCTGTTGATCGTAGCAGTGGTGAAGCTCTTGTGCTTTCTTATTTATTGAAGTGGAATATTTATTGATGAGTGTTTACTTATATATTTGTTCATTTATTTACAAATTTGTAAGACAATGGAAGAAACAAAATCTTTTAGCAATAGATCTGCGCAACAGAGTTTAATTTCTTTTTCTTTTTAAAGATCCCCCAAGGACACAGAGTTCAATTTCTTAAAGAAATACCGAGCTTCAGTTCCTCCAGTTGCGTAATGTGGTTGTTGGTACTCTAAGTTCTAGGATGTAGTGCTCTTCCTCTATAATGACTGAACAAGGGTCATTGGGTCAGATTTGTAATCCCCGTTTTGTAGATGAGGAAACTGAGGCAAGAGTAGCAAAGTGGATTGTTGTGGGTCCCAAAAGTAGTCAGATGTAGGATATTGTCTTTTGACTCCTAGACCAGTGTTCTCCCCATCAGTTCCTCAAAGTCTATGCCCCCTCTTTTTTTTCCCTTATTTGCTGTCTTTCCTGTTCTGACATGAGAAAGGGATCTGGGCTCCCACACAAGCCAGTCACTTGTCTGTCTTGCTGGAAGCCAAGGCATTTGTTTTTGCCAGACAAGTGGGTGGTTTGACAGACCAAGATGGCACTGGAAACAGGATTTGGAGCCACCTGTTCCCACAGCCCACATATTGGCACCGGGGGTGTTATTTTCACTGAGTTTTGATGTGTTTGTCTTTAATTAAAAACAGTTGGCAGCCTGTGGCTTGCAAGAGAGACAGTGTTGTTGTGTGGAAAAAGCATTTTGAGCCCAAACATCTGCTCTTGGTATTGGGCTGGGCCTCGGGACTTGAACTTGAGCAGCTCCTATCCCAGGAATGGGAAGAGCCAGAGGACCTGGTCTTTCCTGGAGACAAGGAGAGGGTTCCAAAGCATATTTGGAGGAGATCAAACATCCTGACTTTCAGTGTGTCACTCAGTCGGTCAACAAACATTGATTAGGTTCTTATTCCATGCCATCCACTGTGCTAAGAAAGCAGAAAGACAGACCAAGCCTGACCTCATGGAGCTTACATTGGAATAGAGGAAGATAACAGTCAAAAGGGAGCTGAGAAGGAAAGGAAGGGATGGGGAGGGCCAAGATGAAGGGCCCCAGGCTAGGACATGGCAGATAGATTGGAGAGTAGCCTAGAAACTTGGCTGGCCTGGGTGTGTGCCCTCCTTAATTGGCGGCCCTAGGAGGAGCCCAATCAGAGGCTGAGGATGTGGATGACTCCCAGGGCTGGAGCCAGTATCCAGGGGGAAGAAAGGCTGGGGTGCAGCCTTCAAAAGAGGAGAGCTGGTCAAGGATAGGTCTGAAAGCTTGACAGAGGAACCCTGGCAACAGTCTAGATGCTCATTCAGAAGGGTGAATAGACGGTCTCTGGGGTCCTTCCATTTTGGGGCTTTGGGACCTCTGATCATCCCAAAGAACAGTCACTCATGACTAGATGGCACCTCAGAAGGAGGTCTGTAGTGGAGTGCCCAAGGGCTCTTTCCCTGGTCTTGTACTGCACATTTTTATCAAAAATTTGGGTGAAGGCAGATAACCTGCTCATCAGTGTTGGTCCTCAAAAAGTCCTTGATTGGCTAGATTTGGGAGCCACTTAACACATAGTTATTAAGGTGCCACAGAAAGAGCAGCAATCCTGGAATCAGGGGTTCAAATCCAGCCTCAGACACTTATTAGCTATGTGACCCTGGACAAGTCACTTAATCCAATGACCTCAAAACAAAACAAAGTATTTATTAGGTGCTTACTATGTGTCAGGCACCATGTCTTTCTACAAGAAAGGCAAAAGATGGACGCAGTCCTCAGGAGCTCACGCTGATGGGGAGGGACAACAGGAAAACATATGTACGAGTAAGACAAATGGGCAGCGATCAACAGAGAGAAGGTGCTGAAATTCAAAGTGGCTGGGGAAGCCTCCCGCAAAAGGCAGGATTTCAGTAGGAACTTAAAAGAAACCAGGGAGGTCAGTGGTCAGAGCGAGGAAGGAGAATGTTTCAGGCCTACAGGACAGAGAGAGGATGTTTCTGAGGTGTGTGTGTGTGTGTGTGTGTGTGTGTGTCTGTGTGTGTGTGTGTGTGTGTGTCTGTGTGTGTGAGAGAGAGAGAGAGAGAGAGAGAGAGAGAGAGAGAGAGAGAGAGAGAGAGAGAGAGAGAAAGAGAGAGAGAGAGAGAGAGAGAGAGAAGAGGAGGGAGGGGGGACATGAGAGAGAAAGGAGAGGGGAGAGAGAGGGGGAGAGATAAGAGAAAGAGGAGGGGGCGGAAGAGAGGTGGGGAGACAGGAGAGGAGAGGGAGAAAGTGGAGGGGAGGGGGAGACATGATCAGCCCTAAGCATGAGGAAAATCTCTTTGGTGGCTGAATGTGGGGAGAGACTTGAGGCAGGCTAATGACCAGCAGCCGTTGCAACAAAGGAGGCTGGGGCCAAGCAAAGCAGAGACCGAGTTAAATAAGGGAAAATTCAGGAGCTCCACATTGCTACGCTTGGATTATACCATGGACTTCATGGGGCCAAGAGTGTGGCTGATCACTGTTGGTCTGAGAGCTATCTGGGGTGGCGTGTTAGCAGGCTGCCAATGTAGTAGCGTTCATCTCTATTAAATTTTGTCTTTTTGAATTCACCACAATGGTCTGTCCTCCCAAAGTCTTCTCATCCAACGTGTTCTCGGTTCCATCCAGCATTGTGGTCTCAGGATGTTCTCTATGCTCTAATCTAAGTGTGTGCCTTCATTGAATGCTTTGATAAAATATAAGTCAGTGATATCCACCCACTCCCCCAGTCCACTGACCAGGTTAGTAACCTGGCTACAAAAAAGTAGCAGGATCCTCCTACCGTGGCCTGCTCAAGACCAAGCCATGCTGGCCAGTGTCCATGACTGACCCATGCTTTCTCCGACTGATCGCTGAGGCACCCGTGAGTCTCCCTGCCCTGCAGCGGGTGGCTCTCCTGGCTCCATCCTTCTAAGATCACTGCCAATCCAGTGTGCCAAAGATCTGAGTCCTCACAGTCAGGCAGCTGGGTGACCTCCCATTATCTCCTTGCTTGAGAGGAGGCATCTTCTCATCCTTTCCAGTCCTCCCTGTGCTGGACAGATTAAACAGAAACAGAGAGAATTGATAACTAGATAAAACGATGAAAGTCAACATAAACGCCTGGGGCATCCCACTGGAGACCTCCTTGGGAGCTGCCCCCAAGCACTCAGTGCCTCTTCTGTGAGTCCCAGCTGTTCGGTCAGCTTCAGGACCATTTAGATGGAGCTGGAGTTTTCTCTCTCACATCCATTCTCGCTGACCCATCACCTCTGGGAAGGAGCGCCTACTCGGAGTTTCCTCTTGTCTTAATGTGCTTCACTAAAAGCTCACTTCTTGGTCCCAGATTCCTCTTGAGAGCCCAGCTTGTCCTGAGCTTTAGCAGAGTCCCTAACATCATTCTCAGATGTTTGCATTTCCCTGTGCTGCTTGATCTCACTTCTGTCATCTCTACTTTTATTTTTTATAACTTATTTTTTAATTTATTCATTTTAAACATTCATTTCTTTAAAAATCAAAGTTCCAAATTCCCTCCCTTTCTCCTGCTCTCCCTCCACCGCCCATTGTGAAGGCAAGGAAGAGGATATAAATTATACATGTGAAGACATGCAAAGCATTTCCATATTATCCATGTTGCAAAAAACCCCCAAACAAAAAGAACAACAAGAGCTGGTGTTCCGTGACCGATCTGGAGACATACCTTTTGTCAGCCATGCCAGGATCCAAAGCAGCTCCAAAAGGCTCATGGTGGAAAACGCAGTCCGTATCCAGAGAAAGAACTTGGGGTCTGAATGCAGATGGAAGCAGACGAGTGGCTCCCCTTTTCTTTCATTATTTTGTTTTGTTTCTCCTTTCTCGTGGTTTCTTCCATTGTCTCTGATTTTTCTTCACATCATGACTCATGTGAAAATATGTTTAATATGGATGTATAAGCAGAGCCTGTATCAGAATGCACGCCGTCTTGGGGAAAGGGAAAGGAGAGGAAAGGGGAGAAAATTTAAAACTCAAAATCTTATAGAAGTCAATGTGGAAAACTAGAAATAAACAATTAATTATTTTTTAAGAGGGCAACAACAATACAGTGAACAAAGCCTGCTTCAGCCTGCACTCAGACTCCCTGGAGTCCCTCTCCGGAGGCGGGCAGCAGCTTTCATCAGGGGGCCTTTACAACGGGCTTGGGTCATGGAGTCCTTGCCAGCTGCTCATCGTCACGATATCGAGGCTGTTCTGTGCTTTATGTGTCTTTTAACAAATCACGTTTAGTGGGTGAGACCCCTGAATAACTCTGCCACTCTCTTTGGACAATGTTCCCTTTTTCTTTATGGAATTCTCTTTCCTTGTGTCTTGAGTGTTTCATTCTTGAGGACAACCCCTCTTTCCTTCCAGGTGGCACAGTGGATAGAGCACTGGGCCTAGAGTCAGGAAGACTTGAGTTCAGATCTGGCTGTGTGACCTTTGTCTGCCTCAGTTTCCCCATAATAACACCTATTTTTCAGAGTTGATGTGAGGCTCAAATGAGATTAAATAAGTCCTTCCTTCCTTTATTTCTTTCTTCCCTAGACTGAATGACCATTCCTCTGAACCCTTTGAAATCTGCTTTCTCCAAATCTAAGGTACCTCCAAATCTAGCTGATACCTGACTTTCTTCTCCCTCTCTATCACCAACTTTCAGGAGGAAGTGCTTACTTTCGCTCAAAGTCTTATCATTTTCACTCAGTAATCCCTTCCTGGGTTTCTGGGATTCCCTCATGGGGAAAATCAGATCCAGGAAGAGAATTTCCCATTTTAAGTCCTCCACCACTGAAGTTCTTCTGGATTCTAGGTGTTTCCGCCAAACAGAGAAGCAGTGTGATGTAGTAGATAGAGAACTGGCCTAAATAAAGTCCTGTTTCTGACCCAGACTGACTCTGGGCCCCTGGAAAATCACCTAGTCTTTCAGTGGTATGAACCTCACGTAATAGGAGAAGGGGGGGACGTTAAACTGTATGTAGGGATCCCTTTGTGCTGTTGACTTAGAAAACCACAGATTAACTGTAGCTATGTCCTATTGTATTTTTATTAATTTGTAAAATATTTCCCAATTTCTTTTTAACCTAGCTCAGGGACACTGGGAGCTTCTGGGCCCTACTTTAAACACCTCTGCTCTAAACTATTCTCTAAAACTACATAAGATCAGAAGGGGGTGCCAACCTACGTTGGTAGAAGGAGTTTACCCATCTGAGAGTTCTCTGAACCAATGAAATCATGGGTCTAGTCCTCACCCCTACAGTTAAACTCTAGGTTTTAACCTATTGTCTGGACATTTTTGATGGCTGTTTAATCGTTTCAATTGGGTCCGACTCTGTGACCCCTTTTGGGGTTTTCTTGGAATGATTTGCCATTTCCTTCTCCAGCTCATTTTACAGATAAGGAAACTGAGGCAAATAGGGTTAAGTGACTTGGCCAGGGTCACACAGCTAGGAAGTGTCTGAGGCCAGATCTGAACTCAGGTCTTCCTGATTCAAGGTCCAGTACTCTCTCTTTCTGCTGCTCTACTTAGATGCTTTAACAATTTTGATTCCCTAAAATTAAAAAAAGATTTTGAACAAATAAATAAAACCAATGCGCACAAATTGGAAGGAAAGTAGGAAACTGGGAGACAAAATGACAGCAAATTTCTCAAATATATAGGGAACTAAGCCAAATTTATGAAAATAAGAGCCATTTCTCCAACTAACAGACAAAGAATGTGAAAGGCAGTTTTCAGCACAAATCGAAGCTGTCGATAGTCACATGAGAAAAGGTTCTGTCACTAACAGAGAAATACTAATTAAAACAGCTCTGAGATGCCCCCTTACCCCCATCAGATGAACTACAATGACAAAGAAAGGAAATGGCAAGTGCTGGAAAAGATGGAGGAAAACAGTTAAACTAATGCATCGTTGGTGGAGCTGTGCACTGGTCCAGTCATTCTGGAGAACAAAATGGAACTATGCTCAAAGAGCTATGAAACTGTGCAGACTCTTGGACCCAGTAACACTGCTATTAGGTCTATACCCTAAAGAGAACAGAGAAAATGGGAAAGGATCCATGGGCACAAAATAGTTATAGCAACTCTTTTTGTGGTGGTGAATTAGAGATTGGAGGGGATTGGAGATTGAGGGGATGCCCATCAGTTGGAGAATGGCTGACAAGTTGTGGTGTATGATTGTGATGAAGTGTTATTGGGCTAGGGCAGCTGGACCTGGAGCCAGGAAGACCTGAGTTCAAATCTGACCTTAGACACTGACTAGCTGTGTGACTCTGGGCAAGTCACTTAGCCCTGTTTGCCTCAGTTTCCTCATCTGTAAAGTGAGCTGGAGAAGGAAATGGTAAACCACTCCAATATCTCTGCCAAGAAAACTCCACATGGGGTCGCAAAGAGTCAGAAATGACAGAACAGCTTCACCTCTGGGCTCTAAGAAATGATCAGCAGGCAGCGTTCAGAAAAACCTGGAAAGACTTACATGAACTGATACAGAGTAAGTCAGCAGAACCAGGAGAACAGTGCAGGCTGCAGGGTCTGAGTGGAGCCAAGAAGAGGCGGGAATGGGGGCAAGGCCAGTGTCCAGCTGTAGGGGGAAGAGAGCAGAAAAGAGAAGGGTGTCCCACAGCCTGTGCTGGGTGGGGCCCTGGTCACTGGTGAAGTGAAGGATGGGAGGCCTCAGAACCTGTCATTCCTATCCAGAAATCCCAGTCCCATCATCAGACGCCATCTTGAATTGGTTAAATTACTCTTGCCAAGGACAATGGGTAGAGCTCTGACTTAACAAATTCCTCCTGGAAGTCTTGGGGAGTTTCCTTCCTTTGTAAACAATATTTATTTGTGATTTCCTTAAAGGGGAGATGACTGTTCCACTCTCTTTTTTCTAAGAGCTGAAAATGAAAATCAGTCTCCAGGCTTGGCCATCACTCCCCCCTCCACCCAACCTTTCCTTCCTCTTCCTCTTCCCTGGACACACTGTACAGTCAGCAGGATGTCCTCACCTCGGATAGCTTGACCCACCCAGTGAGGCATGGGGGGGCAGGGCAGAGGAGCCCCTCTCCCCACCAAGTTCTGACCCCGCCTTGTGTCTGTCTGATGACTAGTGTGAAGCAACATGACCGGTATGGGCAGCTGGTCCTGGTCAATGCCTCGGCTGCCGACACCGGGGAGTACAGCTGCTGGCTGCAGATATGTACTGGCTATGTATGCAGGAAGGATGACGCCAAGGCCGGTGCCACCTACATCTTTTTCACAGGTGAGACACGGGCGCCCTGGCAGCTGTGTCTGTGCCAGGCCCTCCTGCCAGCCAGGGGCTCTCCCAGGCTCACCCCACCCAGCTCTTCAGTTTCCTGGGGCGGTACCTGGGCCGAGGACCAAGCTGGTGGGCCACAGGGAGGTCACTGGAGGATGGGGGTGGGGTGTGACTTCAGTTCCTGGGGATGAGCAGTGGAGAGCCAAGAAAGGCCCCATGTGGGCCTGCTGCCCTCCAGGGACTCCCAGCCAGGCCAAGACCCCAGACACTTCCCCAGGAGATGTGGCAGATGGCAGGGGCGTCAGCCCCAGAGCCATCCTCAAGCCCTGTGATCACATCATAGGTCACAGATGTGGAGCAGGAAGAGAGCTCAGAGGCCCTCTGATCTGTTCACATACACATGTTACAGATGAGGAAACTGAGGCCCAGAGAACTGAAATAGCTTGATTAAGGTAGTAAGTAGTCAGGATTTGAACTGAGGTCCTCTAGCTCCTTCCACAGCTCCCTACTTCTTCACATGAGATAATAAATAATATTACCTTACTTGATCCAGTTAGATAATTGTGTGGGTGGAGGAATGGCACCTGGATCCAATTGGGGAGTGGGGGGCAGGTTCTAGAAGGGCCTGGCTGCTCTGGAAGGAGCTGCTCCATGTCCCAGAGCTCCATGAGGTGCACAGCTAGGAGCAGAGGAAAGAGCTCACCACCTTGCAGGCCAAGAGGATGGACTGCAGGAATCGGTCCTCTTGTGCTACAGAAGGGGAAACTGAGTCCCAGGCAACTCCAGATCCAAGATGCTAAGGAGACTGGTGAAGGCTCCGGGTAGGGGGTGGGAGTGAGAGGCACCTTCAAGTCTTTGGAGATTGCCATATGGGAGAAGGATTTAGCCCAACAGGGGACTCTCCATCTGGTAAAAGTTAATGTTATGATTAAAGAAAGTCAAGAAATTATCTTCCTGATGTGAGGGGAGGACAAAGAGAGAGGGAAGAAAAGAGGAGGGGGGAGAGAAGAGAGGAGATAGAAGGGAGAGACAGAGAGACAGAGGGAAAGAGAGAAACAAGAGAGACAGAGAGGAGAGAGAGACACAGAGAAAAACAGAAACAGAGAGGCAGAAAGAGAGAGAGAGAAATAGAGGAAGGGAGAAGGAGAGACAGAGAGACACACAGAGAAACAGAGACAGAAACAGAGAGAGAGAAAGAGAGACAGAAAGACAGAGGGAGGAAGAGGCACAGGGGTGGGGAAAGGAGGAGAGAGAAACAGACGGAGGGAGAGAGAGACAAGGAGGGAGGAGAGAGAGGAGTCAGTGTCCAGATGAAAGCCACTCCCCATCATGCTTCTGGGCTAGGCCTGTGCCCTGCTTCCTGAATTCCTCTCTTGCACATCTCTACCCAAGCTTAGCCCCTCTCTCTGTCCCACTCAGATTCCTTCCCTTCTCCCCAACATGCATGGTGCTCTGTCCCAGCAGACAGGGCTAGTCTAGGAGTCAGGCCTGTACTGTCAGACCCTGGACAAGTGACTTCACCTTCCCATTTTGCCTCTGTTGGGAAGTGGCTGAAGCCGGCTTTGAACTTGGGTATTCCTGAATCCAAGGCTGGTGCTGTACCCACTAAGCCACCTTGATGTTCACTTCGGAGAAGTGTGGATCAGAGAACTGTAACTGGGAAAGGAAGTTGATCTACTTACTTCGCTCCTTTCAGCTTCCATTTCCCCACCTGTAAAAGGGGTAACAATGCCCACACCACGTGCTCTGCAGGGCCGCTACGCGCGTCTCAGAGTCCAGTGATGATGGCTCACAGTGTGCTGTAACAGACGGAGCACCAAGCTTGCCATCACGACCCCCAGCTTTGAATCCAGCTGTTTGTCTCTCTCACTTGTGTGTCCTTTGGCCAGTGAGGTCACCACCAGTGAGTCTCATTTTTCTCTTGTATAAAAAAAAAAATAAAAGCTTAACTGTCCTGCTTCCTGTCAGTGTGGTGTGGGAGGGTTGGAGGAAGGCAGCCATGAGCATCAGCATTAGAACTCAGGTCCTGACTTTTCCCTCTGTACTTGCTCCTGTTGGTGTGTGGGAGTGCAGGCTGACTGTGTGCAGTTAATTCCAGACTGGGCTGTTATTGGAGTGATTTATAATGAAATCACCATTGCCCATTTCTCCATTCCGACGTGTCCAAGAACTCTTGTGAGGTTTCGGCAGCCAAAGATCTTTGCTTCATCTGTTCCTCACACGGTAGGACCACATCACAAGCTCCTTGAGGGTATATGACAACTGGGTGTCAGCACTGGAGGTGATTAGCCTAAAGAAGACTGGAGGGGGAGGGGAGAGGAGCATGATGGTCTACAAGCATTTAAAGGACCATCAGTCACATGAAAGAGACAGACTTGTCCCAGAGAACAGAACAGGGACCAACAGGGTAAAATGGCTCGATGGAATGAAAGCTTGACTAACCATGAGGGTGATTCCAGAGTAGAAAGGGTGCTGTGAGAGGTAGTGAGTTCCTCATCACTGGGTGGCTCCCAGCAGAGGCTGCATCAGAACTTGTCAGTGTTCAGAGGGGAACCATGCCTGTCCAGGCATGGGTTAGGTTAGATGCCAATAGTACCCCAACCTGCTTCAGGCCTTCCCGCCACGTTGGACACATGGTCGGCCCACTGCCTCTTCTAGTCGTTGACATGAGTGATGATGTCTCCTATGCTGGGGTGGCCCTCAGCTACCCAGAAGCCTATGCCATGTCCTATCAAACCAGAAGCAGCTGAGCCTCCAGCATCACATAGATCATCACAGGACAACCTTGATCAGTGTGGAGAACCTCATCAGCAAAAGAATGGGCACATAAATGGGGGCTGCCATATTGGAATTAAAAGCCAAACTCCATGTCACTCCTCCAACCTACTCCAGGAGATGTGCTTTGGAAGGTTGTTAGAACAAGTGCTCCTTTCTTCCCAAATGAAGAATTACACATTAGAAAGATTTCTCCAAATCACAACTCGTAGGAGAAACGTAAATTCAAAGAACTCTGGGGTTTCACGTTTGAGGGCAGAGATGACAGAGGGTCAATATTGGAGGGACAGTGGGAGGCTCACCGTGACTGGAGGTGGAATTGGTCCAACCATTCTGGAAAGCCACTGGGTGTTATGTGGAGGAAGTAACTGAAAGAGCCATCCCCTCTGGTCCACAGATCCCACTACCAGCAACATACCACAAGGAGGTTCCCCCACCCACTGAAATATTCACAGAAATGCTTTTAGAGGAGCAAAGAGGCAGGAACCAAGTAGGCATCCATTGTCTGGAGGATGGCTAACAAGTCATGGTGTGTGTACATCATACTGTATCACTGTTATATCAGACACATAGGGAAATAGGATGCAGCGTGAAGTCATCAGAGCCAGAAAAACAGTGGAGACAGAAAGTATAACAATGTAAAGAAAGGCCAACAGCAGAAGTTAGAGACCAAAGCTGGTCCGACACTGCCTGGCTAGGGATTTGCTTTGCGCTGCCCCTCCTTTGGGAGAAATGGAAAAGGGCTGAGAAAATCCACCTCCTCCCCTCCCTTCTCTGCTGAGGCGGGGGTCTCTGGGTGCAGGAAACTGCATATCCTCTCAGACCTGGTGGATGTGTTGGCTACTTGGGCTGCACTGTCTTCTGTCCCCCTGTCCCCGTTCTTCTCTATCTTTTGTTATAAACTACAACACTCTGGGTGGGAGAGGGAGGAGGGAACCCATTAGGAAGTGGGTGTGATGTAGAAATCAATGGATATCAATAAATGGAAAAGGGACCGTAGTTTTCTTTGGTAACAGATCCAACATGGTAGGTGTCCTTCCTCTGCCGTACTGCTCTTGCTGGAGGGATTGTGTGGGAGACCCCGACTAACCATGGTGCACGCGCTTCCCTTTGCAGAGAAAGGGGAGCTCTTTGTGCCTTCTCCCAACTACTTTGGTGTGGTCTACCTCAACCCCGACAGAGAAGCCGTCGTCCCTTGCCGTGTGACTGTCCCATCAGCCAAGGTCACCCTACACCGGGAGTTCCCAGCCAAGCAGATCCAGAGCAATGGGAGCATCGTTTATGACATGAAGAGAGGTTTTGTCTACCTTCACCCTCAGCCCGAACACCAAGGGGTGGTCTACTGCAGGGCAGAGGCCCATGGGGCCCCCCAAATCTCCATCAAATACCAGCTACTCTATGTGGAAGGTAAGAGCTATCATGAAGCTCTTTCCAAGGGTCATGATTGCCTGATTCCACACCTGCAGGAAGTTTAGGGAAAGTGGATCATCTTCTACCCAAGAGTGGCATTTGCTTTGAGGTAGTAAGCTCCCGTCTCTGACTATATTCAAGTAGAAGCTGCATGGCCCCTTATCTGGGATGGAGTAGGAATTCCTGGCCAGGTACAGACTGGATAGGGTGGCCCTGAGACCTTTCCAGCTCCTCTGTGTTCATTTTACAGAGGTAGACACTGAGGCAGAGAATGCTTAGGGGACTTCTCCCGGAAAGGGAGGTAGTGCTTGGGATCAGTAGCCAAGGACCCTTATGGGGAATGGAAGCTTTGGGGTGCCACTTTTCCAAGGGGAGGGCTGAGAATCAAGGGCAAAGTGCATGTAGCCCTTAGAACCACAGAATGTCAGTTAGAAGAAAGTACAGAGGCATCAGGTCCGCCCCAGAACCAAACAAAAGCCCCCTCTACTGTGTCTTAGCCAAACAGCCTTGATTCCCTTGAGTGATGATGGGGAGCTCACTACCTTAACCCTTGAGGAGTTGAGAGGCCATGCCCCTTCCTTCAGGCTATTTCAGACTTCCCTTTGGAGCTTATCTTTGGCCCTGGCCCTCTGCTTTCTGAGCTCAGTCAGCAGTCCATGGTCCCCTTGTTGTCCCCTCTTGTCTTTACCCTCCAGGCTCCCCATCCCTGTTCCCTATGCACCCCTGGCTAGCCCCACACCTGCTGTCCTTGTACACCTTTTCCTCCCTTGGCTCGCCCACATCCAGGCAGTGCAGCTGTCTCTCCTCAAAAGGAGAAGGTAGGCTGCTTGTAAAGCGATATCATTGTGGGGCTGAGAGCGGAAGGGGCACAGACACCGCCTCCTCCAGGGCATAAAAGCCAAAGGAGGGTCAGTCCAATGCAAATCACTAGCCAGGCAGTGTTAGAAACCAGGGTTCAAATCCCAGGGAGGGTGGGGTTGGGACTCCTCCTATGTCCTTGATTGAGTCTCGTGTGTCTGCTAGTCCCCAGTGGGCCCCCCTCCACCACCATCGTGGCTTCCTCCAACCAAGTGAGCGGCGGGGACGACATCACGGTCCTGTGCACCGTGCTGGGTGAGCCAGATGTAGAGGTGGAGTTCCGGTGGATATATCCAGGGCTGAAGGTAATTAGCCCCCGCTCCTCCCTTGAGAGCCTGCTGACACTCCCACCTAGTCAGCCAGGTGGGCACCAAGCCTGCTGTGCCAGACTCTGGGCTAAGCGTCAAGGTACAAAAAAGGTCAGACAGCCCCATCTCAAGGAGTTTATGGGGAGACTCAAACCAGGCTCAGGACTCTGAGACAAGGTGTGCGCCTCATGTTTGGGTCACAGCTGTGGCCAGCTGCCCAGCCCCGAAGCCAGGATGTGGCAGGGAGCTTGCTCCAGGCTCCCCCTCTGGGTGCAGCCTTCTCCAGCACAGTGGCCAGTTGCTCCTGCATCCTCAGGTCTAGAGATGGAAGGGATCCCAGAGGCCTTGTCCAGCTCTCTCAGACCCAGGGAGGGGAAGGGCCTCAACCAGGGTCACCCAGGGAGGAGCTTCTCTGCCCAGAGGAGAGAGGGCACTGAGTGGGGGTGGGTGGGAGTCCCAAGAAAGCCCTACTATGGCCATCATCACAGGCAAGGGGGTTGCAGGGACAGGGGCATCCCCCAGAGGCATGCCTTGGTGACCGCAGCTCTAGACCACAGGAGCTGAATGTGACTATCTCCCCTTCCACCTGGAGTGAATGAGCCTAGAAATCTCATCTGGCTGGGGTCTGCTGAGTGCTCAGCTCAGTCCTTTCCCTGCCCCCCACCACCAATGGTCGCTGAACATAAAATAAGGCTTTGGAAGGAGGGCTGGAGAGGGAGAAGATTGACACTGCCCAGTCCCAGTCCCACCTTCCTGGTCCCAAAGATGGGATCTAGAATCCACAGAAGGGACCAGGGTCCTGTGAGTGCTAGCCAGCCTCCCTTAGTAGACCTCCAGGGATGGGGCCCCCTTTCGGTTTGGGAGATATTCAGAGATCACAGGGATGGATGGTCATTGGGTCTTGTCAGCCACCCTCCCACTGTCCTCTGGACCCCAGGCTCAGGCACCAGCCTGCTATAGCTTCAGAGGCCTCCCAGCCTTTGCCAGCCACCTTACTGCCACATCCTCAAGATCCTCCTGTATGTACCATCTTCTCTCATTAGGACATTATCCACTCTGCCATAGGATTTAGAGCTAGGAGGAATCTTAGATCAATCATCTCCTTTTATAGATGGGTAGACTAAGGTTCAGAGAAGAGCCATGCAGGTAGTAAATGACAAAGCCAAGAATTAGAAGTAGAGCCTGTGGCTCCAGAGACATTGTTCACCCTCCTCTCCCATTCATCTGCTGCCCTATATCCTTCAGTGCCACGCAGAGTCTGTGGTCCCCGGGGGGGGGGGGGGGGTACTCTGTCACTGACCATCAGAGTCTACTCAGCCCTGTTCTTCCTATGGAATTCTTTTTCTCGACCTCCCAGGGCTCCAGGAGTGCTCATGAACTATGGTTTTAAGTCCCGAGAAGCCGGGATGGTCACCCTCAAAGGCATAGAGCCGGTGAGGACAGTGGTGTGCTGGGCACCCTGGCCGGCCTCTGCTCCCCAGGGCTCCTGGTCCCTCCTTTCTCATGAACCCATGTGCACCCTCTTTTGTGAAACAGGATGAAAGGCCTGTGACGATCCAGGACACATGGAGACTGGTTAGCAGAGGCCTTGCGCACACCACGCGGCTGTCCCAGAGCATCCTCACGCTACAGGACTTTGAGACTATCGATGCTGGCTACTACATGTGCACAGCCCAGAACCTGCACGGGCAGACCACTGTAGCCACTACTGTGCAGTTTCTCTGAGGCAGACGGGGAAGAGAGGGCCAGTCATTCCAAGACCTGGTCTCGTGGAAGGAACTCTGAATGCTAACAGCTAACATCGATCTAGCCATTTGAGATTTGCAAGGTGCTTTACAAATTGTGTCTCCTTTGGGCCTCACAATTGTCCTGGGAGGTAGGTGCTATTATGACCCCCCCCCATCTTAAGATGGGGAAACTGAGGCAAGGTGGTCACAGCCCTGCCAGCTTACTTGGATCTGTGCTTAGCCAAAGGCTGTTGCCCAACTTTCTGTCCCCGTGTGTGGGGGTCTCAGACAAAGGCCCCAGCCAGATCAGAGCACACGTATGCACTTCTGACTGTTGGTCCTGAATGAACACTCATAAGTATGGAGTTAAACAATGTAATCCCTGAATAAAACAGCAAGTTTGCTTAAAAGGTAAATGGCTTGAGCAGTCTTGGCTAAGCCAGGGGGCCACCCACTCCCTGGGACCCACAAACACTTCTTCCTGTTGGCTGTGTCAGGTTCAAGTCCACTTTCGAACTGGTTTCCATGTACCCTAGATTATGGGATCCTGGCAGCTCCTACCAAGGGCTCCAAGGCCTGCCCTGCTGGGACCTCCCAACATGGAGTTCTAAGCAAGGTGGCTCAGGAATATTGCTGGTCAAATGGGCTAGAACCCTGATCACATCTCGCACCCAGAGCCCACAGTGACAGCAGAGCCCTATCCCACTTCTGAGCTCCCAACGTGCCTCCTAGCACACCACCTCATATTGGGATCCACCTCCTCACCAGGGCCCCAAGGGGCAGCTGAGGGTTACTATACCCATTTCACAGATGAGAAAACAGAGGCTAGAAATGCCTTGCCCCAACCACCTTGTAGGTCAGCGTCTGAGCACAGACAATCTCAGGTTCCCAAGCCCAGTGCTGTCTGGACCATGCTCCACTGGGCTCCTTCCAGGAGAAAAGGAGTGTTACCCCAAATTCTTGGTAGAGTGTCACAGTTCATAGGATATTAAAACTGAAAGGAACATCAGAAATCACCTAACCCCCCGCCCATTCATGAAAGAAGCAAAGTGGAGTCCTGCTCAAGGTCCCATAGACAGGAGCTTCAGAGGCACATTTCAACTCAGGTCCTGATTCTAAAGCCAGAGTGCCCTTTCCCCTCTTTTTGACTATCTCCGTAACTCCATGGAAATAGAATTGGAACATAGAGCCCGCATCACAGATTCCATGCTCTCAAGTTGGGAGGGAACTCAGAGGCCCCTAATGAATACATGAGAAAACATGCCCAGTAAGGTCACTTGCCCAAGACCCCTGTAGGATCCTAGCCCTCAAGTTGGAAGGGTGCCCACCCCCTAGGGGTATTTAAATCCCCCAGTAGTCATACTTGAACCGTATGTGGCTTATTTTTGGAGAACCATAGAAGACTGGCCAGCAATAAGAAAGCTAAGTGCAATTTTTATTTATTATTTTAACACACACAACCCAAAATACATCAGTTCCTTCTCAAGCCCCAGCCCCCGATTCAGAGCAATCAGAAGCTCTAAGGAGCAGCTAGCAGTGAGGGTTCAATTCTAGCCCCAAGGACCCACCTTCCAGGATTCAGAATGCCTGGGGTGGGGTTCTGAACTCCTTGAACTCCTAGGTGCCAGGGCCTGACAGGGGTGGAAGACACACATGTGGGCAGGGTGGCCCAGCTGGGCACCATCAGGGAAGCTTGGCATTGACTGAGCTATATCAGCCTGACTGTGCCCAGGTAGCCCCCTGGCCTCAGCACCATCCAGAAAGCATCTCCAAAGAGCTGTTCTCCTCCTCATCGGCTATCTCCTGTCTGACTCAGGACTGGAGCAGCACATGTGTCCCCAGACCCCTGAGCCCTGCAGCAGCCTTCTATGTCATGGGATGCCTGGCCCCAGGGGACTGGCCAGACCAAGGATGGTTCCAAGGTGGGGGCAGAGGTTCCAGCAGCCCCCACTGCCACTTGGAGGCTGAAGGGAGCTGGCTTTCCTACCATTCCTACAAATGGAAAGATTACATGTACAACAGAACATCGGAGATTAAACATGAGACAAAAGAAGGAATTGTTACAAATCAACGTGCTGCCTGAACTTCGACTCGCCCCCTGGTGTCCAAAATCTGCATGGCAACTCCTTGAGGGTTCCCGGACTCCTAGCTCATTGGCAACACAGCAACAGCTTCAAAGACAAGGAGAAAGCAGCCCTGCTCTTCTGGTCCCCAAGGTTGCCTGGGGTGGAGAAGGAGCCTGGGGGAGCTGAGGAAGGTCTTGTGGAAGTCAGAAAGGGACAACTGCTCTGATATGGACCCCTCGGCCCTCTCCCCAGAATTTCTCCAAGAAGGAGCTCGAGCTGCTGGTTGGAGCTCCCATCTGGCTCATTTTAGCCAATCCCTCATCTCCCAGGGCATTTCTGCCTTTGAACACAGGGCTATGGTTGGCCTCTTCTCAAGTTCTGCTAATCAGTGACTCTCCCATGCCACTTCCCTAAATTAGCTAGTTCTGGATTTCTCAATAGTTTATAATGTTAGAATCTGGCCTCGGGCTTTTTTTGGCAGGGGGAAAGGACTTTTGAGCCTGGAAAATGAGCTGGTTCTGGGTGAGCATATTAATTGCCCTCGTCCCAGAGAAAAGGAGGTAGAAGGCTTGTGTCATGGCTTTAGAAAGGAGAGGGAAGGAGAAGACGATGAGGGAAGACAGGGGAGAGGAGAATGAGGAGAGGAGAGGAGAGGTAGCTCCCGCCTCTGGGTGACCATTCAGAGCAAGTCAGAAATGAGGAGGAGGGTAGAGCTCCAGGGGGATCCCTGCCTCTCTTTCCTTAGAAGCAGCAGCCCAGAATTGAGCCCCAAGAAAGAAGCCATGCTCCTGGGGGTTCAGGGGAGAGACAGTGTTCACCTCTCTCTGTAGCTAAAAAGGTGGACCAGAACCAGAGACTTGTGTTGTTTGGGAGCTAAGGGGTCATTAAAAATGACAGGATCTCATACTCATTTCAGTTCCCACAACTGGCCTTTCTGTTTGAAGGGTCCATCCTCCCCAGAATGCAGACCCAAAGGCCTTGGGCCAGGGTCCCCATCCTCCCAAGCAGCCTGTTCTCCTCCCTCCCCCAAGGTGTCCATGGCCAAGGTGTCCTTGCAGCTGTCCCTGGCACAGCCACTCGTGTGTTCACGCCCATCCCACAGCTCTCCACTTCCCCTCTAGAGCCACAGGTGGTGGCACCAGCAAGCCCCATGTCCACCCCACTCCCATGAGCCCACAGGAAAAGTGTCTGTGACAAGGAATATGAGAAAGGTTATACTCTCCACGAAGAGGCCCTGAGCTGGTTCTCCCCCAGGTGGGGGAAAAAGGCAGCGAGCAAGACATGGCTGGCTCGCCAAGTGCTCTGTGCATCAATGTCTGTGCCTGCGTGCCTGCGCAGGTGGCATTCCTGAAACCTTGCAGGGCTGCCCAACGAACCATGCCTGTTTGTCCATGGGCTTGGGCAGGCCGGTCAGCTGCCACCTGAATGCCCTCACCAGGCCCTTGCTGGCTGTGAGTCCCCGGGTGGCCACTGGAAAGCGCTCCCAGGTGGCTGTCCATCCGTGCCCCAGAGGGGTCATCTAGGGGAGCCTGTGGGGCTGGGGAAGGA
Source organism: Notamacropus eugenii (assembly GCF_028372415.1). Lineage (NCBI taxonomy): Eukaryota > Metazoa > Chordata > Mammalia > Diprotodontia > Macropodidae > Notamacropus > Notamacropus eugenii. The sequence goes on along the minus strand of NC_092878.1, from coordinate 168,671,008 downwards.
GGCCGAGTTCCTTGGGGAGGAGAAAGGCAGTACCATCGAGGGGGGAGACTTCTTGGGGCTGCACAGGTCCCCATTGTGAAGTTTCCACAGCAGCTCCTCATTCTCCATTGACAGCCTCTTGTTGACCTTGGACTCCTTCTCCAGCGACTCCTGCAGGACGGCTTGCTCTGTGGAGAGCTGCCTAAGGGAGGAGGAGGGGATGGGGTGATACATGGGTGTCCAACACACAGGTCTGGAATTCAGGGGTATGAAGGCCCAGCAACATGGAGTAAGTGACCTAGGCCCTGTGGAAGCCCCAGGAGAGGGAGGAGAGGAAAGGGGAGGGGAGACGGAGAGAGGCAAGGGTGGAGGGAGAGAGGCAAGGGTGGGGGAAGGCAACCAGGCCCTGAGCCTGGGCTGGGGATCCCACCTGGAGATGGCCATATGCTTGTCCATCCGCGCTTTTAGCTCCTCATTCTCCTGCTCGACTTTCTTCAGCTTGTCCACCAGGGCTGTGTTGTTGTCCACCTTGACGCAAAGCAGCCAGTGGTTAGAGCTCATGTACTTGGGCAAAGACAAACCTTGCCCACCCTGAGCTTAGCACACACACCTTCACAGAGCCTGATCGCACAGAAGGGCCCTGGCCTCTGACCATGTGTGCCAGGACCCAGCCAGGTGAGCATCTGGGTCACTGAATATCAGAACTGGCAGAGACCTCAACTCCCAGCTGGGCCAAACCTACTCTGGACTAAGAATCCTCTCCCCAGTGTCTCTGCCAAGTGCCCCCTACCTTTGCTTGAAGCCACTGGGGCAGCCAGGCCACTTTCCCACCATGATCCTTGCCCACAAAGAATGGAAGGGGTCTGACCGTGCACCTGGGGCCCATCAGCTGCTCTGGGCCTGTCTGGCACTGCAAGACACTGATGCCAGTGAATACCAATGGCAATGCCATGCTGGCCTTCTAGTTTCCCCATGAGGGGCAGAGTGGCCATGAGGCCACTGACAGTCAGAGAGGTCCTGACAGGCAGGAGGCAGACTGCATCCCAGGAGAGCTCAGGAGAGAGGCTGGCAACTGCTCCACACATGTAGGGGCACAGATCCTCCCTGCTCACTTTCCCAAGAGGCCTGGCACCTGAGCCTACAGGGCACAGACCATGGGAAATGTGCTTCCCAAATGGGGGGGGGGGAGCAGACCTGACAACCTATTGTAGCAGGGCACCCACTCTTGTAGGGAGAGGCTTGGGGTGGGTGGTCTGTCACTCTGCAGGAGTTTTCTAAGGCTGAGGCTGGCTGGCTGCCTGCTCACTCCTTCTCTACAGTGGATCAGGGCACTGCTGATCACACACAAGGGCTGGTGTCCTTGTCTGGAGCCCTGCTCCAGATCTGAACCAGCCTCCTTAGTGACTGGTGCCAGCCAGAGGCAAGCAGAGCCAGGCGAGGACCACGTCAGTTGCAGCCCTCCTCTCCAGTGCACCCCACCCCTTGGGCTGATGGATGTGCTTCAATGCCTGCTTTAAGGCAACTGCACTCCAGGGCGGAGGCTGCCCGAGCCACGTATGTCACACCGCAGGCCGGGCACCAGGGGCTGGAACTTCTCAGTGAGCCAGACCCTCCCCTAGTGGTCTCAAGGGTGGCTGCCAAGTGGACTTAGCCCAGGCCACTTATGACTGGCTTGTGTCCCTCCCACTCCCCCCGCCCAAGTCGGCAAAGAATAGAAGAGTTTGGCGATGCCAATGCTAGTGCCCTGTGTGTTCCTTCCCCCATGAAAGCCCCTGGAGCACCCTCTTGGCACTGGGTGAGGACGCTGGCCGGCCATGGCGAGTGGAGGAAAGCCTCTGCACACATGCACATGCCTGGCCATCAGGAGCAGTGACCACATGGAGACCCTTGTGCCTGTGGGATCCAGTGTCATGGTCGGAGGGGAGGGGGGGCAGGGAGAGAACTCACCAGCTTCTCCATCTTGAGTAGCTGGATGTCCTGCTGGTGGAGCTTCTCATTCTTGATCTCCAGCACGGCTTTGAGGCTCTCCAGCTCCCGCTCCAGATACATGATCTGGGGGTTCTTCTGCAGGAACACGTGGAAAGATCCCAAGGTCAGGCTTGGTCTCCACCCAAAGATGGCACTCCCTCCACTCAGAACATGTTGCCATGTACAGAATGTTTGTAGGTAGGAGGCTCACACGCTATCATCCTGAGTTTACAGCTTGGGAAACCAAGGCACTGGGTGATGAAGTGACTGCTTTTGTCACCAGCTCATAAGAGGCCAAGAGAGCTGGCCCAAGGTTCAAATCCTCTCTCAGCTACTTGCTATCTGTAACACCACAGGTAAGTCACTTTTCTCCCTAACCCTCTGTCTTCATCAGAAAATGAGAGGGTTGGACTAGCCAGCATGAGATCTATTCCAGCTCTGCAGCATGGACCTTGGGGCAGCTCTCTCAGCAGAGAGGAGAAAATGGGTCTACAGAGGCAAGGTGACTCGTCCAAGGTCACATGGAGCTAAATATGAGAAGGCAGCTCTCTCTGGATATTTGGTCCCTCTGCCTCTAATCCAGCTGCCACCCCCAGCCTCTGCTCTCATCTTTCTAAACTATCCTCCAAATGCTGCCAGAATGCTTTTCCTTATACACTCCTGCGCTCAAAATTCTTCCATAGCTGTGGGGAATGACGTCCCCCTTTCTCTCGGTTGCTACTTATTCCACTTCTAAAGCGACTGCAACTCCTGCTTTCACAGGAAGCCTCTGATGGGGACCCTTCACAGCACGTGGCTTGCCTTTCTCTGTACAACTCGTTACTTTGTACTATGCTCATCGGGGCCTAGGACAGTCTCCTCCAATAAAAGCAGGGGTAGGGCCTAACTGAAACTTTGTATCTCCTCCAACCTGAGCATGGGGACGCTGCACAGTGTAGGTGCCACGTGCAGGTGCTACACACAGTAGGTGCGGTGTTGAGTTGAGATGAATTTTTCTTAGGTCAGTTTTTAAGAGCAGCTTTTCCAAGCTTATTTCTGCTCTCCTATCGGACATCCCCCAAAGCCATTGCAGGCAGGTCCCCCCAAAAGCATCCCCAAAGCTGATGTAGACAAGGACTCCCCCAACACATCCATAAAGCTGCTATTGAAAAGGACCATCCCAGACACATCCCTGAAGACACTATAGACAACCCCCACCCCAGACATGTCCCCAAAGACACTGTATACAGATTCCCCCAGACAGATATCCTCAAAACAGCTGCAGACAAGCCCCCCGCTCCAGACACCCCCAGGGCTGCTGCAGACAGAGCCCCCCCAAAATCCCCCAGGGCTGCTGCAGACAGAGCCCCTCCAAACACCCCCAGGGCTGCTGCAGACAGGGCCCCCCCCAAACACCCCTAGAGCCACTGTAGCCACGCCCCCCCAGATGCCGGGTCTTGCCCTCTGCTCCCCACTCCTAGGGAGCAGCTCTGGGTGCTGCCCTCACTCACCTGATTGGCCTTCTCTCTGGAAGCCGCTTTCTGCTCCTCCAACTGAAGTTTTTCATTCAGAGCATCATTCTTACTCTTCAGATCATGGATCTCTTTCTACAAAGGAGGCAGAGACAACATGAGACATCCAAAGTGGCAGAGGTCTCTAGATCTGCCCCCAGCCCAGGGGCTGGTTTGGGGCGTCACTTACCTCCAGGGACTCGCGCTTCTCAGAGAATAGCTCCTCCAGGGACGTCTTCTCTAGGCCATGGCACTCCTTGATTTCTGGAAAGAGGCAATACTCCTGAGGCCAGTGACCCACCATACTGCCTCAAGATGACCCAGACGGCAAGCCCCCATTTCTCCACTTGGGGGTTCCAACAGCTCTAAGCCAGGGTTCTCCAAAGTGGCTGAGGCCCTCAACTCTTGGCAGCTTGGAGAGAGTCCCCAGCGTGACTCCAGGGTAGGGAAAGGTCTGGAGACTCGGGGAAACTGAGGCAAATGAGGCCTGTGCTCCACCTGCTGAGTCTACCCTCTGCCCCCCAGCTCTACTGTAATGTGAGGCTCCAGCTGGCAGCAAAGACCCTACCAGTATAGAGAGGGAGAGAATATGGACTCAGCAATGGAGGTTGACCCACACTTCCATGAGAAGGGACACACTTCATGGCCATGATTCGAACTCCCTCTCTAGGGAGCACCTGCCTCGACTGTGGGGCCTCAGCAGGAGGCCCTCCCCCTAGCATTTGTCCCATCCTTCCTACACAAAGTTTGTTTGCAAGACTACGAGTTCCTTGAGAGCAGGAGTCTGCCTTTTCCTTCTTTCTGTATCCTCAGTGCTTAGCCTGCACATAGTAGGTGCTGAACAGAGGTTTAGGGACCAACAATCTGGAACAAGCAGGCCATCCCTCCATGAAAGGCTGGAACCCCCTCTGGCCAATGACACATTCTAGCAGAAATAACCCATTCTCACATAAATCCATGGGTGCTCAGGATACCACCTTCACAAGCCTGTTTGGCTCCAAAGTCCTGTTCAGGAGGGACGGCAGCTGGGCCTGACCAGGAGAGGGGCTCCTCCCCTGACCCAAGCTACACCTCCTGGGAGCCTGGATGGTCAAGAGAAATGCATGCACATGGAGAAAAGTCTGCTCACGCTCCCATCTACCCGGCCTCCGGGGTCCCAAGAGTGCCCCCCTTACATTACAAGAAACGTCACGTTGAAGGTGATGATGATGATTAGCATTTGTAGCTTGCTTTAGGGTTTGTGAAGCCTCTCACAACAACCTCAGGAGGTAGGTACTGTTATCCCCATTTTACTGATGAGAAAACTGAGGTACAGAGAAGTCATGTGGATTTCCTGAGGTCACACAGCAAGTAAGTGTCTGAGATTAGATTTGAACTTAGGTCTTCCAGACCTCAAGTCAACCATCCTTTCTACTGCCCCAGGGCCAGTCTCAAAATACCCATAAAATTCAAGTTAAGAGTATGGCAGATATGGGCTTCTAGGTCACTCTAAGTCCAGCGCTCTGCCTCCCAGGCCAACACTGAAGAGAGACCTCTGCATGCGCCCCAGGTAGGGGGAAGGACCCAGTACCAGTGGAAGGCCACATCCTTAGGAGGGTCCTGAAGCAACTCCAAGCTGAGGAAGGCAGCAACCGAGTCCGCTCTCAGGAGGGTGACCCCAGGGGCTTCTCTGAGCTAGGAGATGATGTTCAGAAGTATTGGAACCTCCCTGGCCATCTGTGCAGAGGTGGGAGCACTCTTACCTGTGAGGGAGGCTTCGTACGCCTTCTTTAGCAGATCAACTTGCTCCGCATGGCTGGACTCGATTTCTAACTTGAAGGCTTCATGGGCAGCATTTAAGTCATCGACCTGCAAGGGAAAGCCCCGCCCGTTAGAATCAGACAGTGGCACCCCAAGGAATCAAAGCTAGGGGGCCATCTGAATGCCAACCTCATGCTTTGGGGAGCACACAAGCCCAGTGGTGGCCTGTCCTGGGCTCAGCCTCAGGTCAGCCTGGCTGGGGGGAAGTGGGTTTTCACCAGCCTGTGGGCCAAGAGGACCAGAAGGTTTTCATCTACAAAACAGCACCGAGACTCTCTAGGAAGCTGTGAGGGCACATTGAGGCAAAAGGCCCCAGCTTGGCTGCAATGGTTAGGAACAGTCTTAAAGGGGTCTTGGGAAAGCTCTCTCTGGCAGCATCAGGTCAGGGGGTGTGGAGATGGGGGAAGTGTGAGCCTGCACTTTTTCTTAAAACCAGAGCTTTGGGGTGAATTTAATTTTAAACACTAAGAAAACCAATTAACTTAATAACTGAGGTTTGGGGTTTTTAATGACCAACATAAAGCTATCTAGAACTCAGTGATTCCCTTGTGTGGTGTCCCCTTTCCTTGTCTTGGGCCTTTCATGACTGCCGTGTGTGTGTGTGTGTACACATACATGTGTGAGCAGGTACATGTGTGCTGTGTGGTCCTGTGTGTGCATGAGTGTGCGTACGTACACACACACACACACGCACAAGATTTCCTCTTGTATTTGTAGCCAATGTGTGCACTGACCTTCCCAAGCACCCATCACTCCTGAAGTGCCTGTGTGCCAGGCCCTGTGTCAGGCAGCTGGCACATTTAGGATTGGGGTTTGTGGTGGGCTTCAGTTCCATTTCTATAGAATGAGGGGGCTGGGGAGGCCCTCTAGACCTCGAACCTAGAGCCTCCTCCCACATTTTCTCACTAGGCTTTGTTCCATCTGTGCACGGGCTGCCGAAGCAATGTTCAGTCCTCTAAGCCTACAGCAGCAGAGGGCATGAAGGGAGGTCAGTCTAACTGAGTCCTCCTCCACAGTCTGGCCATCAGCCGCCAGAAACAGCAGCTGGGCTGGGGCATGACATAGTCTTGGAATGAGGAGGCCCAGCAGCATGCTGGGATGCCAGGGAAGTCCCTTCCCTCTGAGTTCGCTTCCTCATCTGTCAAATGGGGATGCACTCACAACTCCCTCCCTGAGTTCCTAAACACTTTGTGTGTCCTCCCCAACTTCAGACATGGCACTGAATGAACAGTAGCAGTATTTCCCATCAGGGCTCACTGGCAGTCATGGCCGGCCTGGGGCTCTGTGACAGCAATTCCCATACAAGCTGTACTTCTACACTGTGTTAAGACTGAAAAAGCACATTCCTCCCATGGGCTCATTTGCCAGGCCACCAAACTGAGGCTCAGGGAGAGGTCCAGTCCCAGGATTTGTAGGTGCTGTGGCAGGCCCCAGCCCACAAGGCCCCTTCAACCCCCCAGGCACTGACCTGACTCTGCAGTTGGGCCTGGTACTTCTGCACCTCCTGCACACACACACTCTGCAGCCTCTCACACTCGCCCGTGTAGTGCGCCTTCAGCTGGCTCTCCAACTCCGCCAGATCTGCCTGGTGCTGCAGGTTCAGCTTGTCCACAAAAGCCTGGCACGCCGTCTGCAGCTCATTGCGGGCCTTTTCTAGCTTCTCGCAGGCAGCAGAAGTAGTGACTGCAGAGAGGACCCCATCATTGCAGCAGCGGTAGGGCAAGTCCCATTTATCAGGCTCCCCATGACCTGCCTAGGCCAGGAGGTAAGGCTGAACCAGCAGGCCAGCCACCGAGCAAGGGATGCTTTGGCCAGGTCCACAATCCAGGGAAACTCTCCCTGACACATGGTGAGCCCCCAGAGGGCAATGCAACATCTTGGCTAGGAGTGAGCTCCCTGTCCTTGGAAGTCTCCAAGTAGGGGTAAGAGGATGTGAAAGTGGGGGTGCTCAGGCCCCTTCCAATCTGAGAGGCTGCTGGCTCAGAGCCATCTCAGGGTCTGGATCTCTCCTGGAATCCCTGGGCCAATGCTCACTTATCCTCAGCTGCAAGGTAGGCCTCCAAAGAGAGGGAGCTCACTCCGTTTCCAGACCATCCACTCCAGCTAGGGATGCTTTTCTATTCCTAGGGGCCTTATTTTAATACTTCCCTTAGACCTGCCTCTGGCATTCCTGCCCTTGGCCTCTTATTCTGAACTCAGGACTAATCCTTCAACCACGGAAGGACCCTTGAAACACTTGGGGACAGCTGTGACCCCCATCCCTCCCCAGTCTTCACATCACCAGGCTAAACACCATATCACACATACACACATGCACACATAAGCCACATTCTTCTCCGTTGAGAAAGCCAGTTAGCCTCTAGAGGCACAGATCAAGACACCAACTCATAAAAAAACACAAACAAAATGTAGAAACAGCTGCAAGCAAAGCCTCAAAGAAAAATGCTAATTGGACCCAAACCGAACAAGAATTCCTAGAAGAGTTAAAGAAAGATACAAGGATAGTAGAGGAAAAACTGAGAAAAGAAATGAGCGGTGTAAGAAAATTACGAAAAGAGAAATAACAGCTTTGTAAATGAGGCAAAAAAATACTGAAGAAAGGAACACCTTAAAACACAAAATTGGTCTAACGGTAAAAGAGGTGCACAATCTCATTCACGGAAATAATTTCTTAAGTCCCACCCTCCTTCCACCTCTGCCTCTGTGCCTCTTCAGATCCTCATTACAACTGCCTTTCAGTTTCCAAGTCATCTCTTCCCTCTTCTCAGGGAGTTCATCCCTCGGGTCACAGCCTTCCTCTCCACCCCAAACCCTGGCTTCCTCTTCAGCTGCTATCCCATGGATGTAGAGGTTTCCCCCAGTGTCCAGCCTTTGTGACCTGCATAAGACAAAACGCCGTGGGAGCAACGAAGGAGATGGGGACATGGGGTGCGTCCTGGAGCACCAGACAGGCTGGGCCATCCCCACTGGAGCCAATCAGAACTAAGTTTGCTTGGAGCTGTCTGGCTGCTGATTGATGACTCCCCAGCACCCTCCTCTAGGTCCCTTGGCACATCCTCATCCACTCAGCCCATGGGACGATTTCCCATCACTGCATCACTGACAGGCTTCCTCATTTAAAAGCTGATGACTCAGCATCACCTCCTGACATCCATCTGGGCAGGATGCTCATAGCGGGGAGTTCAGTAGCAATTATCACTCTTTACAGGCAGGCACTAATTGGGCTCGACAGATATAATATTGAATTATAGTTCAAGAAAATAGCTTCTCCCCTCCCCCCATAAGGGGTCAGAGCTAAAGGCAGAAAAGATGTCATCTAGCCCGGAGGGAGAGACGTGGCCAGGAGGCCCCCAGGAGGGCCTTCCAATAGCTGACAGACTGTTTCCCTCTGGGATGACCTGTGGTAGTCACATCCTTCAAGGCTCTAACCCAAGTTTGTCTGCCCACCTCATGTCACCTCAATTTGCCTTTGGACCTACTATGTTGGGAGGCCAAGCCAGGCCAGTGTGAGGGATGATGTAAGCAAAGGCGCAGGAAGGGGAGAGAGTAAGACAAGAAGGGGCATCAAGAGTGGCCCAGTGTGGCCGCAGTGCAGAGCCCACAAAGGGGACTCCCTCCTGGGACCCAAGACCAGCTAGGCTGTTTGGAGTCAAAACCTAAGAAGCCTTGAATGCTAAGACCAGGAGCTTCCACCTTACACAGCATGGAATGAAGAGGCTAAAGGTTTCTTAGCAGAGGAGGGTCAGGGTCATAGCTGTACCCAGAGAAGATTCATCAACCAGTGGAAAGATGGATGAGATCGGACCCAGGGTGGGGGCTGCCTCAGGGCCTCAGGGAATGGAAAATAGGTGGGCTTTGAAGGTACCCTCACCACATGGCATGAGTGGGACCCATGGGACCAGCTGGGCCGCTTCCTGGGCAGGTGGGTGGAGATGAGGCACTAGGCAGGATGAGGCTGGGAAGGTGTGGGTGACCTCTAGGGAGAGAGATGGAGCCTGGACAAAGACCTAGTGGTGGGCTGCTTCTGCTTCCTACCTAGGCCAGAGACCATGCCTCCATCCTGAGGGTGAGTTAGTCTACTCACATGGGGCCTAGTCAGGGTGTGAGGGCAACCTGGCCCAAAGGCTGGCTCCTGCATTCCCAAGGGGCCGCCTGGCCCTTCCCCCTTTGCCCCTTGCTTCAGGACCCGGTGTGGCAGCAGCAGACCTCCCTCCCTAGAACTCCCTGCACCAAAGCAGTCCTCCCAGCCAGCCAACACTGCCCTCCTCAAATGGCATCTCCTTGAGTCAAACCAAGGACAGGCTCACCTGTCTCCCATTTCTACTACCTCGCACATAGTAGGTACTCAATACGTGCTCACTCACTCATTCATTCTTGTGGATGATCAGTGACTGACCTACACTGACTGATATTTGGGGGAAATAAGCTTCCTTTCAAGCTGGCCCTTCCTCCAAGGGCAGTTAGTGGCTCCTCACAGCATCCCCAGGTACACTACACCAGCAGGTATGTGGTGGAGAAAAGTCTTTCCTCCCCAAATTAGAGAATTCAAGGGGCCAAGAACAGGCCAGATCCCAAGGCTACCCATGGGCAGGACAGGGGCAGGAGCATGGCCCGCTGCACCACATGGGCAGCCAGTCAAGAGGGGTCAGCATGCTGCATCTGAGGACCAGGGGCACATGCTCAGCTCTACACCATCACAGGGCAACAATGCCCTTCCACCAGGCTGCCCCAGCCTGTGGGCATGGCCCTAGCCAGGCTCTGGACTGTCCAATGAGGCAGGCTCTGCTGCAGAATCTGAGCATCCCAAGATACTCCCCCGTCCCTGCTAAGGAAAGGGGGTTGTCTTCCATTAACACCGTTCACTGCCAGCCTCCCTCACATACACATTATTGAACCCTGGGCCAAACCTCAGATCTCCTCAGAGACGGTGCCTGGAAAGCCACTTCTCTCAGCCCTTCTAGGGCCCAAGCCCTTCCACAGACACTTTGGGCTGTCAAGGGCATCTGAGGCAGCCTGACACAGCCACCGCCAAGGCTCATTATGTAAGAGCTGCTCAAACCCCCAGTAACCGAAGGAATGTGGGGGATTGGCGGCTCGGCTCGACTTTCAGATTACCTTCACCATGCCTGAAAGGGCCTGGCACAAGGCAGGGAGATACAAAGGCGAAGGGGAGGGAGGGGAGCCTTACCTGAGCCAACTCGAGGGGTATCAATGCCAGCAGTGTTCTGTCCCAAATGACCAGCCTGTGCCCGCCGGGAGGAGGCCAGGCCAGGCTGATGGCCCCCTTCCTCCCCCGCAGAACCAAGTCCAGGAAACAAAGGAGGCTTCTTGCCCCCTTTTGTCTCACCCCTACTCATCACCTTGTCTAGGGTGTACACAACAGTGAGAGTGGCAGCCCCACCGGGGTCCAAATTGATCCCTAGCCTCTAGGACATCTCCCTTCCCCATCCCCTTCCCCGTTGGTTCATGCCCAACCCCCTCCCCGCCAGCGTCCAGCCTCCATACAGATGCCCAAGGAATGTGCTTAAAGCCCAGCTCTCATCATGTCCTTCCCCTGCTCAAGAAAGTTCAGTGACTCCCTATCACCATCAGGATCAGAGGCCACCTCTCCCATCTAATGCCCAGCATGGTCTGCCTCTGAGCTGCCCCCTCCCATGGATCCCTGGAGTAAGCAAGTGCTGGTCATGGCAGAACAGCTGGGCCTGAACCCAGGGCCCCTCCTCGTGGCCCCATGGTGCCCAAAGGGCTGGATACCTTGGCAGATGGGGCCCAGGGAGGCCCTTTCTGCCTGCCCTCCCACCTCTGATCCTCCTCTCTTTCCCATCCTCTGGGATGCTCTGAGGGTCTGAGGATACCAGGGGAGGAGACAAAAGGATGGGGGCAAGTGGTACAGTGCCCTTTGGGAGCCTCAGCCCATTTCAGAAGCTCCCTGGCTGTGACCAATGCAGCCATGGCCAGGCCTGGCATCACTTTTACCACCCTATCATTGTGTGCACAGTGGGATGCCTTCCATGAAGCCAGCATGTCAAGGGGCCAGGCCAGTCTCAGGCCAGGCTCTAACGAATGCTGGGGACAGAGCGACCAGGGGATCCAGACACCCCACACTGCTCCCCAGTAGAGCCATTACTGTCCACCAGCTGCTCTGTCAAGGCAGCCGGCCCTCATCTCCTGCACAGCCCTTGCCTTGGTTTCTGTGCTGTGTGAATATAGGTCTGCACCTCGCTTGATAAACACTGAGTAAGCATCTACTACGTGCCAGGAACTGTGCTGAAAGCTGAGAATCCAAAACAAGGTCAGAGACAGCTCCTGCCCTCAAGGTACTGTCCACATCAGATACCCATTTTACAGATGAGGAAACTGAGACTTGAGAGAGCAAAGTGAGCGGCCTGAGGTTGGACAAGTATGTACTAGAGTCAGGACTTGAACCCAGGTCTTTATGACTCAAAGTCTAGCACCCAGCACTCAGCCCACTGGCCCACATCAGTCTATCTGCCCTCTCTCCATCCCAGGGGCATGCAGGAACTGCTTGGGTAACCCACGTGTGTGTAAAACACTCCACTTAACCTTCAGAGAACCAGAGGAAGGCCAGGCATGGAGGCACCTGGGCGGCCCAGTGGTGAGGGCACCAGAGCAGGTTTGAGTTCTACCTAGGACATTTACTAGCTCCATGACCCCAGGTACATCACTTCTCTAAGCCTCAGTTTTCCCCCTGTCAGGGGCCAGACGTTACTGCACTGGTGAAGGCAGACCTGCCAGCTAGCAGCTTCTACAGAAGCTTCTGCCAAATGAAGGCTGAGCCACATACCAGCAATGCCAAGTCACTGCCCCTTTTCTGCAGATGGGATTGTATCTTAGTCATTGGCCTACAGGTCAGCCGGCAGTGCCGGGAATGCAGGGAGCTCATGGCCAAGCTGCCTCTGGAGACCCCAGAGAGAGCCAGCCTCAGCTGGGGGAGGGGGCACAGAGCAGGCCCACGAGGACAAAGCCAAAGCCAAAGCCCGTGTCTGGGGCTCAGAAGGAGCTATGCAGAGAAAGACAGACAGAGACGTGCAAAGACAGAGACGTGCAGAGAGAGGCAAGCAGACACAGAGACATTCAGAGACAGAGACACAGAGGGGCAGACACAGAGCCATGCAGAGAGAGAGGCAGAAAAGAGAATGACAGAGAGAGACACGGAGGACAGGTAGACAGATGTTCCTGGACAAATGGATGTGCCCAAGCATAGAGACAGAGACATTCAGAGATAGACAGTCACAGAGACACCCAAAGTGAGACAGAGACAGACACACTGGGGTGGCCAACAGCCAGCTTTAGAGGGGAACCCTCCCCACATTTGCCCACACAGACTCATACTCTTACACACTCGTGCACATACATTTTCACATACACACACACACACACATACACTCATCTGCATACACACACGCTCTCAGACACACACACCCTTACACACACAGACACACACTCTCACACACTCACCCTTACGCATACACAGACACACGCTCTCACACACATTCATATGCTCACTCCCCCCTCTCTCAGCCCCCATCTTACCCAGTTCTCCCCGGAGGCTGACCAGCTCTTGCGACAGGACCTGGTGTTGTTTCCGGGCTTCCTCCCGCTGCGGAAGAGACACCTCAGGTTACCAGAGTGTTTGCATGAGGGTCCTTTTCAGTCAGACCCACATTTGTTATCAGGAGGAAAGTGAGACTCTGGAGGGAGCGAGGAGCCAAGATAGGGTTCACACTGTTACAAAATCCAGGGTGTCCCGGGTAGTTAAGGAAGTGAGCCCAGCCCTGAGCTCCCCCACCCCCCAATCTCCGGCTCTTTATGGATCCTAGTCCAACCTTCACTCCAGGCAGCAGCAGCAGCCAAGGCCTGGGTGGGGCTGGGATGGCGAGGGGGATGGGGAGGAGGAGGGGGCTGGGGTGCACACTCCTCCCTCCCAGCCCACAGTCTCCAGGCTGCCACGCTTGCCACTGACCAGGTAGCCCCCCAGCCCCCAACCGAGGAATTCTCCTCCCCCCACCCCTCACCCCGTGGGGCCCAGGAGGCGAATCTGCCCAAGGTAAATATTTGATGTCCTGATTCCCGGGGCTGAGGCACAGGTGTGTGTGCACCAACTCCATGCGTGTGCACTCCAAGTATGCTCAGACCCACAGAAGTTTTCGGCCAAGCCCCTCCCGGCTCCAAGAACTGGGAGCCCCAACTCTTCCAAGGCAAAGGGGCTCCCTGACTCTCCCCACTTGGTCCTTGGCTTATCTGGGGATGGCCCCAGACCCTGCCCTGGCCAGAGCCCAGAGGAGGGGGTTCAGGAAGGCACCAGGACCAGCCCGGACCTTTTCCCTCCAGTCCTCCTCAGGAACAACATTCACGTGGGCACATACTCAGGCAGCCGCCCCCCTCTGGAGCCAGAGGGGCAGGATCCGCAGACCGGGCAGAGATGCCAGCCTTCTACTAAGCTGAGCCGGCTCCCGGCATCCCTGCGGAGTGGGTGCCTCCCTGCTGCTCCGCCAGCTCCCGCCCCCCGCCTTGGGAGCTAGATCCCCCCCATTACCCTGGTTGCAGCACACGGAGAGGATGGGCACAGCCGGCTGCCCAAGCAGCCCATTTCCCGGGTGTGTGCCCAGGTGCCCCCCGGGCCAGGGACAGCACAGGAGGCAGGAAGCCAGCCTTGCTTCGGTTACCTGACGGACCAGCTGCCTTCTCAGGCTCCCTGGCGCTCAGGCTCTCCCCCAGCACAGGCAGGACACTGCAGCTCGGCCCTCCCTCCGTCCCTCCCTCCTTCCCTCCTTCCCCTCCTCCTTCTCCGCAACCAGGAGCACTCCCTTAAAGCCACAGCCTGTAGGCCAGCCAGCCTCCGTCACTGATGAAAAACGAGTCCCAGACACCAGCCTCATCGATCCTGACTGCCTCAAATATCAGTCAGCAGTGGGGGAGGGATGAGGGACTTGTCCCCAAGGACATCAACGTAGGATGATGGGGGGGAAGGCTTTAATTGAGGCCATCAGATTTTCACACTCATTAACATAAAAGGGAACCTCATTTCTGGAATTCTGAAGAGAGCAGCAAAGGAGGCTGGGAAGAGTCAGGAAAGTGCGGCACTGTGTCCCTGAGGAGTCCCCTGGCCACCAGCCCAGTCCACATGAGGATGCCTGCAGCCCAGACAAACCCCTAGAAGACAGCTGGGGTCGGGGGGACGTGGGATGTGGAGTTGGTCAATGGGGAGGGGGATACAATGGGCTGCCCCAGCAGCCTAGCTGAAGAAGGAGCCTCTCCAGCCTCAGGAGAGGGAGCACAGACCCCATCCCCAGAGAGGCACCTTCCCCAAGAGGCAGCAAGTATTTCTTAGGTGCCTACTTAGGAGTGCTGGATACCGTAACCAGCCACTTCTCACTTGGACTTTGTAACAGCCTCTGTCTCCCACAAGAAGGTGTAATGGTAATTTAAGGCTGATGTTGGGGGCTGGGGAAAAGAGTTAAAGATCTTCCCCACCCATTAATAGACCTCAATACCTTTCGCTAATTTCTATTGAGGCACTGTCCTGCCCTCAGTACTCTGAGGTAAAGTTTTACTTTGGGATTTACTCTTTAGAAGTGTTTGTTTGGATAGGCTAGGACTCTGGGAAGCCACTAAGGAGCCTCGTGGCTTTGGTGCTTCTCTCTCTGGTAACTGGCTGTATGTATGGTCAGACAGCTGGACCTGTCTGTTGATCTGTGATGTATGTATTGCTTAGGTCAGACAGCTTGGAAGCCCTGTCTGTGGTTAATCTTTGTTTCTCTGTTTGCATTCTCTCTGAAGTTCAGGGTGCCCACTTTTTTCCCTGAACTAAGTGAATGATACATGTGCTTGATTTAAGTGCTTTGTTGACCCCTCCAAAGTTGCCTTTCTTTTTAGAAAACCAGACCTCAGAACCTATACAGCAGGCTCTCCTGTGTGTACTGGGGTGCTTAGAAGGCTCGGGGCTAGTTTTGTCACTACCCTACTCAAAAACCCTCCATGGTTCTAGATGCTTTTGGCCTGGCATTCAAGGCCTGCAGCCCACATTTCCTCTCTCATGGCACATTCTTCTCCCCTTCATCCACTCTGCTCCAGCCCAATCAGATTGCCAGCCACTTCAGGCTCTTGTCCTGCCCTCCCCAGACTCCGGGCACTCACCCAGACTGAGCCTCCTGCTTGGAACATGGGCTTTCATCTCTTCCTCTTGAGATTTTTGACTTCCTTCAAGGCCCAACTTAGGTGCACTTCCACCAGAAAGTCATCCCTGATCTCAGCTGCCCTCCCCTTGATGCCCCTGCTTCTTAGAGCCCACTGTCTAGGCCTTCCCTTGGTCCTTATCATACCAATCATCGGTCATACTGATCTGTGGGTTCCGGCACATTCTCCCAGTACAGGGCCTCCTGAACTTTCCCACTTCTCAGACTGAGGCTGACTACACTTGCACCCTGTATCCAGACCACCACCATCTCAGACTATCCATTCTCTCTGAAGTACCTCTTCATGCAGGGATCTCCCAGTTGGCCTCTGTGCCTTGAGGGTCTGCTGCCACACTGATGCTCCTAAAAGACCAGGGGGCTGTTCAAGTCACGGCTCAGCAGACAAAGAGATGGGGAGGGGTGTCATGTAAATGTAACTCTGACAAGAGATGACTAGTCCACATGCTACAGCCATCCCCACCCCCTCCAAGGTCAAGAGAACCAGTGTGGAGGAGGCCCTCCACAGGGCTTTGTGAAAAGGCACAGATAGGACCCTCATAAAGGAGGCCCAGAGGAAGGGCTGCACCCTGTCCTGACAAAGATGAGGCATGGACCCAAAGTCTGGCAGACTGCCTGATCAATGGCACTGCAGTGCTCAGAAGCCTGGGATGGCTCCCGCTGCTTGTGGATCAAGTTCCCAGTCCTCTAACAGGCATTCAATGATCTCTCATGTCTCCTGCTTCTCACTTTGGGTAACCCTCTCTACTCTAGGTCATCAGATGAAGGCTGCACCTCCATTCTGACCTCTGGCCCCAAAGCTTGTACTCTCCTGCCCCACTTGCCACTCCCATCCTCAGCAGTCATCTCTTGTTCAGAGGCCCAGTTCAAGTCTTGCCCCCTCTATGAAGACCTTCCTCCTCTGTGCCTCAGTGGCCCTGAATGTCAGCCCCACTTACTGTGTATTTGGCATGCACAACTGCTTTAGGACATTTTGCCCTAATCTCTCTAATCACTTTCTTTAGCTTACATGGGGATAGGGAACCCGAGGCCTCTGGGACACATGGCTCTCTAGGTCCTCAAGTGTGGCCCTTTGAGTCCAAGTTTGACAGAACAAATCCTTTTATTAGGGGAATTTGTTCTGTGAAGTTTGAATTCCATCAAAAGGCTGCTCTTGAGGACCTAGAGGGCCATGTGACTTCGAGGCCACAGGTTCCCCATCCCCAGGAACGATCCCCAACCAGAGAGGCCTCTGAGGATAGAACCTGGAAATAACATGTATAATCTCATACATACAGGTGTGAATGTGTACACATGTGTGGTTATCTGTGCACACATGTACATAAATGCAGATATGCACCTGTGTACATTACCCACCTCCCTTTCATCCTTAGACCCATACAAGCCTTTAAGGTAACATCTGCACCCCATTCCTCTACCCCATAGAAAACACATAAAGGACTCAGAGCAGCCCATAAACCATCCCTTGTCATTTCCCCATGTCTTTAGCTAGCCCCACTTTCCCCCAGGTGTGACCCAGCGAATTTGAGCTCCCACAACAGCAGGACAAGCTGGCCTTTCCAGTAAATCCCACTTTTCCCCTGGAGGTCCACACAGACACCTCTCAAGCTGTTCATTTCCTGAGGGCTTGACTTCCCAGAAGGAAGACACCTTTCCATCAGACTGGCACCCTCCAAATAACCCAAGGTAACGGGGGCAATGGCCAGGTCTTTTGGACTTTTAATTCAGGGTTCAAACACCCAACATTCTGCCAGCTTCAGTCACACTGCTCATAGAGCCCAGCTCCGCCTGCCTAGGAATTCCTCTCCTGTCTCCAGAAGGCTGGGTGTCAGAATTGCCCCAGACAATGTTTTTCCCCTCCCTCTCTCCAGGAAGCTGGGGCTTAAGACCTCCCACTCCTCAGAGCAAGGGGCTCACTTCTCAGGGATGAGGCTTCTCAGGCTACACATTTATGCCACAGCCTTCCCACCGGCCCTCAGCCCGTCCCCGGAGCCCAATCTACCTTGGCTCTGCTGCACTCTAGCTTGCCATGTCCTCCAGGAAGAGGTTAAGTGGAAGAGGGAAGCCCTCCTCTACAGGCCAGCACAAAAGCATAGCCCCTCCCACAACAGCCCTGGCCAATAGTCTCATCCTATCTCCAAGGCTCATCCCCCAGGACATCCTCTACAGGAAGCGACCCTCCAAAGTCTCAAACAAAGGCCCATCTCCCTGTAGGTCCCTGGAAGAGATCCTGGACTCCTTTCAGAAGAGGTTCTGGCAGAGGAGCACAGGGTGGGCACAAAAGGGCTCCTGCCTGGCAAGGGCAGCCAGGCTAGCTGATAGGGTCTCACTCCGGGTCTTTTCAGGCAAGATTTTAATGCGAATGTTTTCTTGTTCTGACCCTGACAAAGACCAGACGGGAACGTTTCCCCATAGAAAGAAGAACAAGAAATGAGGATTGCACAAGCCAATGTAGAGGGCTCGTTGTGCAACAGTTACTTTTGTTCTAAACTATGTAACGAGTTAGCCCACACCCCTTTCTAAGCTATCCTGCTCAAGTGTCTTCCTTGAATTTCCTTCCTTCTGTTCTCTTCTGGGCATTTCTAACCACTCTGCTGACTCCACTTCCTTTCCTCTTTGCCCAAAGGTCTGGAGACAAAGCCTTCTCAAGGCCCTTGGGCACTCACGCAGGCCTTGGGAGGCTCTGGTACAATGCAGAGCTGAGGACCCTGCAATGCCAGAGGCCCTAGAAAATGCTCCTGCTTTGGCCTTGTGCATCCTTAGCCTCTAGCATTAAGGAGATAATGAGCTGGTCCAGGGGGCACGAGGAGCCATAACTTAATCAGGAGTCCTGTACACAAGCCGCTCTGTCTGTGGGCAGAGCATCCATAACCTCAGTGGCTGGGAGCTGTCCCGTAGCACAGGCGCTGGGGTGACACATGACAGCAGAAAGTGCAGGAGAGTTGACAAGGCATGCAGATGACAGATCGAGCTTCTGCTAGAAACTTTGGTTTAACTTGGACTCTTTCTGTGTCTCTGGTTCCCCCTAAGAGATCCCGGCAGAGGCTCAGGGAGAGGCTCCTTCCCTTTCCACCTCTAGAGATGCTCTAGCATGTGAAGACCACCCTCCACTTGCAGAAATGGGCGAGTCATCGGGGTTAGGTAAAGGGATTGGCATAGGGTTGAGCGTTGATGAAGTTTTGACTCATATCAGGATAACCCCGCACACAATTAAAACTGTTTGATTTTTAATTAGAATGCCTCTGGTTGTCCAATTGGCACATAGTCTGCCTATCCAACTAGGGCAGCCCTCTGCTAAGGTCACACTCATCAAAATAATCAAAAAACACAAAGGAAATTCAGCAGCCCATCCATCCAGAGGCTGGGCCCCCAGGGCTCAGGAAGCACCCAAATTCAGAGAACACAGCACCATCCTCATCCCCTATAGCTGGGGAGCTACAGGTATGAGATACAACTGTAGTCAGTCAACAAACATTCATTAAGCGCCTCCTGTGTGCCAAGCCCTGTGCCAAGCTCTCGGGATACAAATAAAGGCAAAAGACAGTTTAATGGGGAGATCACATGCCTACAACGATGTACCAACAAGATACAATTTAAATAACACAGAGGGAAAGGCACTGGAGGCTGGGGCCAAGGAAAGACTCCTGAATGGAGATTTGAGGAAAGCCAGTGAAACCAGGGAGTGGAAGGAAGGAAGGAGTTCATCCCAGGCATGGGGGACAACTGTGAAAGACATGCCAGAGATTCCCTAGGGGCCCCCAGAGACCATCAAGCTTTTGGCCTATATGATGGAGGCCACTTTATCCAATATTAGCCCAGGGTATGGTTATACTGCCCTTAGTGGGGCTTTGGGGAAGGTAAGAAGGGTCACCCCTAGTAAATATTCACTTTTCTCCTCTTTCTCTCTAGTTTTCTGCAAGACCCCAAGGCTCCTACATGGCCCAGTCATTAAATCAACCATCATTTACCATCCACTGAGACCCAGGCACTGTGCTAGCCTCTAGAGACACAAAGACCAAACTGGAACACTCCCTTGTCCTCAAGAAGCTATGTATAAGACAGATGCTGAGTAGACAACAAGGTGACCTTTGATCGAGAAGCAGGAGTTGATCAGCTCTCTGAGGAAATTCTACAGGAGGTCTCTGTTAAGAGGGGATATCTGTCTTTGGTCCAGGCTTGCAGGAGGAAGGGCCTCACACAAATTGAGCTCCTAGGTTTCCCCAGACATTAGCCTCTATAACTCCCCTCCCCATCCCTTCCCCAAAGGGGTCACAGGCTCAAGTTTGAGCCACCACGGACTGTTGGCCCAGCTCTAATGCATCATCAGTTCATCAGTTGACCTCTCCCAGCCTATGGGGTATCTTCAAAGAGGGAGGATCTTGACCCAGAGGGATGGAAGGGGAGGGAGAGGGAGAGAGGTTCTGTAGGCTGAGAATTTTTGATCCTCCCTGGGCTCCCAGCTTCTGCTCTCAAACTGTCTTGTCTCACTATTTATCTTGGGTGGCAGCTCCTCCTTAGTCATGGACATCCAGTCCTCTCCAGGGCAAAGGGCATTCTACATTGCTGAGAACATAAAGCCGAGTGGCTGTACCTTCTCTCCCCTGGCCAGTTATCACTGCTCCTCCACCCTTGCTCCTGGTCCCAGGCTGGACTAGAAGCCATCCTAGATGGCTATGGGGTGTCGGGAAGGCTCAGCAGCCTTGAGGAGCTCTCCTACCTGCCCAACCTCACCTTCCCCCTCAACCCAGGTAGCTCATCTGCTCCCAAGTGTGGTCAGGGTGGTAGCCAACACCTTCAGGTGAGATGGAGGCCTTCCCATCTGCCCTGCCCTGGCACCATTCTCTGCCCCATTTACAACACCTCAGGGCCTCCAGGACTCACACCTGCCTCACAGGTGAGCCTTCTTCCACAGGTCATCTCTCCCAATTCAAGTCTAGAGCAAGGGGCTGCCTCCATTCTTTTATTTGTAGTGCTGGGCACAGTCAGCCTTAATAAAGGCTTTTCCATTCATTTTTAATGTAGCTAACACACACACACACACACACACACACCTCTTTTCTGCTGCCCTCAGTTTCCCCAACAACCTCAACTCATTCTGAGCTTTTGTCTTCCTATGGCCATTTTTAGAGGACTCTCTCCTGTTCCTTCTCCATTACCCCCCTCACAGCCATCACTTGTAAAGTTAAGTTAGTTGGCGAGTCCCTGTGTAGCTTCACTGAACCCTTTACACAAATCTCATTTTTCTTCTTTACTGGAAGCATCTCCCTATTGGTGTTTAGAATTTCAGTCCTAAGCCCTTTCCATCCTTTCTTCCCAGTTCCCATCATAATCCATGGGAGCCTCCCTATCTGCCAGTGCCTGACCCAAAGCAGATGTGCTAAGTATGCACCATGGTCTTGACATCAGCAAGATCTGTGTTCAAACCTTGCTTCAGACACTGTCTGACCCTGAACATCCTCTTCAAGTCTCAGTCTCTTCCTCTGTTAAATGAAGGGGCTGGATTCCATGGCTCCAAAACGTTCTAAAGCTGAGCCTGTGATCCCTGGTCCTGTCTGTGAGACCCTGGCTGTTACTTGTCAGCCTCAGTCTCCTCCTAAGATGAGGAGGCTGGGCTTTCTAAGTCCCTTTGCAATTCTGTCAGTGAGCCTGCAATCCCAATATTTCTCAGCAGGTCGCCCATTTTATTTATTCCAAAAATAGATAAGGAAGAGGAGACATTTTTATTTGTTCCAATGGCTTCATTAACCTTGAATGATAAATTTTAAATATATCCCAAAGCTGGCTTGCATGGCCATGATCTTTCTGTCCTTTTAAGCAGAAATCCTCATCTTAGGATATCATTGATGTCTGAAAGACATAACCAAATCCTGAAGGATACAGGTTATGTATCACCTGTAGCCCTTATCTCTGGCATGAGAAAAAATGTCTCCATAAAATCCCCATATTCTGCTGATGTATTCCAAAGTCAGGTAACATTCCTCTGCCCCATCAGGGCAAAGGTTCAGAGGGAACATTGCTTTCCTCAACAAAGTTCATTGAACCATAAGACTCTCTGAGGAGGATGGGTCCACCCCTGGGATGACCCAGCACAAGCACATCCCTCAAAGATGTAGCTCTGCTGGGAATGAAACAGGCCAGAAAATGCCAACAGATCACAGATATCTCAGGAATGATATCGATTTTGACACAAAATCTTCGACTGGCTTCTCCAAAGAATTTGATTCTGAGGATGGCAGCATCTCTTTATGATGGCACAGCCATTGAAACACACCTTGTTTTCTCCAACATCTAGCCCAGAGTAGGACCTTTATGCACTGGGGGTGATTTGTGGAAGGTCAGAGCACAACATAAGGAGGGGTGGATGACTCTGAACCACTCAGCCCTAGAAGATCCCAGAACATCTAAATACCAAAATTCTTCAAACACAAATAGAGACTTTTAATCCTGGAAGGCTATAGCAAGGGCAAAAACAAGGTCTCTCTCTACTTGCACAAGTTTGATATGAAGAGAGTGGGGGGGAGGGGTTGGAGAAGAAGAGTCCAATTCAGAGAACAAGGCACTGACGAAGACACCATCCTGCTCAGAATGCCCAGCTCTCAGGGGAGCAGGAGGAATGCACACCTGCCAGTGCTCATGCAGGGACCTTTCCCTGGTACTCCCACCCACGGCTGCCCACTGTCCTACCTCCGACAGCAGGTGCTGGATGACCACGGTCAGTGCTTCCAATTTGCGATTCCCTCCAGCCAGGAGCTGCTTGAGGTGCAGGATGACCTTGCCCTGGTGCTCACATTGTGCTCTGTAAGAGGCCAATCCCAGGGCTTTTTCAGTAGAGAGAGCATCAGGAGAAGGCTGGGGCGTGCTGCACGATGTTCGAGGGTGCCTCTGTTTACCCTTCTCAACTGAAAAAGAAAAGAGGAACAAGCTGGCTTCAGTTTCAGAAATACTCTTGTGGCCCAAGCCAAGCCAGGTCTGGTCCTGCCAGTTCCAGGCTTGTTTCGTTGGAAATGCAAGGCTCCTTTCATTTCAGAACAGCCTGCTTAATCATATCACCTGGTCAAATGGAGCAAAGCCAGAGGCACCACTCTGGTCACTTGTCAATGCCAGAAAAGCCCCCAGCAGGAGAAAGAAACCCCAAGCATGAGTTGATGGAAGCCGTTAGGCGAAGAGGTGTGGACCAAGGACCAGCATCCTGAGGGGGCAAAAGCAGGTCTGAGCTCCAGCTCTGAGCCTTTCACAGAAATGGAGGGACCTCCGGGATCACCTAGCACCTACCTAGCACCTAGCACCCCACAAGAATTCCCACCCTGACCTGTCTGATGAGTGCCCAAAGCCATCCAAGGGGCAGCCCCTTCCATATTGGGGCAGCTCTGAAGGGCACCAGCCCCAAATAGCCTTTGCACAGTGTCTCCCACTGCTGCTGGCTCTGTCCTGTGGGGACTAAGAGAACAAACCTTTCCCTACCTCCATGGGGGAGCCCCTCCAATATTTCAGTTCCTTCAAGTGCTCCTCATATAAGGATGGCTAGCTTGCAGGCCACCTCAGCTTTCTGGGTTCCCTCAGTTGTGTTTTCTGTAAAACGAGGGTCTGCCCTTGATGACCCTGAGCTCATTCCCACTCTTACAGGCTACAATTCTGCCATGACATGCACTGGTCCACCTGTGTTCCCACTCCTTCTCCTAGGGGTCTGGACACAAACACTTGCTCCAAAGGAGGAAAAGATGGGATACTGAGTGTGGGCAAAGAGGTCAATTTGGCGGTTTGTGAGCCAAGCCCAGAAGGTGGGTTGGAGCCACAGTGCAGAGGGCCAGGTCAAGGCCAGATGGAGCCCTGGGGCTCCCCAGGAGGGAGGGGCATGGTCCAATGCTTTCTTAGGACCATGCATTGGACAGAGTGGAGAGATCACTTTGGACACTGCAATCATCTGTCTGGAGAGGACGCTGGCCTGATCTGGGGACATGACAGGGGAGGACAATGTTACAGTGCCTGGAGTGATGAAACTGAAAAAGCAATGGGTCTAAGACAAATACAAGTTAAAAGATTGGTCCAAGGTCAGGAAGGGAGAAAGAGGGCCCCGAAGGCCACTACTACAGTAGCATCACAGTAAGCAACCAACGAGCACATATTAAACACCTACTGTGTGCTAGACACCATCCCTGCTGCTAAGCAGGGAGGCAAGCACAGACATGAGTCTATGCTGAACAGATATAAGGAGTTAGCAAAAAAGATGCAAGGAGCCTAGGAGGGAAGGGCACTGGCAGGAGGGGGATCAGGAATGGCTCGAGCCCCAAAGGAGAGAGGGATTTGGAACTCTGACCAAGTTCATCAAGGATGTGGGAGAAATGGGA
This sequence comes from Notamacropus eugenii, assembly GCF_028372415.1. Lineage (NCBI taxonomy): Eukaryota > Metazoa > Chordata > Mammalia > Diprotodontia > Macropodidae > Notamacropus > Notamacropus eugenii. The sequence continues at coordinate 168,647,212 of NC_092878.1, read as the reverse complement.
TGGCAGAGAAGGGGGCCACTGAGCCTAGAATGGACCCACCAGTTATGTCAGACCCCAGACAACAGGGCCCTCAGAATGAGTCTCAGGAGAGGCTATGGAAATGTGAATCAGCAGGACACAAGACATGGGCCCGAGGATCAAAACCAACCCCCAGCATGCAGGCTGCGGAGGGCAGGAAGTCTGGACACAGGCAGGGTGGGCTGGGTGTTGGACCAGGCACAAGAAGGCAACACCCATCACAACAAAAGCCTTGGGTGGGTGTGAACAGCCTAGGATAGGAGAACACCAGGAAGGGGTTCATGTCTCCCAAAGACCCGTGGGAAAGCACCTACTCTGCACCAGGCATTGGGCTAGGCCCACTGGGCTAGGTCTTTGCAGCGGCTCTGGACAGAGTAGTCCCCCAGAAGCCTGAAAATCTTTTTCCTTTGATTTTGTCTCACAAAATGAAGGCTCAGGAGACACCCAGGGAGGGGCGCACCCCATCTGGGAGTGAGCTTACTACCTACTCACTACTCCGTGTCACCATCCCTGACATCTGGATGGAGGCTGGGAAGAGGTCATGGGAAAGAAGGAAAGGACATGGCTGATTTCCTGTTTTGATGAACCCAAGTTCACACAGTCACCCAGAGCAAGAACAGCTCAGGCTATCTGCCTCATGGTGATGACGATGCTAGTTAACTCGTATGCATGCCAGACACTGTGCTAAGCGCTTTACAAATACCATCTCCTTGGTTCCTCACAACAATCCTGGGAGGGAGGCGCTATCAGTATCCTTATTTTAAAGAAGAGGAAACGGAGGCAGGCAGTGGTGAAGTGACTTGGCCAGGGTCACACAGCTAGTGAAGTGTCTGAGGCTGGATTTGACCTCGGGTCTTCCACACTCCAGGCCCAGCACTCTATTCAAGGCACTCTTCATACTGGTTTCAGAGGAAGGAGAGAGCACAGGGAAGGGGGCTTCAGGTGTGATAAGGAAACCAGTATATCTCCACCTGACTTGACTTCTTGGGAACCTCCAATCTCAGCCAGGCATGGTTCATGTTTATGGTGCTACTGAGCTGGGATAAGCCTGAAATCACCCTATCAACTGGCCCCAAGCCTAGCTTTTAAGTGACATTATCCCCTGGACACCAGCCACTGACAGATTTCCCAAGTCACAGGGAGGGTGCATCACTTGAGTTACAACCATTCCCACCAATCAACCACATCTATTTTCAGCTAGAACTGATTTGATCAAAAAGCACTAAGCACCTACTAGGTGCAGAAGAATATGAGAGAGATGAGACCTGGCCCCAGTCTTCTTAGAGGCAAGAGGACAGACGGACGCATGGGGACACACACACACACACACACACACACACACACACACACACACACACACACACTACACAGAGAGTTTCATAGGAAAACTGCCCCTTTGACAGGTAAAACAAAGTCTCCCACCCAGGAAAAGTGTCTAGAGGTGCCTAGGAATAGGGAAGATCACTTGGTATGATCCCCTCAGGGAAGGAACGGGGGTGGGGGTTGGGGTGGGGGGGAATCTGAATCTGAGAAACCTCTGGTTTTGGTGCTTGTCCTCCTCTAGACCCACCCCTCCCCTCCTTCCTGGCATCAGCTCCCTTTTCTGGTATATCCTCCATCTAGAAACATCTACATTTTCCGTTCTACAGACTTCCAGCTTCCTGGCCAATGGCGGGGGGGGGGGGGGGGGGGGGGAGGGGGGAGCCAACCTCCCCACTCAAACCCTGGTGCCTGTATCTGCATCTCCCAGCTTCCCTGATGCCCAGAATCAGAGCAGTTCCATTCTTTAGGAGCCTGGGGCAATACTGTGCCCACAGCAGGGGGGGGGGGGGCCAAGCACATCGCTTCCTTTCTCTTTCCTGCTGTGGTCCCAAGACCCTGACAAGCTCTTCTTGGCAGCCTTCTGCCTGTGGGAAGGTACTGGTTGCTGCCTCATGTTAGGGATGGGCCTGGGGCTGCTCCAGTTCTGGGGATGGGTCAAGAATTGCCCTAGTCCAGAGGCACTGGCCGCTGCCCCCATTGGGTGGGGTGTCTCACTACTGTCCTTCTCTCATTGACCCTGATCCCTCACACAAAGCCACAGAGCTGTCTCCACTAGAGTTAAGATGAGCCAAATGAAGACTTGGTTACTTCGGGCTGGAATGAACGACTGGTTTAGTCCTGCAAAGCCCAGGTTAAGGTACTGCACTGGGTGAGAACAGAAACTGGAGCCCGAGAGGAAGTGACTTGCCTAAGGTCATACAGCAAGTAAGGAGGAGGGGGAACTACACTGGAAGTCAGGGGAGCTGTCATCTGGGAAGGCCAGGCGCCAGAGACTTTCCTGTCTCTGCTTCCTCACATGCCCCGTCCCGCCAAAGCCGGATGCACGCAGTTTGCCGCTGGCCCCTCATGGGCAGATTCAGCCTTGGTGACTGCTCCTCAGGGTGTGCCCTGGGGCTGGCCCTGGCTCCCCTGGGAAAGGCCAGGAATATGGCTAGACAGGCAGAGAAGATCACATCTTGACCCCTGCTCCACTTGTCTCTGCTTGTTTCCCTCCATACGATCCCCAGAATTCTCTCATCTTCAGAGAACAGAAGAGGCAGGCTTCACGACTCGAAGACTCTCAGACCTTGGAGTTGTAGTTACTGTGCAAATAACCCTGCCTATTGATTAGCCTTCAACGACTGAAAAATAGGAGACATCTGGAATGCTCCCCACAATCGCAGGTGAGACCTCTGGAGGAGGGATCCTCACCCCTGGACCACAAGGAAACATCAAAGGGAAAACTGAGCCAAAAGCCTTGGTTAGGCAGCTAGATGCTGTCTCTCTGTCAACCAGTACCTGGCCTTTGGGGTGTGCTGGGGAGAGGAGTCTTTAGTAGCCACAATTCCGAGGGAATCTGAGAGAGGCTTTTCTCTGGCTCCCGGGAAATTCTTCCAAATGAGCTGGGCTTTGGGACTCAAGGGATGGAATCAAGATCCTCCAAGGGTTTAAGGAAGGGGAGCTAAGGTGGATGATAAAACACGGGAGAGGAGTCCTCCAATCATATAGGTTCTTCCATGGGGAAGAGGAAGCTAAGCATTCCTTTGAGCTGAGCCAGAAGTTGGAGGTGGTGGAGATTATACCAGTGTGACAACAGTGCAGCGGCAACCGCCAGAGACCACAGTGGGACAGGTGTTAGCACAGCAGCACTGGCAGGCAGCCTCAGCAACACCTAGTAGAGATGATGGAACCAGAAAAAGTCTCCTGCCGACTTTCCTAGAACACAGAGGCAGCACTGTGGTATTGGAGGCAGGAGCTGTCCCTCCACCCCCAGGACATGACTACACTGATTCCTTGTGCATGTGTGTGCCCCTCCACGAGTGACCCTTACATGTATCCATTCCCACTGACATGCCCATTTGTTAGAGAGGTCACTGCAGTTGAAGGAGAATATCCTTACCTTGTCATTTTATCAAATGTCTTTGATTTTGAACTAATTCTGTCTGCTGGCTAATTATTAAAGCTACACATGATGATGGGGGCTCCTGAGCCCAGGTTTTAGGGGTTGTGGACCCATAGGATGCCATGACCCTGGGCACCCATTCCTTGCCATGTTAGCAAGGACCACCAGACACTAGATTTAATGGCCTCATACTCTCAGGTTTGTTCTCCATGAGCTGGAGGTCTCCTGTGCATCATTTTATCATACAGCTCTGATATACCAAATATCTGTTGTTGCACACCTTAAGCACTCTCTCCATTGACAGAGATCACAGGTACAAAGTGAGGAGGCTGGATGTGGTCACCTCTGGGAGTCCTTTCCAGCTCCAGAACTGAGATTCATCCTATGACTTCCTTGGTCTGCAGCGCCTAGACAATTCATCTCCCAGCATCCCCATCCATCTGGGGAGCAGCTTGCATGGACCAGCCTCTCCAGGCTGGTCATCAGACATAGGCCTCTGGGCCCACCTCCAAGGGATGTCCCACTTAGGAAGCAGGACCCATGAGCTTGGCCTCAGCTGACCTCGCCACGGCAGCCCCAGGTAATCCTTCCACCCTACAGGGCATGGCAGTATCATGGCCTGGCTTTCTGAGACAAACAGTTCTGTTGATATGGTACGTCTGACCACAGGGGCACAGAAACTGCCAATGTTTTTTCAGAGCTTTAGGAAAAGGCCTTCAATAAATTCCTCACAGCTTCCTTCCATCATTATAGCAAGACAATGGTGGCATTTCAGAGGCCATGAAGTGGGATGGGGAGGAGGGAGGGGAGGGGAGAAGGGGAGGAGGGGGTGGAGAAGCAGCAGCAGCAGCAGCTTTATGTCTCCTTCCTCCCCCCTAATCACAAGCATTTGCTTTCACATGAATCCGTCTATTTATCCAGTGTAACAAAAGAAATCAAAGGTGAGAATTAAAGGCGAAATAGATAAAATGGAAGACAAAAAGACTATAGAGCTGATGGATAAAAATCTCCTTTGAAAAGCCTAACAAAAAACTCTCAGCTAATCTGATGAGATTGAGGAGGTAGGAAAATAAATTGACCAAAATAAAAGTGAACAAGGTGAAATCACAACCAATGGAGAAGAAATCAAAAGAATTCCCAGAATTTTATTCGTAATTATATCCTAGGAAATCTAAGAATTTAAAAGAAATTACCTTTAAAAATATAACATGCCAGAATCAACAAAGCATCAAGTGGAGATTGTAATCAATCCAACCTCGAAAAAACAAATTTAACCAGATGTAAAGGAACGACCAAAGGTGAAGGGAACCCAACCCTGAAGAACCCTGATCTAAGCAATCAATAAACAAGCATTATTTAAGTGCCTATTATATGCCTGGAACTATGCTGGGTACTGGAGATATCAGTTTTTAAAAACTGCTGGTGGATTTTCTCAAACATTTAAAAGTAATTAATACTTGTGGATGATCAAAAATTGAGAAAGAAAATATCCCACAAAACTCATTTTTATGAGACCAGTATAGCCCAATAATACCATACTGGCCAAAGGTGATAACGAAAATTGATGAAAATTTTAAAAAATAAAATCCCAGCATAAAACTGTAATAACATATTCAAAAAAGTATTTGCTACAACCAAACAGAATTTATATCAAAGATACAGAGACAGTTCAGAATCAGAAAAACAATAGAAATTATATTTCAAAACACCCCACACGTCATGATTGTATCAATAAGTACAGAAAAGGCCTCTGACAAGGCACAACGCTCATCTGTGCTAAAAACACTACAAAGCATAGTCACAGAAGAGATATTTTAATATGATAAAAAATTATAATATGATTAAAAAGTATATATCTAAAACCTAAAGCTAACACTATTTATAACAGGGAAATAACAGAGGCTAAGTAAGCAAAGTAGTAAAGCAAATGCTATTTGATATAATTCTAGTAATGTCAGTTAGAACAATGAGACCAGAGTGAAAAAATAAAATGGCATAAACAGCAACAAAGAGAAAACACAACTGTCACAAATTTCCTGATGGTTTAATTTAAAAATTGCAAAGAACCATCAAAGAGAGACAATTTATAGTTACAGTAAAATAGCTGGATACAAAATAAGCCCACAAAAATCAAGAGCATTTCCTGTAGCAATAATAAATTAGAGGGGGAAACAACAGAAAGAAAAGTCTCATTAAAAAGACTTACAAAATACATAAACTATCTGGGAGTCAGTCTCAAGACTTATACCAAAATATGACGCTCTGTGAACACATTAAAATGACGTTCAAAACTGGAGAGATATTATTGCACATGGTTGGACCTTGTCAACAGAATAAAAATGATGAAGCTACCTAAAGTTAATTTACAGATTTAGTGCTGTAGCAAATTAACAAAGGAATAATTTCATTGAGGTATGCAGAACAAAAAAAAACTCAGTTGGAGGAAAACAAGTTCTAGAATTTCAAATAATGAAACAAATAGGAATGATCAGATCTAAATTATATTACAAAGCAGTTCTCATCAAAACTATTTAGTATTGGTTTTAAAAAATAAGCTGAGTAGACTCAGTAATGAATGAATTCAATAATCTGGTAATTGACAAACTCAAGAATATAGATTACTTAGAAGAACTCCTAAGTAGGATTAGGAAATGGGAAAACTGGGAAGCAATGTGGCAGAATTTAGGTTTAGACTAATATGCTATAATAAGCCCTGAATAGGTACATGATTAGAATACTAATGGAAGAAGGGAGTGATGAAGGAGGAGGAAGGCACGGTCGGGTAGTTTTCACAGCTCAAGCAACGGTGAAAAGTAAAAGAGGATGGCATGAAATGGAAAAACTGTTGTGCAAACTAAACCAATGCAGCTAAGGTAAGAAGGGAAGATGTTGATAGGGGAGGAGGAGTTTCTTATCAAATACCTTTGATAAGGGTTTAATATCTAAGGTACGTAGGAAAGTCACACAAATATAAGAACAAGAGCCATTCCTCAACAGACGTGGTCAAAAGATACGAACAGTTTTCAAGAGAATGATTACAAACTATAAGTAATGTGAAAGATTGCTCCAAACCACTGAAAGTAAGAGAAATGCAAATTAAGATATCTCAGAAAACAAAAGTTTTGTAGTTTTGGTCAGGTTCAATAATTCTGAAGAGCAATGTGGAGCTACGCTAAAAAAAAAAAGTAGCTAAAACATTCATATCCTTTGCCCCAGGGATCCCTGCTCAGCAGATACCAGGAGATGCACCAAAATACTTAGAGCAACGTGTGTTTGTATAGTTAGAGTATACATATGTGTACATGTGTGTATAGTTCGTGTGTGTGTGTGTGCGTGTGTGCGTGTGTGTGTTCTGGGGCCCCCACAGCATGGGAATGTGCTACAAACTGGAAGGAACCTCAGAAGCCCCCTAGTCCTATCCCCTGATTTTACACAGGAGGATCCCGAGGGGGAAGGTGGTGAAGGGACTTGCCCTGATCACACAGGGAGCAGTGGTATTAACAGCCATGATCGCTAGCATTTACAGAGTCTTTGAGGTTTACAAAGTGCTTTACATGTTACCTCATTTGAACCCTGTGAAATAAGTGCTATTATTGTACCCATCTGACAAATGAGGAAACTGATTCTGGGAGCAGTTCAGGGACTTGCTCCAGATGACTCCACCAAGAAACATGGGAGGTAGATCTGAACCCAGGTCTTCCAGGCTCCCCATCTAACCCTTTCTCTGCCAGCCCACGCCCAGCAGAGCCCAGCTTTTTCCGAGTCTCCAAGTAAACAATGTCCTTATACAAAGGTTTCAGAGGGTGTGCCCTTCAATGCCCGAGGCTCACCCAGGGCCCAGGAAGGGTGGCACAGACTCAGGCAGCCAAGGGCTTTATTTATCCACTCTCAGCTCCTCACGCCTGCCGGCTGTTACTCTGCCAATGTGTCATGTTTGGACTGTGGCAACAATAACCATGGTCTCACTTATTCATTTCCCTCAAGTTTGTCACAAAAATAATACACTAGCCTCGAAGGCTGGCCTGAGCCAAAGGTGAGGAGGGAGGGCAGCGGGCCGACGCCAATGCCCAGGGAGAGGTGCTGATCAGAGGCAAGGCGCCTACCTCCCCTGCCCCCAGCAGCTTTGCTCTTGGCCCTCCCTCAGCACATGCTTCTGATCATCTGGGGCTGCTGAGCTCAAGGGCTAGGAGGCAGCAGGGATGAAGCTGGCCCTGGGGGGAGGGGGAGGGGATCTCCAACTGGGAGATGGAGGCAAACCTTGGGTACAGAAACCCAGTAACCGAGAAAAAGGCACTGGACTCAGAGTCACGAGGCCTGCGCTCAAGTTCTGGGCTCTGTCATTTATGAACTGTATGGTGGAAGGTAATGGGCATCATCTCCCTCAAGGGTCATGTAAGAAAAGCAGTACAGGTATATGCGTGTGCTTGCATGTGGGACTTGTAGAGAGGGAGGGCTCAGAGGAGAGCGGTCTGGCTCCCTGGAGGAGAGGGGCCCACACAGAGCCCCGGCTCTGTTTGAGGATTTAGGTCAGAGATGACACATGCAGCATCTCACACACGGACTGCTGCACTCATGTCTGCTGGGCCTGGGGGGATCCTAGGAGAGGCTTCCTCCAACGCTTTCTCCTGCTCAGGGGGAGCTCGGGGGAGCTACTTGGGCCTTTAGCTCAGTGATGCATGGAGGGATGGCCAACCCTCTGTCAAGGGTCTTCTCTGCAGAGAAGAGCCTTTCACAGCCCAGGGGAGTAGGGACAGAGCAAAGAGGGGGTAAATGGGGCCACTTCCTTAAGGGACAGTCTCCTTCTACCTTCCCCCACAAGCCATCCTAGTATTTTCTGAAGGGAAGGACACATCCCTTTGGGGATCACTGCAGCTCAATGAGGCGGGCATGGCTTACAGGCCCTCCAGGGGGGAATTGCCCACCTGAGCAAACCCAAGCCAAGCACAGGAGGTAAGGATTCTGCCCCCTGGACCCGACCCTCCCCTGTCACTCCTCCCCTTCACAAACAAAACCCTAGAAAAGACAGTCTACACTGCATTCCTCCAGAGCCTATCCTCGAAGTTCCCCTCATGCCAACGAAACTGCCCTCTCCAAAGTTCCAATGACCTCTGATAAATCCATGGACCTTTCTCAATTTCATTCCCCTCAGCCTCATTCTGTCGGCATCTTTGGACGCCACTGATCCCTCTCTCCTCCTGGACCCCAGCTTGTCTCTCCTGGTTCTCCTAGATCTTCCCCCAGATCATGTCCCCTCCCTGGGTATTTATCCATGTATGTACAGTTGAGGGCAAGGACGGCTGCATTTCTCTCTTTCCCTAGCAGCTTACCCAAATCTTAAAGAAAAAGTAGAATTTTGACAGGCAGTGATGGGAGAAGGGTCTCCCGATGGATGGAACACCAGGTTCAGTGGCTGGCCAGGGCATGGCACTGGCTGCAGGTAAGAGTGAAGACTCAATCTGGGTAAGAGATGAGGGTGGGAAGGGAAGATGCCAGGCTGCCAGCCCGAGGAATCTGGGCCTTGGGGAGCCAGGATGGGGACCTGGCATGAATCAAACTTGCTTTGAGAGAATTCATCCAGCCTGGAGGGGACAGAACAAGAAGAGAGAAACCCAATGGGGCAAGATCACCAGCATCTGGGGGAGGAATCAAAGCTCCAACCCCAGTAGAGGCCAATGGGATGGAAAACAATGCCCGGATTCAAGAATCACTGTGCAGGGACACAGGCCTAGAGCGTGAGGGGACTGTGGGGGTCCCATCAGCACCAGTATGAGAAGAGGCAGCTGGGACATGGCCCAGTCTAGAGTCAGGGCAGCCAGCTCAAGTCTCCCCTGACTGTTCCATCCCTGAAGGGTCTTGGATTAGGAGTTCTCTCCCCTGCAGAGGTGGGATTTGCTGGCCTCCCAGCTCAGCCTAGGTGGGGAGTCCATCCCAGACAGGACATCAGGTAGACTGAAGGGAGAGGGGTTGTGTGTGAGAATATTTCCAGCCTCAGGCCATGTCAGGGCTGGCAGGGACTTTCTCCACAAAGCCAGATCCTCCATTTCCAAATGGAGCACCTGCCTGAGCCTGGGCAGCAGAGGGGGGACCCACCTGCTCTGCCAGGTTGGCAGGGGCCATTCTTCCTGACTCACTCAGCTGCCCCTGAGGGGGACAGGGAGTGTGGGGTGAGGTGAATGATGCTCCTAGGAAGTCTCAGTCAGGGGCCAGCCCATGGTTCTGGGCCAGTTCTCAGATAAGGTTTCCTTCTTGTTTCTGGAAAAGGAAGTTTCTACCTAGGCAGAAAAAGTCCTTTTGGCCACCACAAATAGTTTTGTCCTGCCACTGCCATCATTCAAATCCTGGCCCTGTGACTCCTGCTGCAGCCCTCCTTGTGTTAGAGCCTAGCTGTGCCCATCTGAATGGCCCGGCCTGGCCCAAGGCAAAAGCTTCCAGGCCAACAGATAATCCAAGGGGAACTGATGAGGGTCCCAGAAAAGGGTTTTCATCTCTCAGTCAATGTCTCAGTATCTCCTCTGAGCTATCCTGGACCTCCACTCCTTCAGCTGCTGGATGATAAAGTCTAAGAAAAGTGATCATCACAGCTGCAGTCAAGTGAGCCCCCCAAAAAATGTCTACGTACTCTCAAGGAATCAGAGGCATTGCCAGGGACTGAGAAGGGAGGGAGCCAGTACTGCCTGAGGAAGTCCTGCGGCAGCCAAGGAAATGAGGCCGGTACCACTGGGGTCAAGGTCAGTCTCTGGGACCCCCTGATGGAAAAGGTCATGAAGCTTGCATGGGAGTACTCAAGGTAAACCCTGTCTGCCACACCTGGCTACAGGGAGAGATGAGGGGGGCAGTGGAGGCACATTTGTGCCCAAGCTTGGACAAAAAGAGGCCCAGGGCCTTTGGAGTGGTCAGGGGGAATTAGGAGATGGGGGGAGGGGTAAAAGCAGGCCCAGAGAAAAAGCCTTCTCCAGAAGCAAAGAGCACAAGCCGGAAACCTCCCCCGGGATGGGGTTCAGCCAGAGAAAAACAAAGATGGCCCGGGGGAGGAGCTGTGCACAGAAGGAGAGGAAGGATGGGGGTGTGGTATGTGTGGTGTGTGTGGTGTGTGTGTAGTGTGTGTGTGGTGCGTGTGTGGTGCGTGTGTGGTGCGTGTGGTGTGTGTGTGGTGCGTGTGTGGTGTGTGGGTGGTATGTGTGTGGTGTGTGGGTGTGGTATGTGTGTGGTGTGTGGTGTGTGTGGTATGTGTATGGTGTGTGGTGTGTGTGTGGTATGTGTGTGGTGTGTGGTATGTGTGGTGTGTGTGTGGTGTGTGTGTGGTGTGTGTGTGGTGTGTGTGTGGTGTGTGTGTGTGGTGTGTGTCTGTATGTGTACGAGCAGGGCTGGGGGGGGACAGGCTGCGCTCAGTCCTGTGCCCCTCAGAGGAAGCTTGGCCATACACCCTGGCAAGAGATGCCCCTGACTTCCAGTTATCCCAGCCATCTTGAATGAGGGGAGGGGGCCCCTGGGTCCTAAGCACAGAGGTCTGTTTGCAATCTGAAGCCTGCAAAACACATTACATTTGAGCCAGCTCCAGCACAGACTAAATGGAATGCAGATGGAAAGCAGCAGAATTCTGTAAGACTAAAGTCTGTGGCCGACTTCTCTCTTTAAGAGACCCCCTCCCCTGGCCAGGGCTGCTGCCTGAGGGAGAAAAGGCATCTCGCTCTCCTCTAAGGGCAGGGAGGAAGAAATCCAGCCTTCCTCCAGCGACACCAAGGAAAACAAGACTGGATCTTGGTCTCTGGGCCCTCTGGGGGAGCATGGGAGGGGAGGAGGAGGAGCAAGGTGCAAGGCTGGGCCAGCAGGCAAGAGTTCTGGCCAAGGAAAGCATCCCGGACCCTCTACCAGCCAAGGACAGAGCCTTGAGTGCCATGAACAGACTGTCCCAAGCTCAGAGCCATTCCTGAGGAGCAAAGCCACCCCACGAACCCAAGGCACCAACCTTCGTGGAAAATCAAGGTGCTCTTCTGGAACCCCGACGGGAGCCGGAGATTCCGCAACAAGCCCTTGGCTGTCAGGCGCACATGCATATTGGACAAGGAAAATTTGGGCAGCAGGAGCATGTCTTCCAGAAGATGCAGGCAAGCAGCCACTCCCGAGGACCATCCCCTGCCACCTGTGGGAGCCTGGCGCTGGAGAACGCTGAGAAAGCAAGCGAGGGAGGCCCCCCAGATGCCTGGTGCTTCCAACAGCTGCTTTCTCCCCCGAAGTTGCCCAGCGGTGACACTCGCTCCCGATATTGGCTCCTCTGGGCTGTTTGGCCCCGACCACTGGATTACATCACACTGTGCAGGCTGCTGTGTTGTGGGGCTCATTAGGCACGCTCTTGGGGAGGAGGAGGAGGAAGGGGATGGTCACACCAGCTGTGTGTATAAATACCAGCCAATAACGGGCCGGATCCCGTCATCAGGGTTTGGAGCAGCCCAAGAGAAAAGGACTTTTGCCCTCCAGGGGCCAGATGCTTCTATCCTGGACACATGAAAGGACTGAACCTCCCTCCGCTGGACAACCCCCTGATTGGACCCCCATTTGCCAGTACCTGGGAAGGACCATCGGACTGTGGTCCACTAAGCCCCATACAGCACAAAGACAGCTACTGGGCCACACACTGGCACATTCCACAAACAGCTGGTAGAAGCTTCCTCAGTGTCAGCATCTCACCCTGTGTCGCTCAGGGGCTGGGGAAGGGCTAGAAATGGACTTTCTTTGAGGACAGAGGGAAAGAAAGGACGCGGAGGCCTGAAGGAATGGGCTGTACTCCCTCAACATCTGGCAAAGCTTAAAATCACCCGAGACCCACAGCCTCTGTCCATGAGACAATGTGCCTGCCTTCCAAACGCAGTGTGCCAGTTAAATCTCAAAATATTCCTGAGAGCCCCATCATATTCCAGGTCCTATGCTCACTTAGCCCTGAGGTTACGATGACAACATAGGGTTCTCTGCTCACAAGGAATGTCAAGTCCCCATCGTTGGGGACCACTCAGGCTAAAATAAGGAAGAATGAATGGAAGGGAAAGAGAAAGGGAAAGGGGGTGAGGATGACTTCAATGGCCTTTGCTTCCTGCCTAGCTGGCACAAGTTCTCTTAGAGTCTTCCCTGTTGGCCCCTTGAGAAGGCATCAGGCTGGGGCTGGCCAGCACCCAAGCAACACATAGGCCCATGTGTTCTGATTCAATCCACGGGAGTGGGCAGTGTTCCTGGTGGGCAAACATGGCCAACAGCAGAGAGTGGTCAGAAGCAGGTCCTAGAGCAGAAAGAGGCACCCAGAACCCCAGAGGCCAAGCTGCCCATTTTCCAGATGGTGGAGGAAGCGCAGTCAGGCATGAGCTAGACCAGGGTCATAGGAGGATCAAGGAGCAGTGCTAGACTTTGGCTTTCGGGCCTCAGATGCCAAATCCCATGTTCCTAACCCTCACAGAAGTCACAGCTCATGGCACACACTCCAACATCTATACAAGCCTTAATGAAAGGGCTCTTTGTGGGCCAAGTACAGGCTGCCCACTGACAGCTGGGAAGCAGCAGTGAGCATAGTACATCCATGCTGGTGAGAAGGGGCTCCTCTGGAGGGAATGGATGCCTGCTCCAACATTTCCATGTATAGGAGAGGAAGAAAAAGGCAAAGCATCTTTCAGGAGATTCCTGGGCTTTCCCAAACACCATCTGCCACCTGGCGGAAGCAGCCAAGCATGAGGAAAGCAGCCATGGAAGCATTAGAAAACCAGGGCAAGGAAAGTATGCCCACGTGGCCTGAAATCTGGGTCATCCATGACCAAGGGATCTCAGGCAGAGCTGGAAGGGACCACAGAGGCCATCAAATCTGACAAAAAGGGAAACTGAGGCCCAGGACAGACAAGGGACTCACACAAGGTCACAGGGCTGCCATTAGACACCAAATTCAATGTCACCTGGCAGGGCTGGAGCAGAGAAGGATGGCTTTGTTATTGACCAGTGAAAAACAGATAGAAGAATAAATTAGATTGACTTGTGGTTCAACAATGAGGCTTTGCTCTTACATGTCATCTTTCCCAAAGCTGGACAGAGGGCATTATGTACCTGTCCAGGTACCAGCTCCAGAAATCTTACAAAGCCAGAAGCACCTGAGCATCCCAAGGGTGAATCTCTTTTAAATGAATTACTCTGGATCTGGCACCAGATGAGAGCTAGCCAAATCTCTAGAAAAAGCCCTGATCTTTAGAAAGGAGCTGAGCCTGCCACCTTGGACCACACAAGAGGGCAAGCGAGGAACGTTTATCCCGGCCTGCCTGCTATGTGTACTTAGTGAAATGGCCATCTTCCTTCACCTGTGGGCCTCTGGTAAAGAAGATGGATACAAGCCTTCTGTATCTGAGCCAGCTCCTGAAAGGTGGGGGATGTGGAGTCAGTCAGGGGACTTTGACTTAAGGAGCATTCATCTCTTGCACTCATGCGTGTGTGTGTGTACACGTACACACACGTACACACACACACACACACACACACACACACACACACCCAGTAAGATGCGTGTTGGGACTGAAGTAGGAAGACTCCAATTTCGACCCTGTCCCGAGGTTCAATAGTCATGTGGTTTGGGCAGACCCTTCCCTTCTCTGAGGCTCAGTTTCCCCCTCTTCCATATCTGCCCTCCCTGCCTGAAGGCAGTGCAAGAAGGAAGGATCTTTATAGACCCTAAGTCACTATATAAAGCTGGATCAGGGTGGGGCACTGTACACGGGACACACTTCTAAGCTTGCTCTCCATCACTAAGAGCTTCACCATCGCTTCCTTAAGTCTGGACAAGCCACAAAATCAGGAATCAAGCCCTGATCTGTAGTGTTTGACAGTGTCTGAGGTATAAATGCTCACTCTGAACATTTCACAGTCAGCTCGCGCGCTCTCTCTCTCTCTCTCTCTCTCTCTCTCTCTCTCTCTCTCTCTCTCTCTCACAAACCTGGATGAGCCGGCTCAGCATTGCCTTGGGTCCCTCTACAGTCTTTTCTTTAGCTCATCATCTAAAAATCCCATATTGGGCCTTCTTCCTCCTCCTCTACCTCCTTCAACTACACCCTCCTCTCTTCCCCTCTCCCACAAACCTTTTCATCTTGAGTCCCTCACATGGGTGTAAATGCTCCTTCTGTGATGCTGGCAGGGGTCCAAGTCCACATGGGCTGACTTGGTCTGGGAGATGCACTGAGCCTTCTGGGGAGGCTCTCCCCAGCTTCAGGGACCCCCCAGCAGTCAGGACAGTACTTAAGGCTCGATGAGATCACTCAGGGTCCCCTAAAACCCTGGGTCTTGTGACCACAGAGTACACAATAAAATCACAAGCAGAGCCTCCTTTTCCCTTTAGGGCTGAAACGTTAATATTGATGGAGCCCGTTCCTCCTGCTGGGCACCGGATGACAATGCCCACAGGACTCTGAGAAGTGTGGGACCTCTTCTTGCTGACAAGGCCAAAGTCCAAGGGGAAGTCCAGGACCCAGAGCCACATCAAATCCTTTGTGTGGCGAGCAGCCACAGGCACTAGAAGGTGAAATCCCACCTGTCCAGTTCTGTCCTTAATGCAGACATGAGTGGGCACCAGCAGGACAGATGTGCCCCCCGAAACAATCTGGGGGGTCCAAGAGATGCAGAGAGCTGATGGTTCCATCATAATCTGGTGCCCCACCCAAGCCCCCCTCCCCCACTCACACACACAAAGTTCCATGTCAGGCAGGGCCCCCCATCCTGGACATCCCTGTGCAACAGACTGGGCCTGTTCTTTGGGCCAATGGCGGCTCGGGCTGAAACTCAGAGGACACTGAGAAGGGAAGAAAAAGAGGAAGAAAAGAAGAGAGGGAAGGGGAGGAGGGCAAAGAGGCTGAATGCATCACCGTGAAAGGTGAACCCTGAAGCATTCCATAAACAACTCCTCAGCTGGCCGTTGTGCTCAAATACTGATCCAAGTTAATTTGGTCTGTGGGGACCAAACTCTCTGAATACATTATTTTTAAAAATATTCACATCACATGTGTAGAACAGTTATAAAATTGTTATGCCATCTTGGGGAGGGGGGAGGGAAGGGGAGGGAGGGAAAGAAAAAATCTAAGTTGTATGGTAGTGATTGTGGAACGCTGAAAATAAATAAGGAAATAAAATAAATGCAAAGAGAACGCAAATAAAAGAAAAGTGCCCCCGTCAGCCCCTGGAGATGGCTTCCTGAACCTTACAGAGTTAGGAGAGGCCTCTGAAGAGGAGGCAGTGAGGTGAAGGCCCAAGTGTGAATCCCACCACACTTAGGTAACACCTCTGTCATCTAGGGCAAATCCCATCATTTCCCTGAGCATTGTTTTCCTCACCTGTAGAACTGGACTAAATGATCTTTGGGGGTTCCTTCCACATTGAAAGCTCCCATCCTAGGACCCTAGCCTAATCTCCTATTCCTTTGCCATTTTCCAAAGGAGGAAACTAAGGTCCAGAGGTTAGGTCCTATTAGGTAAAAGCTGATGTACAATGACCCTGTGGGATATAAACAGAATGTACTAATGACGGGACTGAACCAGCCATTTGGAAAACAAAACACCGCCTGTGGGCAGCGGGACCTTGGCAATCCCCAGTTTACTCACTGAAACAGACTTGGGCCACAGGCAACACCAGCTGCTGACCCCCCGGCAACAGCAACCCCAGCAAGGCTAAATGGTCTCCAGCACCCTGCATCCTTCCACTCAATCATGGAAGTCCTAGCAGCTCACCAGCCTGCTGGAGGAGACATCCAGCCAGCTAGCCCAGCCCACCCCTCTTCCTGAGGCTCTGAGGGGCCGCACCTGGCTTCTCACACACCACCCCTCCCAAACAGTATCACTGGGAGGCAGGTCTCCTGGACACCGGCTTTATTTAGTAGGCACTGGCCTCAAGCTCAGATGTCAGAAGCCCAAAATACCTGCCCTCACCACACCCCAGACTGTCTGTCCTTGCCTCCCAGCACGAATCCTGCTTAGCTGAAGGACAACTTTGGGAAATTCAGCCCCAAAGGGAACAATCCAAAGACAGGCCGTTAGCGTTCTCTGGACGTGAGGAGGAGCAGGAAGGGGATCCTTCCTATAACCCAGGACCTAGGAGCATCCATCCATCTTCTCATTAAGAGCAGAGCCCTCAGCACTGATTACTGTAACAAGACCCTCCAGGTCGTGATTCCTTTATTAGACGAGGACACCTTGTGAGGGAGTTGTGAAAGATGTAAACAAGAGCGAACAAGGCCCAGACCTCCCTAGTGAATCGGTCAAAGGCAAAGCTAAAAGTGAACAGGCCTTAATCAATCTGGAAGGAGTTATTGGATGAAATCTGATGAGGAAGTTGATCAGGATTGGCTAAAATCCAGGCCATGTTCCTGGGCCTGGATGTCAAAGGAGAAAAGATTCCACAGAAGGGAGTTAAGCTCACCTTGAGAAGACTGAAAAGGCAGGGAGATGGAGGTGGTGAGGACAGAAGGTGCCACCTTCTCCTCCCACCTACTGACCAGAAAACAACAACTCGGTGGGCAGAGTCAAAGAGCCAGCCCTCTGACTGGCACCAGTGGTTCCTCAGCAGCAGTGACTGAGGACATGTCTGTGCCAACAGCCTTAGGGACACACCAGGGACAAAGCAGGCACACCGAGGGAAGCAGCTTCACGACCGGATGAGGGCCTCAGCCCACAGACAATTACAAACACCCCCCCACCCCCAGGGGCACCCCAGGAGAACTGCATAAGGGGGAAAAAAGGGTTTCCAGAAGCCAGGAGCTACCACTTCATCGCAGGTACCCTCAAAGCTGTTGCCCATTCTCTCCAGGGACCAGGGAGGAGCATTTCCCTACTTCCCTTCCCCATGGTCTGAGAAATGGGTGCATTTTTCTTCCCATATCATCTCGGTAAATACCCCTTCCTAAAAGTTCCTTACGTCTGGTTCTCAATCAGTGGGGAGCCCACTGGTGGGGGCTCATGAGAAAACTATTCCCACCCATCAGAATTACTCTAAGAATTCTGGGAGAGAAGCGGCAAATGCCCCCTGGGGTCTCCACCTGGAAGCTCCCCTGGGGGCCAGAAGAGTGATTTTACAGCTATGGCTGTGGCCTTTGTCTACTAAAGCAAGCTCTCGTCACAGTTACATTTACAAAGCCTCCCTTCACTTCCTTGAAAAGACGGAGAGGGAGAAGCGCCATGGGGAGGACACTGCATGTCTCATGTGACTGCTAGGCTGGCTGCTGCTTCTCAGCTGGCTTTCTCTGTTACAAGGGTTGTTACATTGTTACATTCTGAGGAGAGAGCTCGGGAGGAGGAATTTCTGAAAATGACTGATATTTAAAAGCGCATCGATAAAACTTGTTTAAGCTTTACTTCTAAAGCTTTTGTTTAGGTTTTAAAAAAAAAAAAAAAGAGATCTCTGAATACAATTCCTAAGAATCGTAGTCTCTGCAAGTCAAAGAAAAACTCGGCAGCCCAGAGTCACAAAGATGCCTGCCCCACATCTCGGGCAGCGAGCAGGGGTTATTCTCGACAGTGGGTATGTCCCTACCTGGCCATCCCACACACGAAATCAGTCAAGGACATATCTCCTCCCTGCCCCCTTGCCCCGCCAGTCCCCATTACATATCTATGCATATATATACACACACTCACACATACATGTACATATGTATACACATACATACATAGATGCATATATACATACACACATATACATATAATCTCAACCCCTTGGACACTTTCCACACATTTCCAAACTGCACTTCCTGCCTTGGGCCCCTCATCCCCCTTCCCCTGGGCTCTCACAGGTAAGCTTTCTCCTTATCTTCTCCAGAAGCACAGCTGGCACTTCCCAACCGTATCTGAACCCCAGCACCATTCAGTGACTACCCTCCACCACAGACCCATCTCTGTCACTCTGTTCTATGCCCCCATTAGATCATAACCAAGCTTCTTTGTATTTCTATCCCTAGAATTTGGTGCATCATAGGTGCTCTATAAATGCATGTTCCCTTCCCTTTCAAATGTACACAAACATAAACCTTAGTGGAAGATCCCTCCTCCCACGCCCTGCAAGTCTGTCATCTAGCTCATGGGCAAAGCACTCTTGGATCAAGCCACCTGGTGAGTGACCATGGTGATCAATCAGAATCTCACAGCCATGGCTTCAAACAGACCACCCAAGACCCTGTGCTGGAACAGTAGCATTTCAACTCAACCCAACAGATGCAAAATGCTAGCACCCCAAGTCCCAGAGTCTGCTGCAGGGAGTTGACATCCTACTGGGGAGAAACAGGGATACTTACATGTGTCAGTAAATACAAAGAGATTTGGGGGGGGGGGTTTGCGCAAAATAACTGGATGGGTCCTAATACGGGAGGTGGCACCTGGATTATTCTTGGAAGGAAATGGGATTCTGAGAGGTGAGGGCAAGGAGGGAGAGCCTGCCTGGCATGAGGCACAGCCTCTGCAAAGTACCAGAGATGGGAGATGGTAAGCATATGGGGAACAAAGAGCAAGCAGGCAGTCTGGCCAGACCATGGTAACTGGAGCTAGGACATGGTCCCTCAGTTTGGAGAAAGAGACAGTTTGGGAAGGGCTTTAAATGCTTAAGTACCAGAAAGAGAAGCATGTGTTCTGTCCTAGAGGCATACAGGGTCCCTGATGCTCCTCCAGCAGGGGAGTGGCCCCATAAGCATGAACCCCATCTCTATGGCTGAGGTGGAGGCCGATGGGAAGGCCAGGCCGATGGGAGGCCAGAGCCGGATGCGCAAGAGGCCTTGTAAAGTCCTGTGCGTGGGCAAAGAGGAGAGCAAACCAAGGTGTATGCCCCCCTCAGCTGGACTGAAGGAAGCACCGACATGCATTTCTCCTCCCAAACAATCCCTATAATTCAAAGCATCAAGTGGTCACTCACCTGTGCTAAGAACCGCAACCAGGCTGGGGGACACACTTTTCCTCGATGCACCTGGAAAAACCAAGAAGAATAGGTCAGCTGCATACCTGCAGAATGGGTATGAGATACAGCAGCCCAGCAAGGCCAGAACCAGGGCTTTCCATGGACAGCTGGTGGCGTGTGTCTGAGTCTGGGGGGAGAGCATGACCAGGGGGATGCCACTAGGCTCCCCCTCAGCTGAGGGCTAAACAGCAGAGCCGGGAGAGGGCCAACTGCCCACACAGCAGCTACAACTGTCACCTCCCACCCAGCCTGGCCCCAGCCGTGGGATCCCAGAGCACCTGCCTCTGTCTTTCACCTTCAGGACAGACATGACACTCCCCGTGGCACGCCCCGAGAGCTGGCAAGGTCAGAAATCCCTTCCAGGCCATGCTCACTGGTCATGGAGAAGAGGAGATGCTTTAAGGCATCTCTGAGACAAGGGGAATCCAAAAATATAGCCAGAGGCCTCATGTCTAAACAGTGGCAGCCGTGTGCTGAAGGCAGATGTGTTGAGTCACACAGGGAGCTTGGTAAGGGCTCTCAGAGATCATGACATACACATGTGCATGTACATGTATGTGTACATGCATGCATGTGTGTGACCTGGACCCTTTGGGCAGATGTCCAGTGATGTCTGTGGACCCCCTTCTCAGAATAAGACTTTGAAAATGCATACAACAAACAAATGAGATGATCTATGGAGATGCTATTATTATCAAGCCTTCACTTGTCCAGAGGGAGAGGGACAGTGGCAGGACCCCAGAGAGAGCTGCCACGAGAGGACAGTCTTTGCTCCACCTCCTGTGGGGCGCATCACCCCAGCACCACAGGACACAGGCCAGACGAAGGCGACCCTCCAGGCCTTGGGCTCAGCTCTGTCCTCCATATCCTGACAGTAACAGTCCCCTCAGCATCAAAGCCAGGGGAGATGCCACATGGTGCGGAAGAGAAGTACGTGTGCACACACACACGTGTGTAGACATACATGTAGGTGCATACCTATGTACACATGACTGTATATGTATATAAAAACCTATGCCCATGTACCTCTATACATACAGATGCACACAAAAATGTGTGTATACATAAATTTATGTACAGACACACATATACACACACAAGTGCACACGTGTGTGTATAAACTCACCTCTGCCCTGTATGTCTACACACAAACACACGTAGATACGTTAACATATATGTATATACATTGTCACATTGGCCACACATCTGTCCAGGGTCCTTCGGGCTCTGCGGGGCAGTGTCAATAAGGCGATGTGACTCAGGGTCAGGCCAGGGAGCCCTGGGAGTCCCCACCCATTCCAACGGCTCTCCTGCCTTCTGGTTAAGCAGCAGCACATCACAGGTAGAATGGACAGTACTGTGCAGTCACAAGGCCCCTGCGATGAGGTTCAATCAAACCTTTTGTCTCATTTGGTCTAATTATGTGATGGGGTGGGGGGTGGGGAGGCGAAATAAACAAGTCAAAGTGATCATTTAAAAGGAAGAGAAAAGAAAAGAAACCCCACCATTTATGGGGGGCAGGAATACTGAGGACCTTTCCCATGGTGGCAGATGGAGGCACTGTCCATGTCACCTCTCATCAGACACTCAATGTGAGTGACCGTCCTTGGCAGCTGCGGCTGCCCAAGGGCACCGCCCCATGCAGAGAAGCTTCAGAAAGTAGGACGCGCTTTCCAGCCTGATGGAATCCCGTGCCTGGCACTGAGGGTCCACGAGGAGTCAGGAGACTCGGCTCCTGATCCTATGTGGGATGGAGGGGTGGGCTCAGGCCAGCTAAGAGGAGACCTCCCGTTGGACCAGCTCCTAGCCTTCTAATGGGTCACATGAGCCAGGAGCCCGACCCTTTTCCTGGCTCAGTCTCTCAACCCAGGGCAGGAGAAGGGGGCTTCTGCAGGCAGCCTGTGTCCCCAGCCCTGGGCACCTAGGGGACCTAGCAGACACTTCAGCAAGGGGGAATAAGAAGGGCAGACCATTCCATGGCCCCTTTGCAGACCCCATGGCTCACAGCAGCCCAAGGATGCAGGGGCTTGGATTGCCTCCAAGGGGATTGTAAAATTGGATCCTCATTTTACAAGGGATCATTGAGGCAGGGAAGTGAACACTACCACACAGCCAGAATCTGAAGCGAGATCTGAACCTGGGTTGACTCCTAATGCAGAACAAACCAGGAGTCCCCTCTGACTGTCTACACTCGCCCAGCAGAGAGGTTCAAGAAAGCCCAGGCCGCCTTCCCAAGTCACAGAGCTGGTCCTGAACAAGCAGGTCCTTCTACAAAAACCACTGACAGGAGCTCAGGTGGCTGGACCACAGGTCCAGCACAAGGAGTCTGTCCATCGGCCCTTTGGGAGGGAGGAGACTAGATGAAGCTGTCGGTGGACAGACCAGCCTGCACTGGCTGGGGAGTTTCCTCACCTGATCTCAGATCCCATCCCACTTTCTATGAAACACCACGCACTGGGGTCCCCAGTGGTGTCTCTGGGAGCTCCATGAAGGCAGGCCCTGGGGCTCAGCCTAGAACAGAGCAGACGCTCAGTAAATGTTCACCACATGGCACCAATGTGGTCTATAGGGATGGGGGCCTTCCTGGCAGGAGGGAGGAGTTACCCGGCACTGTTGAAAGACACTCCCCATATTTGTCTGCTCTCTCTCCCTCCAATCTCTCTAAGGCCCACGTATGCCTCCAGCATTTTCAGGGACTTTCCCTTCCCCAGGATCCTAACTGGTAGGCCTGGCTGCCTCCTCTGATGGTTCTTACCACCTGGTCTCCTCCTTCCAGGCCCAGCACCCACTGTGGACCAAGGCAGCCCTCCACTTTTTTAGCCTGAGCCATTCAGAGCAGAATCCTGGGCTCTGGACAGACCTTAGAGACCAGCACAGGCCAGTGCCCACACTTACTGGCTGTGGTCATGTGGTCAGACCCAGACTCATTCACCCTTGGCTCCCACCCTTGAAAGTCACCAACGTGCAGTGACCAAAGAGGTAACATCTTAGGAGTCTCTCTGTGACCTTAGGTGAGTGAATTCATGATGGCCCTGTGCTGGGTTTAAATCCTGCCCCTGGGTGCCTACATCTATGTGACCTCCAGGAAGACATCCCTCCCTCTCCTTAGGCCTGTTTCCTCACCTGTGACATGAGACAGCAAGACTTTGTGGTCTCTCTGGTCCCTTCTCACTCGTCCATCTTTCCCTAACCCTAGTAGCTGGGATGCCTTTCCTCCTCGGATTTACTTATTGGAATTCATAAGATCAAAGATTTAATAGGTCAATGAGTCCAGCCTCCTCATTGTACAGATGAGGAAGCAGAGGCAGGATGCTGGGTATGTAACTTGCTCTGGGTCACACAGCTAGCGAGTGTCTGAGGCAGGATTTGTACCCAGTGCACGGCACACACTACAGAGCTGAAGCTTCTTAGGACAGGGCCTCTCTCATCGTTCTCAGTGACCAGCATAGCCTAAGCTCTTAATAAAGGTTTGTTGACCTTGAAGTAGAAACCCACCAATAGAAAAGGCCAGCACAGAAGGAGGGACGAGCAGAGCAAGGAGGAGAGGGTCTCCTTCAGAGGCAATGGGGAGCATGGGAGGTAGCAGGAAGCTGGGCTCCAGCGACAAGAAACCAACCCCCACACAAATGATGAGACTCGCACCCAGACCAGGAGAGTGACCCTGCAAAGGAGCAAGCACACTGCTGGTGAGAGGGGAGGCAGGAGGCCATTCAGGCCCACTTAGCTCTTACACTTGGTGGCGATGGAGGTAATGATACCAACTTATTAACAAGGATAGCATCTATATAGAGCTTTAGGCCTTGCCAAGAGCTTTACAAAACCACTCTCCGAGGTAGGTGCTACCTCCATAGTATTCCCCCATATTGCAGAAGAGCAAATTGAGGCCAGAGGTTAACAGAGGTTAAGTGACTTGCCCAGGGTCACATGGCCAGTAAGAGTCTAAGGCTGGATTTGAACTTCTCCACTCCAGCACCCTATCCACAGCACCACCTAGTGGCCACAAGGAACAGAATCTCCAGAAACACAATGGCATCTAGAATGAAGGCAAGAGCACCATGAGAGAGGGCTGTTTGGTGAGCCCTTTAGTGAAGGGGCTCAGGCCTGGGCCCATTCTGGGCTTTACATCAGTTTAAATTAAACTGGTCCCATAGCTGACATCTTCCTACTGCCCTGGATGCTTGTAGAGGATTGGGGGGCAACATTCAGCATCCATCTCTGGCACATAGTAGGTACTCAATGATTGTTTCAGCCAGTAAATGCAGTAACTAGATGAATGGACTATACCCACAGAAGAAATCTGGAGAGGACAGTTCGTGGAGGTGATTACTTAGCGAGACGGTCCCACCGTCAGTATTGTCCTTTGTTATGTCAGGGGCTGGGGGAATGGAACCCCATCCCTGATGCCTAAATTCCCCTCGAACTACCACCTATAGCTACTGAAATTCTGATGATCATTAAGGCTAGCTCCAACCTACCCCTCCAAACACTAGCTTTGCTAAAAGTCCATTCTCCATGTCCTCTGCTGTTGGCAGTGGATCTTGTACATGGATCCCTGCCACTGGAAGTGTGGCCCTTGCTCCCATCTTCTCCCCCCAACAAGATGGCAGCACCTAGGTGCAGGACCATACCTCCTCTATCTGAGTGTCTCTGAGTGCCCAGCATGAGCTTTCTTACTCTGAGGTGCCAGATCTGTCTTTGAAACTAATTGTAACTCCCAAGGAGATCTGAGACAGAAAGGTCCCCACGTCTGTGAGGGCTTCTGGGTTCTTTCAGGGTGGCCTCTGCCTTGGGATCCAGTGGGGTCTGGGTCCCCCTCAGACTTCTGGCAAGTGAGTGCGG
The DNA here is from genome assembly GCF_028372415.1 of Notamacropus eugenii. Classification (NCBI taxonomy): domain Eukaryota; kingdom Metazoa; phylum Chordata; class Mammalia; order Diprotodontia; family Macropodidae; genus Notamacropus; species Notamacropus eugenii. The sequence continues at coordinate 168,622,989 of NC_092878.1, read as the reverse complement.
AAGGGATTTCTCCCACCCCCCTTTCTCCCTTAGCCCCAGCAGGGCCTCAAACCCAAGGCTGCCCTTGGGGGAAACAGCAGAGGGGCCAGTGCCCAAACCCCAAGTTGGCCTTCCAGGAGTTCTGTTCTTGTGACTACCCAGAGAGTGAGTGGGAGGCATGCGCCCACCTCTTCAGCAACCAACCCCACCAAGTGGTCCCCAGTTCAAGTGTCTTCCCAGGAACAGTTCAGGGTATTTTGTACTTCAAGCTCAACTTTTATAGGGAGGAAATAAATTCTCTCCCCCAGCACTAAGCACCCTCCCAGGAGGGATCCTCTTCAAGGAGACTCTAACATGAGCCATCCTTGTTTTATAAAAATGTTCCCCAGGAACGTGGGGCCAATGAGCCTGCAGACAGGAAGGCCTGTGTTCAAATCCAGCCTCCCATGCTGAATGGGCCTTACAAAAAGGAATCAAACAAGAAATGGGGAAATCAGCTACCAGGGACAAGCCGCTGTGCCTGCTGAGGGCCAAGGAACCCTTCTCCAAGATACTCGGGGATTCAGCGAGGGACTGACAATGCCAGTGCTTCCTGACCACATAACTTTCAGCCTCTAAGGTGCCTCCAGCCTCAGTTTTCCCATCTGTAAAATGGAGAAAACAGTGCCTCTGGCACCTTCTTCATAGGGTGGCTGCAAGTACCAAGAGACATGCTATTAAGTAAAGTGGTTTGGGAACCATAAAATCACACCCGGGCTAGCAACGGTACTCCTAACAATGCCTTGAATCCTTCCAAATCCTTTTCCTACACTGTGCCTGTGACCCCAGAGGACCTAGCAGCACATTTTTGTGGATTAAATTGAAAAGCATTTAATTTAAGAGCCAAGAAATCTGCAAGCTGATGGATTCCTTGTTGTGCAACAAAGGGCTGTCTGAAACCAAAGAGAGGGCGGTGAATGCTCCCTCTCCAAGAGTCCCCAGAGGCGGGAGAAACACTGAGAAAATCTGATTCCATTTACACACACACATCCATATCAAACACACATTCATCACACACACAAGGCCAGACTTCCATCCATCTCTTCTGTTTGTAGGCAGGCTCACCGGTTTGTTTACCCTTGTATCTGACCATTACACACTCAGACCTAGAGACACCCAGCTCCATCCAGTGCCTAAGCAGCGAAAATGCCTGACTGAAATCCAGGCACACCAAGCACCTGGTACAGCCGGCTGAGGTAGAGACTCTTGCCACTGCCTGGCCCTCCCCATTCCCCCTCCAGCTCCCTGGGCTCCTGGGCATCTCCTTAGGGCATCTAGGCTCCCTAGGCTCAGGACGCCTGCTGCTCTATACTAGCCAGCTGGCTAGCTCTCCCTGACCAGGTCCAGAAGGCTGCAGCTCTCACACAACAAAGGAATGAACTGAGAGTGCTGCGAAAGCCCCCAGCCCCTCCTCTGCTCAGGGTGCTGTCCGGCCATTCTGGAAGCAGAGGATTCTCCATCAGCATGAGCTTCCTTGGAAGGGCCCACGGTATCTCTGTCTCTGTCACAGTCACACACACGCACGCACACACACACACGCACGCACACACACACACACACACACTCACACACTACTTATCTCTAACGGTATCCATTCTCGCTCCCCCCACATAATTGCACACAGAACTTAACTGCCCCCACCACCACATTCTCTGCTCCCATGGGACTTAAGGTCCGCTCGATACCCCTTTTGCGGGGCAGCCCCGGGTTCCCACTGAATTCCACAAATGCATGACCCCAGACCCCGGAGATCCCTTTCTCAAGGGGCCCTGCACATGCCAGGATGCCCACCTCCAGCCTCACAGAACTCTGCCGAGTGCCATCCTCACCCACCCAGAGTTCCCTGAGGACCACACCGCCCTAGCCCTGAGAACCCCCTTGGAACACCCCCACCACCAGCGGACCTCCCAAGCAAAGGGTAAAGCACAGCGAGGTGGCCACCTACTTCTCCTCCCCGCCAAGGCGGCCCACAAAGGCGCCAGACAAAGGCTGTAGGAGCCCAGCACCAGCAAGGTGAGCAAGGTGAGGTCGCCGTGCCTCTGCGGCTCAGCCGGAGGGTTCAGGGTGGAATTGATGAAGCCCTGCGCAGAAGCCTCGGTCTCTGTGCAGCTGCGGAATCCGCCGGCTCCGGGCATTGACGAGGATCGCAGCCGGCTCAAGCCTTGTGCGCTGCAGCCATGTTCCCTCGCTCCGCTCCCTGCGCCGGCTCCCGGTGAATGAGGAGGCGGGGTGGGGGGCACAGCTGGCAGCTGGCTCCAAGGGACGGAGGTCCGACAGAAAAGAGGCAGAGGACTGAGAGTGGGGATGGGGGTGCTGAGCCCGCCTCCGCCTCCCCCTCTGCAGGGCATCTCCCCTGACAGCCCACCAACGAGGGGCACCGACCCCCACACAAAGCATGCTCCCAGCTCCTTTGGACCTCTGGTACCGAGGGAGAGGGGCCAAGGCAGCGTGGCTGTCACCTTCTCCTGGGAAAGCCCGGCTCCCAAAGATCTCGCCCCCCAACGTCAGAGCCCCCACCGCTGCAGCCGGGGGGCACGGCAAAAGTCCTACACATCACGGCCTCTTAGCGGAACAAGGACTTCTATCTAATTCACAGTCACACACACGGGTTACAGAGGACACTTCACCCCAAATGGCATCTTAGATCATATCATCGCAGATTCAATGACACCCCAGGGAAAGTATCCTCAAGGAGACAGGCTTAATGACATTCCACTTTAACACACCACACTCCCCCCTTCACTACCCGATGTAAGCATCCCCCAATGTGCCTTGAATAGAAAACACACATTGTCTTGGAGAGCTATGGTCCAAAATTCAGTGAGTGGGGGAGGGGTAAATTCAACCGAATTCCGCTCAGCCAGCCTTTGTTAGACACCCTTCCACGTACAAGTCCCCATAAAGAGCTAAGAGGCTGAGAGACTATGCCAGGACCATTTCATTCAAACGGGATCTCTCCAGGGATTGCTCGAATGCAATTCAATCAGCAGACATTCCTCAAATGGACCAGAATCTTCAAGGCTCCGTCCCCAAGCATCCAGCCTAGACTGTTACACTGTTAGGATCCCTAGCACTCTTCAAACACAGATCAGGTATGATGAACAACGCCTTTCCCTCTGCACACCTCATTTCCTTGCATTCCTCTCCTCTCTCCCATCCCCACTTTCCCCTCCACAAAGAACTGTTTCATTTTCATCTTCATTTCCTCACACCGATTCACACCGGGAATGCAAAGTCGCCTCAATAGGAGGAATCTCTGAGCATAATGGATCATATTAAAAATTCAGTCAGTCACATGATTCTTTCAAAATACTTTACCTTATAGAAGAAATGGAGGGGTAATGTAACAGATGACAAGTAAATAAAAGCAGAGAAAGCTCTGGACAACATGCAACTCCCATTTTTGCTATTAAAAAAAATACTAATTTTGTTCCAGACCACTATAATAAAGCAAATATTGCAAATAAGTGAATTTCACCAATTTTTTGGTTTCCAATTGCATATAAAAGTTACATTCACACTATAATGTAGTCTATTGAGTGTGCAATAGTATTATGTCTAAAAATGTACTTACTTTAATTAAAAATACTTTTTTGCTAAAAATTAAAAAAAAATACTAACCAGAATAGGCATACATGAACGTCTCCTTTAATGTGAAGTATTATCTAACTAAAACCAAGAGCTATCAACTAGAAATCTTCCATTAAAACTGGAGTAAAGCAAGGATATTCATTAATACTACTAACAATATAGTGCAAGAACTGTTAGCTAATAAGAAAAATAAATTTCAGGAATAAACAGAGGCAAAGAGGAAACACAAATATTCCAGTTTCTAGATGATTTCATGGTCTTAAGCCCTACCGAGTTAAATAAAATATCCAATTCAGTCACGTCCAGTTCTTTGTGATCCCACTTGAGGTTTTCTTGAAAAAGATGCTGGAGTGGTTTGCCACTTCCTTCTCCAGCTCATTTTACAGATGAGGAAACTGAGGCAAACAGGGTGAAGTGATTTGCCCAGGGTCACACAGCCAGGAAGTGGCTGAGGTCATATTTGAACTCAGGTCTTCCTGACTCCAAGCCCAGTGCTCTATCCACTGTACCACCTAGCTGCCCAATAAAATATTACCTGGAACAATAACTTCAGCAAAGTAGAAGGATATAAAATAATTCCACACAAATCACCAGCCTAAGTATTACCAGCAAAACCCAGCAGGAAGAGATGGAAAAAGAAACTTCATTCAAAACAAGTAAAGACTGTATAAAACACTTAGGAATCTACCTATCAAGACATACACAGGAAATCTATAAATATGACTATTAAAATATTTTACAAAATAAAGACAGACCTAAGTAAGTGGAGTGATATTAATTGCACATGGTTGGGCTGTGACAATACAATAAAAATGACAACACTACCTACATTTTACTTCTTCAGTGTCATGCCAATCAATGGATTACTTTAGAGTTAGGGGAAAAAAAGGAAATTCATCTTTGGAAACAAAATATCAAGATTCTCAAGGGAAGGAACAACAGGGGAAATCGCAAGAGATTGTATCTAGCAGTACCAGATCTCAAAACTATATAAAAAAGCAGTCACCCAACTTATTTAATATTGACTAAAAAATAGAAAAGTTCATCAGCAAAACAGATTAGTGCAAAAAACAGAAAAGGCAAAGGAATATAACAGCCCAGGGTTGGATAAATCCAAGGACTTCAGCTATTAGGATTCACTATTTACCAAAAACTGTTGGGAAACAGCCTGGCAGAAAATAGGGAAAGACCAAGCTGTGCACCATATGTCACACTAAGCTTCAAACAGATACATGGCCAAGGTAAAAAGGTCACATCAGAAGAAAAATGAGAAGGCCAGGAGAGAAAATGCTTTTTGCTGCAATGGATATGGGAGGAGTTCATGACCAAATATAAGGGATAAAGAAGCTTCTAGAAGATATAATGGGTAATTGTGATTACATAAAATTGAACTGGCTTTGTACAATTAAGCCAATGCTGTTCAATTAGAAATAAAAGTTAATTGGGAGAATGCCTTGCAAACAGCTTCTCTGATTAAGGTTTGATATTCAAGAAATACAAGGAACAGAACTGAATAGAGTGTTCCAAAAGTCTTTGTGCATTTTAAAACTGTGCTGAGACTTTTAGGACTCCCTACACAAGAAAGACAGCCATTCCCCAATGAATCACGGGTCAAAGAGTATGAACGTGTAGATAGTTCTCTAACTCTAAGAAACACAAGTAATCAACAGCCATATGAAAAGATGCTCCAAAACACCACTAATGAGAGAGATGCAAATTAAAATAATTCTGAGGTTCCATTTCATATTTATCACATCAGTAGAGTTGACATAGAAAAATTACATTTGCTGGAGGGGTTGTTGGAAAACAAGTACACTGCTACATAGTTGGTGGAATTGTAAATTAAACTAGCCATTTTGGAAACCATCTGTGTAATAATGTCAAAAAGTCACTGAACTTTTGACTGAACAAGATTGTTATTAGGCCTATATTCTCCAAAGAGATCAAGAACAATGGGAAAGACCTGCACATACACAAACATTGATAGCAGCTCCTTTCTTTAGTAGCAAAGAAATGGAAACTCTCTGGGTCCATCTGCTGGATAATGGATAAACATTATGTCTTTTGTCTTTCTTTGTACACAACTCTACGGTTTAGCATGGTGCCTGGCACATAGGAGGCACTTGATAAATGTATATTGATTGATTAATGTAATCAGTATTATTAAGTTACAAGAAATGGATGTTTTTTAGTGTTGCAACAAAAAGGCATAAAAGAGGGTCACTGAAACAACTTTTAAAAATACACAGAATGGAAGAGAAAAAATTTCAGAGGGAAGGACAGACAGAGCAGCTTGGAAAACAACCTGCTGGATTTAAAAAAAAAAAATTCAAGCAGATCATGAGCTCACATCTCAGGCTTTTTTTCTTTTTGTCTACTTTGTATGTGTACACAGGTTGGGTTTTTTTTGGGGGGGGGAAAGGGGGGAGAGGGGTTAAATTCAGAACGGACAATTTAAAACCAGAAAATGCTTGTTAAATTGAATATCCATCATTTCTGAGGTAGCCTGACACAGAGGTGGAGCAGCCAGGCTTCAGACCAGAAGGATTAGGTTCCAATCTCACTTCTGACACTTAGTGACTGTCTGACCTTTCAGTAGTCCTTATTAGCGTGCGGGTGTGTGCATGTGTGTGGGTGGGTGTGGGTGTGTTTTCAGTCGTTTCACAGTGTGCCTAGGGGATGACAACACACGACAGGGATGATCCAGATTAGCCTAAGCCCAGGACACTGAATTTATCCCTTTGCTCTTTTCTGGTGCTCTCCCAAGCTGTAGAAGGATAAATCAATCTTTCTGTCCAAACCCTGGTGCCTTTTTGACATTCCTTCCCCAGGGCATCCCTGAGGGAGGCCGCACTGGGGCACACCCCCCAAGGTATGCTCCCTCCAGCATATTCTAGTCTAGAAGGAGGCATGATGGTCTAGGAAGCGATCAGATCTTCCTACTGAAAGGCAAATATTCTGAGAGCACCTTAGAAATGTATGCATTTGTCTCCTAAATAAAATGTGTTTAGGAAGGTCAGGAAAATAAGAATGTCTGTCATTTGGAGACCATTAAGAATGTTTCACTAAACTGGGCAATGTCGAAGCTAAGAGAAGGCTACCAGGAAGGTGGCACACAGGTCCAGGGCTCCTCAAGCTCAAATTCCCCCAGGTTCTCAGGAGCCTAGAGCTAGAGCCGCCATTCAGATCACATCACTCATTTTACAGAAGGGGAAACTGAGGCCCACAAAGGAGGAGTGAATTGCAGAAGCTTGTCCAGGGACTAAATGTCAGCACCAGGCCTAGAAACCCAAGGGCTGCACTTGCTCACCCGAGTTCTGGCTGCGGGAGGCCAAGGTTACAGCTGAAAAGTTCAACCTGTTTGGGGAGGAAGGCTGGAAGGGAAGTGAGGGGACAGTATGGAGCCTATAGCCATTATATGGAGAGCAGGCCTATGGGACATGGATTGTGTGTTCAGGCCCCATGGTCCCACACACCTCCCACTGCTGGAAGGCTCTGGAACCTGGAAGAAGAGGGTTTGTAGATGAGCCTTCTCAAAGGCATGAGGCCTGGAACCTCAGTTCTCTTCTCTGTGAAATGAGGGCCCCCAGTGGCCCCTCTAAGGCTGGGAGCCTGAGACAAGACTAACATAAGTAACTACAAATACTGTTAGGTTGAGTGGATTCCTTACCATTTTCCCCAATTACCAAGCATTTCTTTCCTCTCCTTCCCACTGCTGGTTCCTAAAGCCTTCATCCTCTACCTAACCTGTGGTCAGGACTGGAGACAGCAGATGCCAGTATCTGTCACCAGGGGGCACCTGACCATTAACAGTGGCCATCCTGGCTGCCATGAACTTGGCCTATCTGCTCCCTGGCCTTGGGTGGGATTTCATGTCTAAAGCTCAGTTGGGAGCAGGGCCCTCCTTCTCTGTGTGACATCCGCCTGCCCCCAGACAGACTTGAGCCTCTCCTTGGCCACAATGCCCCAGTTCCCTGTAACCTGACCCCTCCCATTGGGCCATTATGGACCCCAGCCTGGGCTCCTCTCCCTGTTTCCAAGCCTTAGTTATGAGCAGGCCTCCTAGGGTAGCCTACATCCATTCCATCCTCCTTGGAGTGGCCACCTCCCTCTGGCATGGAGGGGGCTGGAGGCATAAGGAGGCTAAAGGAGGGCAAGAGGCAGGGCCTGGGGGATGGAGGGCAGCCAAAGGCAAAGGTGACTGGTCATTTCTTGGGGTGGCTTCTGGGCAGAGATGTGCTAGCAATCTGTGAAGAGGAGACAATGTCCATCCCTACCAAGAATCTGCTAAAAAAGCCCCCCAAGCCAGTTAAGGGCATCTCTTCTGAGTATGAGTAATGGAAACAAGGGTAGAAGGTCCCCAAGGCTCCCCTAGGTCTGATCTGAGGGGCAGAGCTGGAGGCTATCCCCAGCAAGCCCTCAGACTCCTGATCTAGGGGAAGCCCCAAGACTCAACAGGCACAGAAATCAACCAGGGATTTCCAGCTCCCATGTATGTGATGGGGGCTGGGAAGGGCTGCCAAGCACACTGTCCCATCTTTCAGCCCCTAAAATGGGGTTCTGTATCTATTAGAACTGGGTAAATATTCACTTCAACAGGTCATTCCCTGCCCTGTTTTGTTTCAAGGACAGGCCAAGGTTGAGGATGTGGGCTGCCTCACCTTCCCCCTTCGAGGGTCAGAACCTGACCTCACTTAGGCCTATGCCCTCCAATCCAACCTGGTTTCTGTGTCTTTAGTGACTGCCTCCCAGCCCCCTCCCCCTCACTCTTTTCCTACTCCTTCCTCCTGGGCTGCCAGCAGACTCATCTTCCCACCAGCTGCTGGTCAGCAGAACCTCCTTTCACAAAACCATTGAGGAGCTGAGGGGAAGTCATGCTCAGTCAAGTCCCCCACTAGACTGGGCTGGAGTCAGGACAGGACAGTGGCAGCAGAGCCCTCTCTGGGTCGCAACCTTCAGGCACAGACCCTAGACCTGCACCCATCTACAATGCACACAAACCCCAGAACCCAAGCACTCCGAGGCTGGAACAACTCCTTTGGTGCCTTCCTATCCCATCACCTTCACTGCCATTTCTAGTTTCGATTCCTCATTAGCTTTTGTAGGCTCAGCCTTATTCCCCCAGTGCTCCCTGAGGACAGTGTTGGTGCCCCATCCAGGTGGGCCCCCACCAATGCCTTGTACTCAGTCACCATTCACTTAATGAACACTGATCCATTGTGCCACATGCTATCTGCAGAATGTTTCCTGGTGGGTACAGCCAACCAAGTCACAGTTATTCAAACTGCTTTCTTCATGAGTCATCACCTCTTTCCCCAACCTGTTGGGTAGGGTTGGGAGGGTGGAGCTGCCTGGACAGGGTGGCATGGCTCAACAAGCCAGGGAAGCTGCATCCATGCTCAGAGACGCATCTGTCACCTTGTCTCTGCATGCACGGCAGGTCTAAGAACTGTCACCCAGCATTGGGGTCTGTCAGAAAGCAATCTGGTCCCCAGCTCACCAACTGTAACTTCCAGCAGTTGCCTCAGGCCCAATTAGTGGGCAGCCAAGCCCTCTCGTTGGGGATGAGCAACATCTCCTCCTACTTGGCCTCCTCCACCTGTTACATGGTGCGGTCATGGCCATTAGCCACCAAGGGCACAGCACATACCACATACAATAAGTGACCCTTGGAAACTGAGACCAGCCACAACAAGGACAACAAAGCCACAGTCTGGCCCATCCATTCACATCCCACTCACGACATGTACTGATTGAGTTTGGGACCTGAGCAGACAGACCCTGCCAGCCCTTCTGGATGACCACCAGGAGAGCAAGCACATGGCCCTGGGGCAACAGGAGGGAGGACTGATCATTAATGAAGATGGGCATCGCAAACAGAACCAAGCAGCGGCTCAGGTGGCTTCGGGGGGAGTCCTGGACCCCAAGATTGCGGTCACCCCCTGCTTTTTTGCTATTTCCTTGTCGGAAGCAGGAGCTCCAAAGAGCAAGAGCTGATTAGGAACCATGACACAGAAAGATTTCTTGCAGAAACAGTCATGCCCTCTTAGTCCTAAATTCAAGGGTTCCCAAGTTGGAGGAATCATGAATTGAAGTACATTTCCTGGACATTCCTAGTGTGCTTCTACCTAAATTAATTTACTTATTTAGTGCCATACCAATTAAACTATCAGATAATTATTTTCTAGAGCTCAAAAAAATAGTATCAAAATTCATCTGGAAGAACAAAAGGTCTAGAATATCAAGAAGACTAATGAAAAGAAATCCTAGGGAAGGTGGCCTACCTCTACCAGATCTCAAATTGTATTGTAAAGTAGCAATTATCAAAACCACTTGGCACAGGCGAAGAAACAGAAGGGTAGACAAGTGGAGTAGGTTAGGTACTCAAGACGCAGTAGACAATGAATATAGCAATCTACTGTTTGATTAACCCAAGGATCCCAGCTTCTGGGATAAGAACTCATTGTTTGACAAAAATTTCTGGGAAAACTGGATAACAGTGTGGTGGAAACTGGGCATAGACCAATGCTTGACACCATACACAAGAATAAAATCCAAACAGATACACGACCTAGGTATAAAGATTGATACTATGGACAAATTGGTGGAGCAAGGAATAGTATATTTATCAGATTTATGGAGAAGGGAAGAATTTTTAACTAAAGAAGAGATAGAAAGCATTACGAAGTGCAACATGGATAATTTTGATTACATTAAACTGAAAAGTTTTTGCACAGCCAAACGCAATGCAACCAAAATTCAGAGGGATGTAAAAAACTGGGAAAGAATTTTTACAGCTAAGGTTGGTGATAAAGGCCTCATTTCTAGAGTATATAGAGAACTGAGTCAAATATACAAAAATACAAGTCATTCCCCAATTGATAAATGGTCAAAGGATATGAATACGCAATTTTCAGAGAAAGAAATTAAAGATATCTACAGTCATATGAAAAAATGCTCTAAATCACTTTTGATTAGAGAGATGCAAATCAAAACAACTCTGAGATACCACATCACACCTATCAGACTGGCAAACATGACAGAACAGGAAGATGATAAATGTCGGCCAGGATGTGAGAGAGTTGGAACACTGATTCATTGTTGGTGGAGCTGTGAGCTGATCCAACCATTTTGGAGAGCAATTTGGAACTATGCCCAAAGGGCTACAAAATTGTGCATACCCTTTTACCCAGCAATACTGCTTCTAGGGCTGTATCCCCAAGAGATCATAAAAATGGGAAAGGGTCCCACATGTACAATAATATTTGTAGCAGCTCTCTTTGTGGTGGCCAAGAACTGGACATTGAGGGGGTGCCCATCAGCTGGGGAATGGCTGAATAAATTATGGTATATGAATGTAATGGAATATTATTGTGCTATAAGAAATGATGAACAGGAAGACTTCAGAGAGGCCTGGAAAGACTTATATGATCTGATGCTGATTGAAAGGAGCAGAACCAGAAGAACTTTGTGCACAGCAACAACCAGTGTGCAAGTTTTTTCTGGTAGACTTGGAACTTCATTGCAATGCAAGGACTTAAAAAAAATTCCTAATGGTGTTCTAAGGCAAAATGCCTTCCACATCCAGAGAAAGAATTATGGAATTCAATTGCAGAATGTAGCAAATCATTTGTGTGTGTGTGTGTGTGTGTGTGTATGTGTGTGTGTGTATTGCGTTTTGGTGTGTTAGATGATTTCTCCCATTCTTCTTAATTCCTCAACACAGCATGACTATAGTGAAAATGTATTTAATAGGAATATATGTGTAGAACCTATACAAAATTGTATGCCATCTCAGGGAGGGAAAGGAAAATAATAATCTAAGTTATATGGTAGTGACTGTAGAACACTAAAAATAAATAAAATTAATTAATTTTAAAAAAGAAAAGAAAGAAGGAGAGGAGTCAAAAAGTTGTTATGTCCAGGGCCATGGGAGTCAGCATAAGGATTCATGTTTAAAAGAGGGTATCTGTTTTGTTGTAGTTTTAAGTCTCTAAATGTTTGCCAATTACATTTTAATCTGGTTTGAGCCCTAGGGAGTGTTGTGGGTCCGGTGTCTGACTCCCCTATTATACAGTATCCTACCTGGACAACAGTCAGTACTTGGACTGTGCATGCTCAGTGAGAAAGGGCATCTAAATCACTTGGTGACAAGATCAGGGACTCCTTCTGGAAAAAAAGGATTTAACCAGAATACCAGGAAATTGTCCCTGTTAGAGACCCAAGGTGAAGTCTCTTTCTGAGAGGGGAAGGTGAGCTGATGTCTATCTGTTTATGGCCTCTTGTGTCTTCTGCCTGGAAGGTTGTCCTGTGTCCTATATGCATTTGGTAATCTGAGTGCTTGTATGAGATCTGAGGACCTCTTTTTACCCACAAATGCTTGAGGACTGACAGGTGTTTTTGCCATCACTGCAGGTTTTCAAGTGGAAGGTCACTTAGGAAATTGCTATTCATGTTGAATTTGTTGACCCCTGAGATCTACCATCCCTGAGAATCTCCAATTCTATCATTCTATAGAAAGAACCCTGGATTCATGATCAGAGGACCGGGGTCAAATGTAGGCTCTGCCGCCTTTAGGTTTTATTCTCAGACAACTAAGTGCCCTTCTCTGGTCCTCACTATCCTCATCTGTAAAATGGGGAAGCTGTGCAAGATGATTTCTAAAGCTCCTTTCCAGCTCTAAATCCTATGTTTACCTAAGGTTTTAAAAAATACAGTCAAAAGAAAGAAAGGTCTTACAGGCTCAGGAATAGGTATTTTACATTATTTTATATTATAAATATATTATATATTACATATAATGTATTATAAATATATTTTTTGTAAACCATAGCCATTAGCTATTTCAGAACTCATTTTATTCTTTGTTTTTCTCCAAAGGAAAGGAGAAACTATAAAAAAAATTAAGAGTAAAATGTCTTAATAATTAGTCAGAAATATCAATTAAGTTAACAATGCCCCACTATAGGACCAAGGGCCTCATATTATGGGCCTTTAAAAAGGGGTTGGGTAATGGTTACTGGGCTTAGAAGTTAAAGCCAAGAACTAAACCACTCCTGAATGCCCCTCCCTTGTTTTCTACATTAAAATTTAATGATTCATCCATTCCAAGAACTCGCTGAGTGCTTTTACACACACACTCTCACTCTCTCTTCACACACACACACACACACACACACACACACACACACACACACACACACACACACGGTTTAGTTTCAGCATCTTGGGCTTGGTTTCTGCCTCCTACATGTTTTAGGGGAAATTCTGGAAGGGTAGGCAGGCTTGGGATAGCCAAGGACACAGCCAGGGTGGGGGTGGGGGAGAGAGTGTCTCGGGAGCTCCCCCAAAATTGGGATCAAGGCAGCTTTCCCTAAAGAATTTGACAGCCCACTGTGAGGAGGCGCAGCTGCTCCTCCCTAAGGGAGGCAACCCCTGCTCATGACCTAGTTCTGTGACTGTGCAGAATCAACACTGGTGCAAATCAAGCCCAAAGCCCCCACCCCAACAGCAGGTCACCACTGCCCCATCAGCAGGCCCACACTGCCCCATCATACCAGCCTCAAATCCATACAAAAGCATTTAATTAAGACACGAAATAGCATCACTCACAAGAGTACACGGAAACAGCCTCTTGGTGCAGGGGCAGACAAAAGGCAGGAGCAGCCAGGGGGTCCCCCATCTCCTCTCAGCATGATCTCAGGCCAGGGTGGAGCCCTGGCTATTACAGACCCAAAGGATGTCTTGGCCACAGCTCCTTCCATCCATAGGCAGTCAATCTCCTCCTCCCATCCATCATCCCCACTCTGACCCAGCCCACAATTTGTCTCCATCTCAGCTCTCTCTCATGGGGCTCTCCTGGAAGGTTGCCTCCAGTAAAATTCTCTGAGCTCAGCAACCCCCCAGGATGCCCTGAGGCTGAACTGGCCCCTCTCCAAGCCCTCTGGTTGCTCTCTCGGCCAGTAGCTCCCTTAGATTCTGACCCTGAGCCCTGACAGAGCCCTTCCAGGCAGGACAGGCTTTTCCTGCTCAGGTCACCCAGCAGAGCAGGGGCTCCAGCTGCTGAAAGCCCCAGAGACAACAGCAACTACTCAGTTCAAGAGAGGTTTGTACAAGGAGGCCGGTCTGGGGAAGGTAAGAAAATGGGTTCCTGTGATCAGTGCCCGCTTGTAGAACTGTCAGTACTATCTTGGAAGGACCAAGTCTAATTCCCCTTTTGTAGAGAAAAGGAAACTGAGGGACCCAGAGAATGCTAGAGCCTCAGCCAAGGTCACAGTCAGCCAGCAGCAGAACATTTGAACCCAGCCTTTTCCATGACCCCACTAAAGCCAGCAGCTCTTAGAAATGAGCTCCGATCTTGCTCAGTCATTTCCAGTCATGACCAGCCCTTTATGACCCCATTGAGGGTTTCTTAGTAGATACTGGACTGATTTGCCATTTCCTTCTTCAGCACAGTTTACAGATGAGGAAACTGAGGCCAGTAGGGGTAAGTGACTTGCCCAGGGTCACACAGCTCCTACATATCTGAGGCCACATTTGAACTCAAGACAATGAGTCTTCCTGACTTCAGGTGCTACCTGGCTACCCAAGGTCAGTTCTGGTGAGTGTTGTACTTTAGGCACTGAGGTTAGGGATAAAATGGGATCATTTTTGTAAAGCACTTAGCACAGAGCCTGGAATGCAATAGGCACTTAATGAAGGCCTATCCCCTTCCCCTGCTCCCCTGATATTTAAGTGGAGTTGTGCCTGCCAGGAGCATCTCCAGTGACCTGGACTTCATGCTTTCAAAAGCGGGTGAGACCGAGGTGGCCACACTTGCTAATAATAACACCGGCAATCCCTAGTATTTAGATAGCACTTCCAACTTTATAAAGATCCCATTGGATCCTCACAACCCTCATTATCCCCTTTCACAGACGAGGAAAACTGAGGCAGACAGGAGAAGTGACTTGCCCAGGGTCACACAGACACTAAATGTCTGAGACTGGCTGACCGATTGGTGTACAAGTACCCACTCCCCTTCCTCAGAGTGCCCTGCAGAGCAGTTCATTAGAAGCATAAAGCTGGACTCTGGTCTGGGGGGCTAGTGGGCCATCATGCCTACCAAGTGGCCCTCTGGCCTCCCCCCACGCTCCTCCCTCTCTCTTCCCATCCCAGTGCCTAGCACTGTGCGGCTCACTTTTCTAAGGCAGTCTCCCTACTACAGCCCAGTGGGGCAGGTCCTATAGGAATTAGCACCACTAGCTAATTGAACAGAGGCCTAGAGCTGGGACAGGAGATTTAGCTCCTGTTCAGACCTGGCTCATCCCTACAGCTGGTCACTTCATGGATTATAGGAGCCCATAAAAATCATCATTGATGTCCAGGCTGCCCACCCACCCACCCACAACAGACCAGGTCAAGCCTTCCTGAAGTCCCTAGCCCTGAAGAAAGACATCGAAGACACAAACTGCCCCTCATCATCCCTCCTGGAGCCATGCAAGGTCACACACTTGGGGGGAAGTAGAGGATCACAGAAGAAACCGTGGAGGCCACTGAGTTCAACAAGCCCTCCCCCATTTTTCACATAAGGAAACTGAGGCACAGAAAGGTTAAGTGACTTGTTCAAGGTCTTATAGTGTCTAAGGCTGAATTTGAGCCCAGGTCCTCCTAGATTCAAGGTCAAAGCCTTATCCACTACTCCGCACTGCTTATCACTCAGTGAATCACCATAGGGGTCACTCTTCTCCTGGGCACTAGGCCTGAGAACACTTCAATGAGGCTGCCAGAGACAAAATCGTGAAATCCCCTTCAAATACACAGTGCCCCTTGCTTCTCAGAGCACTGGAGGCATTTCCTGTCCCGTGACTTGCTACCTTCTGCGGAGGGAACTGTTTTTTAAAGGGTTAAGGCCACGCCCTGGGCCCGATATCAAACATGCCTTTGAAGGACACTCTACCCCTCCCCTCTCTGGACAGAGGAGTCAGCCCCTGTATGTTGGGGAAATGCTGTCCAGCTCAGGCCCAGGAAGGAATTGATGGAGAGACAGGAATCTGCCCCAGGAATTCCCACTGCTTCCCTAGGGCTGCTAAGGGAGGGAAAGAGGGGGAGGGGTGCCCAACGAGGCACATTTGGTTTCCATTTCCCACCAAACAAGCTCTCTTTTGTGTGCCCAGCACCGACCCACAGACCCACGGAATGCTTGGCTGGCTCTGCCTTTTTAACTCTTTGGTGACCAGGCCCTGCCTCCCCCCAGGCCACCCCCTCTCCATTCCCACCAAGGAGACCTCACTAAAGCCATCCTGTACATGAATTTGTTTTTGGAGGCAATAGAGTTTAGTGACTTTTCCAGGGTCACACAGATGGTAACTCGGTTTGAACTCAGGTCCTTCTGACTCCAGGGCTGGTGCTCCATCTACTTCACCACCTAGCTGCAACTTATAGATGAGCTTCTACATAAATACAGCATGGCCACATCCAGCCCGACTGGGTCAGTAATGTCCAGAAGGGAGATTCCAGGGGGTCCCTGGAAGCCCCAGGGCTCACAACGTCCTTACAGAGCATGGCTCCTCACCCTGTTATCCCGCTCGATGTCAGCAGAAAGCCAAATATAAAAGTGGTCCAAGAACTATGTCAGTAGGGAAGGTCCCCCCTCTCTCTAAGACTTGTCAGGGATGCTGGAGGGGGCAACTTCTGATCAGGGACGGGTCAGATTAAATGCCCACTAAAGTCCCTCCTAGGTCAGCTGCTCTTTCTCCTTCCTGTCCGCACACCTCCAAGGGGTGGAGGAGAAAGTGGAGGCCATACTGAGCCCGTTTTCCTGGGTCTTTTCAGCAGGTGACCAGCTGACCCCCACATACCTGCCCTCAGGATCCCTGACTGCTTATGTTAGCATAACACCCATTTCCCTGGGTTCTCCCCCAGAAACAGCAGATTCTGCGACTGTGTCTTTAAGGGCCAGGCAGAATGTTACAGAGGTGGTAGTCTGAACTTGAATTTTTTAGCTTCTAGCTTAAAGAAGATGGAGGGATAGCATTTCCTGATGAAGCTACATCAGTTGATCTTGTAAAAAAGATCCATAAACTGTATAACCAGTAACTTTAATGTCAATTACTCATAGGACATTAGGGATTTTGCTACGTAGATAGATATGCTTTCTGCTGCTTATGGGAAAAGAGGGTTTTTTCCTAGTTTATTAAATAATATATAACACACTGGGGCAGAGACTCTAAATTGATTGGTTAATGAATATAAGAGACGTTGTGACTGCAGTGATTCACAAAGACTCTCCAAACATAGCCCTGGATTACCCTGGAAGTCTGACTGGTGCAGTAACGTGTCAATAAGCAGGCTGAAGGGCGCCCCTAAGTGAGGCTGGCTGACCGGAGAAGCTAAAACGCGGCAAGGGGACTCTCGAGGAGCCTGCAAGCACGAGGCAGAAAGAAGGAAAAGGGTGCTGGGATCTGGCTGCTTTTCTTCTTCCACTACATTTGCTTTTGCTGACAGAGACAGTGACCCTCAGAAAGAAACCTCCCTCCCCAAGTTCTGTGCCCCTCACCCAAGGCCTGCGATGGCTTTACATCTTGCTGCCAGCTCTCACCTGGAAAAAGCAAAGCAAAGACCCCGGCTCTCTCTGTCTTTGAGACTCAGCTACTGCTTCTGTAAAATGAGGAGGCATGGACACTGGTATGGCCCCAGCAATCCACCTGCCTCTCTGCGATCACCCTGCCCATTTCTTCCAAGGACTATTAGTACAAAGCAACACAAAACAGAAAGGAGGCAGGCCCACACAGGGAGCCCCAGCTCCTGCCCTCAGAGACCTAACTTAGATTGCATTAGTAAGTGCTGTAGTCTGAAAGGCTAGGCCTTCCTGAGCCATCATCATTCACACCCCAGTAGGCTGCAGGGGAGGGCCATGCTCAGGAAATAACCAGGCACAGCCAGGAACCGGGGTCAGATCCTCAGCCCCAGGCCTTCATCTGGGAAAAGCATCGCAAAGACAGCTGGCCTCGAAGCCAAAAGGACCCCGGTTCAAGTCCCCATGGCACATATTGGCTACACGACCCTGAGCACGAGGTTTAACCTCTTGGCTCTCACAGAGACGCTAATCTGACAAGTTACAGGGGCTGTGCTGATGGAGACAGACAAGACCCCAGGGAGCAGCCCAAAACAGAGCAAGTCCTTCCTGGACTGACACTTTCCAGGTTGACTGGAAGAGCAGCCAGGACTCCAAAGAGACTCATCTCAACCCCCAAGGAGCCTGTGGCAGGGTACCACCTGGGTGCCTGGGGCTGCCGATTCTTACCAGAGCTGGACACACGCCGGGTTCTCTGGGGAGATAAAGCACGCTCAGCGTGGAAATTCCTGGACTCGGTGATGCTTCGCCTCCAACAAGAAGCAGAAGGCCAGACTTTCATTTTGGGCACAGGGATTTTACTCAGTCCCAAGGGGTCATGCTTAGACCTATTTCTGCCTGCCACGGGTGGTGAATTCAGTGTGGAAGCCTGTGAGAAAACAGAAACCAGTTAATTCCCATCACTGGTCCAGTCCTCTTTTGTTACTCCGGTGGGTATTTGAGAGAGAGATAAATGACATTTAAATAGCACTTTATTTAATTGGATGACTTTTCTTTTTAAGGAAAACCTAAAAGTAAAAATTTGACTGAAAGCAAGCATCAGAGGATCTGAGTTCAAATCCTATCCCTAACTACCTGTGAACCCTTAGAAAAATCCCTGAGGCTCTCCCAGGATCACTTTCCTCCCACTGAGAAACTTGACATTCAGGACAAGGTGACATTGAAAGTCCCTTGGCCTCTCAATCCTAGATAATGGCAGGGACTGTTCACTCTGAAGGGCAAAGTTGCTTTGCTACCCTCAGTCCCAACCTGGGAGCCTCTGAGAGAAAGACTGGAGAGGGAACGGGTACTGGTGGGGAGGGGGGGGGGTGGTTGGCAAGGTGGCAAGGGTCTCCCTCAGCAGTGACCTACCAGACCCCCCAAAAGCAATGATGATCCCAAACTGCCAGGCAGCCAACCTTCTCTCCAAGGGCAGGTGGGGGCAATTTAACCCTTAACATTCTAGGAGAGGGCCAGGAAATCAGAGAAACGCTTCAAGTTTAGCAAAAACCAGTCAAACTGTCTCCTAAGTGGTCATTTCAGTTTGGAACTTAAAGAATCCAGCCACTGCCTCCTCCTGCGACTAACAGGGAATGCCCCATTTGGGTGAAGAGTCCAAATGCCCGGCTCCGCATCCATCATAATGTCCAATGTAAACACCTATAGGTTTTGATCAGGATGGAGCAACACAGTGGACTAAGTACCAAGCTTAGAGTCAAGAAGACCTGTGTTCAAATCCTGCCTCAGACATTCCTAGCTATGGGAAACAGGTCAAGTCACTTAATTGCTCCATGACTCAGTTTCCTCATCCATAAAATGAAGGAGCTGGACCCAATCTGAAGACCTAAGATTCCTCAAGAAGGCTCAGGTCAGCCCTGATGCCCTGGATTCCTCACTTTGGCCTAACCCAGGGCCAATCTCAATGTATCCACCAACAATGATGCAGAGTGGGATGGGAATGCAATGGGAGAAAGGGCTTGGCCTCCACCATCCAGCCTCGAGCTAAGCAGCAGAGGTCAGCTCCAATCTCCCAAGAGAACATAGTCTCAACTGAGACACTTGAAAACATGGACAAGAAGGGTAGTCCATGTCTAAATTTCATGCTGTAAATGCTGGCCAAGGAGGGATGGGGAGAAGCATCAGTACCCAAAGGAGGCAGTCCTCCCCCTTCATATTTAAGGGCACAGCAGTCCAAGTTTCTGGATACCCACTCTTCAGATGACCACCAAATGACAGAGTCCCTGCTCTCCACCATAAAACTGCTTACACACAAGTTCTCCTTCAAGAACTCAGGCTATGACCTGTGAGTGACAAAGCTTCCCATCCTACCCAGGAAGGACAAGAGGTCAACCCTTCCAAGGTCCTCCCAGAGCTGGGCCAGCCCAGAAGGGCTCCACTAGACAGACAGCCAAGACCCAAAGGCATTTTTAAAAAGCTAACATTTAGCAGGTCCAAAACTAGAAAATGAGCTTTAACCACCCAGATGTCTGAGGTATCCCTAAGAGATGCTGCCATCACATCCTCATCCTTGCAGGACCCAGTATATGCATCTGATGCTTCCTCAAAAGCAAAGGAGCTCAGAGAAAAGCAGCTTAAAGACACCTGCTAACCATCCTGCTTCAGGGAGCGCACATGGTCGCTTGGCACAAAGAAGCTGACTTTCTTCTATGTTTCAAGATGGTATGAGGAGGGATAGCAGCCTTCACCTCCTCGGAGGCTACAGTCCTCCCGTCACACTCTGGTAACAAACTCCACTTAAGAAGGTGGACCCTCAGACCCAGAATCACGGGATCTCACTTAAAGGGACCTCAGAGACTGAATTCCAACCCTTCACTCAACAGAACCCAATCAACAAATGGCCATGTGGCTTCTGCCTGAAGACCTCCCAGGAAGAGGGATGCATTCTATGTCCAGGCAGCCCTTTCCACACTGGGATACCAGCTTAAGCCTCTGCTACTTCCCGTCCCCCCCAGTGGCTCTTGGTTCTACCCTCTACATCCAAGCAGAGAAAAGTGAATTCCTTTTCCATGAGAGCCTTTCTATACTTAAAAAAGATGGCTGACTTCAGCAGACTCGCATGCTGGCCTTGAGCCCCCCACCATACGGTCACACTCTATCCTCCAGATGCTTCCAAGGCTGTCAGTGTCCTTCCGAAAAGGAAGAGCCTGGATCTGACTGGGCCATGGCTCGGTGCGTGGCCCCAGGACCTCTCTAGGTGGGTGCCCTATGACACTCTTCATGGCCGAATATTTGCCCTGCCTCTTGCTTGGCATCGTTATGTTGGATGCATGGTCCCCAGAGACTCCCCTGCTCTGTGGTCACGTCCTGCCCTCTCCTGGAGCATATTCAGGATTTCACATTTTTCTCTACCAATGTCACCTTATTAGGCTGAGTCCATCATCCTAGGTGGCTGACATCTTTCAAGATCTTACTTCCCACACCCAACATGCTAAGAATCCCTCCCAGCTTCGTGTCACTGGCAAATCTGATCAGCAAAGCCATATATGCAATCATTTGAATCATTGATCAGAAGGTCAAGCAGCTCAAGGCTGACAGACCATGGGCACCCCACCAGAGACCTCCCTCAAAGCCGACATCCACCCACTGGTGACCTGGCGGCAAGTCTGCTCACTGGAGGAGCTCCGAGGCACTCAAAGTTGCTGCTCTGCTGCCACCCCCTGCTCCTGAATCTCGACAGAACCCAGGGCTGTGGCCCCAGAGGGTCAAGGCTCACCCTCCAACTTCCTGAGATTCTCTGGCGTTTTCCCTTCCAAGGAACCACGTGACTCACTCAGAAATCTCCACACTGAGAGGACGCATCATTGTAACAGCTCAGTACATAGGAGGGTCATCATCCTGACAAGTGGAAAAGGTCTTCTAAGCTGAAGAGGCAGGGGAGGACCCAGAGGCCTCCGTTTTCATCAAAAACCACTTACATGTCAACTGCTCGTCTAAGATTGCAAAGCACGTGTGTGCATTAACCCACTGAAATCTTATAAACACCCTGTGTGGTAGGTAATACCAATATTACTGCCCCCATTTTACTAATGGGGAAACTGAGCTCTGAGAGGGCAGGTTAGGGGACTTGCCCAGGATCACATAACTAGTGGGTGGGAGATGGAGGGGGGTGGGATTTGAACTCAGCAGTTTAGAAGTTCAGTTCAGCAGTTTACTGACTGGCTGCCAGACACAGTAAGAACCCTCCAAAGCAAATCCACTGCCATTTTGAAATTATACCATTTTCCTAATTGTGCATGTGACTTCTGAGCCATTTCCAGGCCTCCCCCATCCCACTCTCCATTAAGGAAAACTTACCAGGGCTGTTGTGCAGGCTGACGGAGAGGTCACCACCTCCCTGTGCTCTTCCTGGGTGCCCAGGGGCACTGCCACATCTCCGGTGCTAGCTCCATCAGAGGTGGGAGCTCGAGGCTCTAGTGGAGCAGATTCCACAGTCCTCATGGGGATATCTGGGTCTTCTGTACCCTTGCAGAACCCCATGGCTGCAGCGCCAGCCCCAGCCCCATGCAGGCGCCCTGCCCTGGGCAGACTGGCTCGAGGGATGCCTCCTCGGTGGCTGGCTTTCAGCTCCGGGGCCACTCTGGGAGCCTCCTGGGAAGCGCTTCTGGAATGGGTTGTGACATGCACAACCTGGCTGGTGACCAGCTTAAGGAGGTGCTGTCTGCGGCTCTTACTCGGAAGGACATCTGCCTTGGCACTGGCCTTCCACTCAGCCCTCCTGGGCCCTCCACTTGAGGGAGGCTCTGTCGGTGGGGACCCAGGAGGTAGCCTAGGCTGGGTGGCAGCCGCAGCTGATGATGCACGAGAGATTACTTTGGCTTTCACATTCTTGAAGTTGGGCCCGGGAAAGCTGACCTTGTCGATCTTATGGAGGCTGCTCCCTGCTGGGCTGCCTGGCTTGGGTGCTGGCTTTCCCAAGACTTTGCCTAGGGCAGGTTTGAGGGACTTGATGGGGGCCAGTCTCTTGTTGGGGTGCTTGACCAGCTCTCGAGTGTTTTTTTCTTTTTCAGAAGGTTTCTCCTTTGCTTTCTCAGGAAGCGAGACAGAAAAAGTCTCATTGGGGCACCCTGGGATGGCTGGTGGCCCATAACCAACATCACTCCCCTCCTGCAGTGATCCAGGTGATGGGGCTGTGTCCCAGCCTGGCGGATGACTTCCTGCCAGTGGGGTTCCTGCGGGATGGCTTCTGATGCCCACGTCATTGTCAGGAGAGGCGGTCTCATTCAGTTGGTCTCCTGGCTGGCACAACTGCTCTGCAGCGTCACTGAAAGGTGGCCTGTCCACAGGGCGGTCAGCCTCTGGACAGCACCCTGATGGGGGCATGACTGGGACACACAAAGTTTGCAGAGGGGGCTCCCCATTTGGCTGGTCTTCACATGAGTCAAGAGCCTTTTCTGTTGGAGGCGTATATGAGCCATTACATCCTTCCAAATGTGGCTCCGGGGGATTAGTCATGTCCAGGTGAAAACCATTGGTGAGAGCAACAGGTGTCTTCTCTAGGGAGGAGGGGCTCTCAGGGTGGGGGGCATCAATCTGCATGGCTGTCTCTGGTATGATCAGATACGTGGTGTTGGGGACCTCACAAGGCTCCTTGGCAGTGTCTCCCAGAGGAATTCCCAAGTCCTCACTGATCGACTTCTCACCTCTTAGGCACATCTCAGAGGAACAGTAAGGGGCTGCTGTCGCCTGGCCACATGGGAGCCTCGGGTGGGGCAGGCTTCCCTGTGCAGCTGACGCGTCCAGAGCATCAGGCGTGGCCCCCGTGCCCGGGCTCTCACCCCTCATTTCGCACCCTTCTTCCAGGTGGAGTACAGCATGGCCTATGGCATCTCCACAGTCATACCTCCACTCTCCGAGCACTGGGGGCTGGACCCTCTGAGCCTGGGCAGTGTTGTACAGGTATTCTGGCTCCAGCAGACCCATCTTGTCACTCACCCAGGACCGCCCTGGGTCCTCACCATGAACCACTGACCATGAGGCGTCCTGATAGACATCCTCATCATGGGCAAGTACTTTGGTACGTGAATTGGTTAAGGAAATTCTTTCCCCATCAGCCCCCAGCATGTGCAAATGGGCTTCCTGAGGGTTGTGTGCACCAAGGCGGGGGGCTGAGCCCCAGTGTGCAGAGAGGAAGGCTGGCGTTCTCTCAGGCGCCAACTCATTCCCACATTTCTCCCCTTGAAATAAGGATGGCTGGGAGGCCTCTTGTGCTTTCTCTTCCAAGTTCTGATGGTTCATTCTGGATTAACCCTGTCAGCTGGCTCAATGCAAAGCCCCTCCAGGCAGAAGGTGAAGAGAAGTCAGCGCATTAAATCACTTAAAATCCCAGCGGTCTGCTTGGTGAGAAGGCTTGTGTCCCAAGTCACGCAGGCCATGGCTCTCTGTCTGACGTTCACCAGGAAGGGAAACACACCTCGTTTCCTAAGATAAATAAAGAAACCTCAGCGTCAATGAAATGTCTAAGAATTACTCATCCCCACTTGATGATGCTCGTCCACAGAAGATTCAGCCTTGGAAACAAAAACTCACTCACCTAAGAGCTTGTTATCCAGACCCACACCCTTCCCAGGGTCCCCCATCCCCACAGCAGGGACCAGGGGGGCAATGGGAACCTGGGGCCCAGCACACCCCACCCCTGCCCCCAGTTGCCTTTCTGCCCCAAGAAAGCCAGGAGCAGCCCTGAGCCCAAGCTCCCATGGCCAGGCACATCCTCCAACCTGGAAACTAGGAAGACAGGAGGTGTATACTGGGGGAGCAGACAGACAGAGAGACAGACACAGAAGGAGTCCCTCCAGAACTTAGGTGAGGACAGTTAGGATTCTGAGAGGCCAGGCTCACCTTCCACTTACACTCACGTCATGGAAGCTAATGGGGTGCTGGCACATTCCAGGCCTGGATTTTGTTAAGTCCACAATCCCCACCCCCCCACCATTAACAAAAGTCCCCACTGGGAATCCAACCAGAGTAAGAACTTGTAAACCAGAGTTGTACAAGCTTGAGAAATAGCTGTTGATAAATGCTGCTATCAGATGTGGTGGAAACCTAGGGCATCTGAGGGAAAAGCACAGAGGGCTGGCTTCTGAAAGTTCCACAAGACAAGGAAAACTCAAGACACGAGACCAAAGCCACTCTCTGAGTGACCAACCAGAAAATGCTCCAGAGCGTGCTGTGGCTCCCAGGGACCATCCAGATCCAAGACAAACTCTTCAGGCCAGCACTGGAAGTCCTAGCTAAGTCCAGTCAGGCTCCAGCCCCCCCCCCCCAGCTGGCTGGCCTTCCCCTCCAGGATGTCCCACTGTGGCCCCTCAAGGCCAGAGAGTGGTTACTCTTCTGTGTGACCCCCTCTCATCTCGCCTCTGGCAAACTCCTCTTCTTTCCTCTGGGCACAGCTTGGGTACCTTGTCACCTCCAAAGCTTTTTCTGATCTCCCCCTTCACCTAGTCTTGCCTCATATTCACCATGTATGTTCCCCACCCTGCCAATCATCTGTGAACCCTGAGGGCCAGGAGATCTACTGCTCCTCCTGGCAGCCCTAGGTCCATCTTGGGGCCTTGGATCGAGCAGGCACTCAGTACAGGTTTGCAGATAAGAATGCAGCTCTAAAAGCAAAGCCTGTCTGCAATCAGGCTAACGGAGGCTAATGACAGAGCAGGCCTGTGTCTGTGCTTCAGAGGTCACTGACAGTGAAGGGCTTATCATCAACCTTTGACCCTTCACTCTTGGCAGGCTCCAAGGAAGCTAAGTCAAACATTCTAGGAATCTGCTGCCTCTATGACCTGCCTCCATGCCCTCGATCGGCCCTGGCCCATCCAGCCCCCTTCTCAATGTCCACTGAAAGGCATGCTGTCCAGGTTGGCCAGGGCTCTGTTTCTCTGCTCTGTCAATGGATGCAGCCTTCACCAGACCAGAGAAGGGAGGCCCACCACAAGGTGCCCATCCTGAATTCAAGCAAGCATCAGAAAGGTCCTGCGTGTCCCAGATATGCTCAGCACCGCTTGCGGAGGTGCTGGATTCAGGGAAGGGTCCCCAGGGAAGCTGCTGGGATGCTTGTCTGGCCCTCCCCTCACGCCCACAAACGTACCACCTGGGCATTTAGTTAGCTGGTGCTGACGTAGTTCCTGCTCACTTAAAGGGGGTTCTGTAGAGAACACAGACTGCACGGCAGAACACAGCATGTTCCATACTGCTTTCTGGCCCTCCCTAAAGGTGAACTACAGAGCCACTTTGGGGCAAAAACACCAGCCTTGGATTCAACACTAGAGAACCTGGATTTAAATCCCACCTCTGAGGCTTAGCACCTAGTTTCCCTAGTGACCTTGGGCAACTCACTGCAACTCCGGAGGCCTCCATTTACTCACCTGTAAAATGAGGGGGTTGGAGGAGACAGCTCTAAGCTAGACCCCAGGCTCCAATGAGATCATTTTTGTAAAGATTTTGTAACCTTGAAGTACTCTGAGTGCTCGCTATTGAGAAGGCTACAATGTATCTATCATATATTTAATCCTCTCAACAACCTGGGAAGTACAGGCTATTATCACCATCCCCATTTTACAGCTGAGACTGAGGCAGACAGAGGTAAGGCTGAATTTGAACTTGGTTCTTCCTGGCTCCAGGCCAAGTACTCTATACACCACTGGCACCTTCCACCTGCCCCTTAAGGGGTGGGAAGTCAATAAATGCTAAGAATGTGAGAGCCAGGGGCCCAGGTATATCATCCGTGTGTCTTCTTCCCAGTAAAAGGACAGAGGGGCTGACAGGGCCAGTTTGGAAAACAAGCCGGGGGGGGGGGGGGGGGCCTCCAAGGAAGCCTCAAGGTGGGACAGCCCACCTTCCCTGCCTCGAGTCAACAGCTGTCTGTACCACAGGGCTGTCAGAGAGAACATGCCTCATCAATCCTTCATCTCCAGGAATCCAAGAAAAGCCACACTCGCCTCCGTGGAGCAGGCAGGACCCTGTCATGCCAGGACTACAAGAGTCAGGCTTGCTGCCTGGGAAACACGTCCCTATGTCCTAGAAAGGAGGTCCCAAAGGCCCAGCCAGTGCCCCTGCTGATCTTAAGCAAGGCAAGAGAAAGGAAAGCAAGATCTTGATGTGGTCACGGTCCCCAACAAATGTCTCCATCCAAACCACTCCTACAGAGACCTAGAATGCTCCAGGTTGGTCTACATCTGGGTGTGAGCAGGAGCAAAGAATCAAGGACATTCAGAGGTCGTCCTGGATCAATCAAGACTGGATTGTGGGAGGAGGAAGAGGAGATGAGGATGATAGAAGAGAAGGCAGGTCAGAAGCAAAATAAACTTCAGAGGAGGGATGGGGAAGGGGGGAGAGGGGGAGGGAGGGAGAGGGAGGGAGAGGGAGAGGGAGAGGGAGAGAGAGAGAGAGAGAGAGAGAGAGAGAGAGAGAGAGGGAGGGAGAGAAGGGGTGAGGGAAGGGAAGGGAAGAGAAGAGAGAAGGATAATTAGGAAAAAATAGGATGGAGGGAAATACACAGTAGTAATCAAAACTGTGAATGTGAATGGGATGAACTCACCCATAAAATGGAAAGGGGTGGCAAAATGAATTAGAAACCAGAATCCAACAATATGTTGTTTACAGAAGACACACTTGCAACAAAAAGACACACAGAGTCAAAATGAGAGACTAGAGCAAAATCTATTAAGCTTCAGGTGAGGTTAAAAAAAAGGGGGGGGGGAGCAATCGCAATCCAAAACATTATTGTTGTTTAGTCACTTTCAGTCACATCCATCTCTGTAACCCCTGTCATGGTGTCCTCAGCAAAGACGCTAAAGAGGCAAACAAGGTTAAGTGGCTTGCCCAGGGTCACACAGATAGTAAGTGTCTGAGTCTAATTTTGAGCTCAAGTCTTCGTGATTTCAGACTCAGCATTCTATCTACCGTGCCATCTAGCTGCCCAATATTAAACACATATGCAAAAAATGGCATAGCATCCAAATTATTAAAGGAAAAGTTAAATAAATTACAGGAGGAAATACAGAGTAAAACTATACTGGTGGGAACCTCAACTTTCCCCTCTCAGAACTAGATAAATCTAACCATAAAATAAATAAGAAAGTTAGGAAAATGAACAGAATTTTAGAAAAGTTAGATAAGATAGACCATCAATAAAAGAAAGAAAGAGTAGATCAACGAATTGAGTATGCAATTTTTAAAACTAGGGGAAAAAAAACAAAAAAAAAATTAAACACCAAATTAAAAAATGCTCAAAAATCAAAGGAGAGATTTAATAAAATTGAAAGTTGAAAAAAACATTGAATAAATAAAACAATAAGGCAGATAAACCATTGGATACTTCAACTTTTAAACAAGGGAAGAAAAACAAATGAACAGTATCAAAATGAAAAGGGTGAAGTCACCACCAATGAGGAGAAAATCAAAGAAATTGTTAGGAAATATTTTGCCCAATATATACCAATGAATATGACAATCTAAGTGTAATAGATCTACAAAAATACAAATTGCTCAGATTAACAGAAGAGGACATACTCAAATAACCACATCTTGGAAAAAGAAATGGAACAAGCCATCAGCGGTCTTCCTAAGAACAAGATGGACTAGATGGATTCAGAAGTGAATTGTACCAAACATTTAAAGAACAACTAATTTCAAATCTATATAACCTATTTGGAAAAATGGGCAAAGAAGGCGTCCTTCCAAATTCCTTCTGTGACACAAATATGATGCTGATACCTAAATGAGGAAAAAGCAAAAAGAGAGAAAGAAAACTAGAGACCAATTTCTGTAGAGAATACTAATACAAAAATTTTTAATAAAATACTAGCAAGGAGATTACAGCAAGATTTCCCAAAGATCATAAACCACGAGCAGGTGGGATTTATACCCAGAATGCAGGGCTGTTTCAACATTAGGAAAGCTATCAGCATAACTGAGCACGTCAACAACAAAACCAACAGAAATCATTAATTATCTCAATAGATGCAGAAGAAAAAAAGACTTGGGCAAAAGACAACACTTGTTCCTATTAAAAACACTGGAAAACTCAGAAATAAATGGAGCTTTCCTTAAAACGATAAGGAATATCTGTCTAAAAGCATCAGCATTCACTGTAACGGGGATAAGCTAGAAGCCTTCTCAATAAGACTGGGAGTGAAACAAGGACCTCCATTATTATCTCTGTTGTCCAATATTGTACCAGGAATGCCAGCTATAGCCATAAGAAATGGAAGGAATTAAAACAGGCAATGAGGAAATAAAATCACTATTCTTTGCAGACAATACGGTGTGCTTACAGAATCAACTGAAAAATACTTGAAACAGTTAGTAACTTCAGGAAAGTTCCAGGATACAAAATAAACTCATATAAAATATCAGCATTTTTGTATTTTGCCAACAAAGCCCAGCAGCAAGAGGTAGAAAAAGAAATGTTTAAAATAACTGCAGACAATTTTAAATACTTGAGAGCCAACCTGCCGAGACAAACCCAAGAAGGATATGAACACAATTAAAAACACTTTTCAGAGTCAGGTCTAAACAACTGGAAAAATATCAGTTGCTTATGGGTAGACAGTCAGATTATATATAGATATATACACACATATATGTATGTCTGTGTACACACATACACACACATATATATAAAGGGTCTGTATTGTCATGAGTATCCTGAACAGAAATTTCCCAAAGGTCAAACTCCTTCCTCCAGTCCTAAGCAGAAGTTCTTTTTGGCTGCCTGGCACACAGTAGGTGTTCAATTAATGCTTACTGACTGCTTCCCTGACACCATGTCCTTCCTTGCTCCTACCTGTACAGAACAATTCCTAGCAGTGTTACCTTTGAGTCTCCTCTTGGGAGGACTAGACCAGGCTGTCCTGCCCAGGTTTGGCAGTCAGCTGTGAGCTTCAGCAGACCCCTACATCTGGCCCACCTCATCATCCAGGGGCTATCTCACCGCCAGTGAAAGCTACAGAGCCACAGCCAGCACTTGGCCCCAGGCAGTCAGCCTGGGAACCTCCCCCATCTGTCCACAATACACCACACTGCCTTGGTTTCACAACGTCACCTCAAGCCTGGTGCCCACATTCCTGAGTTACCACAACCCACCCTGGGGCAAATAGAACAGGTTGACCCAGCATGCTTCTACCCCCTAGGAAACAAATCCAAATGAGTCTGCCTCTGTTTCAATTTCCTAAAACCCTAATTACTCACCATCATCCATGTCATTCAGGAAGAGACAACGCATCGGAGAGGGTTTAATGGGGCTGTGTTACTTAGTAGGGACTTTTAATAATTTAGAAGGCAAATGCAGACTTGAAATAATGACCTTTGACACTTTTTCCTACCTCCGTGGCTGCAAGGTCACGGATTAACCGTGCAAAGCATCAGTTCTGTACCAAAGGTCCTGCTTTCTAACTCCCTCCTACATACCCTCCCACACCAGAGAATTGCAGCCTTTCAGTCCTCACCATCCGGGATCCTCAATGGCCTTTAGACTTTCTTTGAATCTCTGGTGCTTAGTAAAGCACCTGGCACATAGTAGGTGTTTAATAAAAGCTTGGTGACTTGACTTGGAGGGGGCATTGGCCCTCTCAGGTTATTGAGATTCACTAACTTCTCTTGGCAAAACTGGAAAAGGGGAATGCTTCAGTCCTTATGACAAGACCGCCTTGTAAGGTAACAACATGAGGGCCGCTGGGGGAGGCCCAAGTCTCAAGCCCCAGCCCACAACAAGTTCAGAGGATCTTTGATCTCGGGCCAACAGAGTCCTGAAGGTCACCCAGGCCATTCTTCTCATTGTAGAGAGGGGGTGACTGCCTTCCAGAGAGGTTCAGGCCCTCCCAAGGCTCTTGTGAGAACCAAGTGAGATCACTGTACTTAGCACAGAACAGTCACTTAATAAATGCTTGTTCCCACCCTTATGGTCACATAGCTCACACATATCCAAGGCAGGATTTGAACCGAAGATCATGACCCAATGGCCAGTGGCATCTACTGTCCAGTACTGCAGAAGGATGGCAGGACCAGCTGTGAACCCAGGAAGTGCTCATCTAAGGGGGGGCAGGGATCTGACATCCCTCCAGGCAAGGAGTGATGGGGCAAAGAAGAGACATGGTGGAAAGTGGGGGAAGCGTTCTGAGGCAGTCTGAGGAGGCTGGCCAAGCAGGCTGGGGTCCCCCAATGAGCCTGTCCCAGGGAATGTTCCCCAGTCACTGACTGGCCTGAACAAAAGCCCCCCTGAGGACAGGCAGGGCCTGCTCAGTTCTTGTCTGTCTGTCCCCAGGGCTGAACCAGCCTCAGATAGGAAGAGTCACAAGCCATCTGGTCTAGCTTTGTTTTACAGATGAGGAAACTGAGACTCTCAGGGGGTGTCTCCCCTCCTCTCCCTTCCACAAGACATACAGGGGACAGTGAAACTTAAATGCAAATGAACAGCCCCTATTGCCCAGTGCCCAACGTGTGCTTTTGGTCCCTGACCAGCGACTGCCCTGCCAGAGGAACTCCTAGGTGAGGGAAAGCCCTCTACTGATGTAGCTCTGCACCCTCTTGGCAAGTTGAGATGCCAGTGAGTCATTCAGGGACTTGTCCAGGGACAGCAGAGAGGAAGAACCGGAGGCTGCGCCTGAAGGCGGGGCTTCATGTTTCCAGGTTGGTTCTCTGCCCACTGTGCCACACAGCCTCTCTCTCTGAATTAGGCTTAATGTCAGTCTTCGTCCTGGCTCTAATTTTCCCTGAAACACACCCATTTATTACATTTTTTTTTTAATTTAACTTTTAACATTTATTTTCACAACATTTTGGGTTACAAATTTTCTCCCCTTTTATCCCCTCCCCCCCCCCCAAACCCAAGCATTCTAATTGCCCCTGTGACCAATCTGCTCTCTCTTCTATCCTCCCTCTCTGCCCTTGTCTCCATCTTCTCTTTTGTCCTGTAGGGCCAGATAGCTTTCTTTACCCCTTAACCTGTATTTCTTATTTCCCAGTGGTAAGAACATTACATTTGATCCTAACACTTTGAGTTCCAACTTCTTTAGCTCCCTCCCTCCCCATCCCTTCCCTTTGGAAGGCAAGCAATTCAATATAGGCCAAATCTGTGTAGTTTGCAAAAGATTTCCATACTAGTTGTGTTGTATAGGACTAATTATATTTCCCTCCATCCTATCCTGTCCCCCATTACTTCTATTCTCTTATGATCCTTTCCCTCCCCATGAGTGTCGACCTCGGATTGCATTCTCCTCCCCATGCCCTCCCCTCCATCCTCCCCCCCACCCTGCTTGTGCCCCTGTCCCCCACTCTCCTGTATTATGAGATAGGTTTTCCTATCAAAATGAGTGTGCATTTTATTCTTTCCTTTAGTGGAATGTGATGAGAGTAGACCTCATGTTCTTCTCTTGCCTCCCCTCTTTATCCCTCCACTAATAAGTCTTTTGCTTGCCTCTTTTGTGAGAGATAATTTGCCCCATTCAACTTCTCCCTCTCTCCTCCTAATATTTCTCTCTCACTGCTTGATTTCATTTTTTTTTTTAAGATATGATCCCATCCTCTTCAATTCACTCTGTGCACTCTGTCTCTATGTATGTGTGCGTGTGTGCATGTGTGTGTGTGTGTATTCCCACCCAGTACCCAGATACTGAAATGTTTCAAGAGTTACAAATATTGTCTTTCCATGTAGGAATGTAAACAGTTCAACTTTAGTAAGTCCCTTATGACTTCTCTTTGCTGTTCACCTTTTCATGGTTCTCTTCATTCTTGTGTTAGAAAAGTCAAATTTTCTTTTCAGCTCTGGTCTTTTCATCAAGAAAATTTGAAAATCCTCTATTTCATTGAAAGACCATTTTTTCTCCTGAAGTATTATACTCAGTTTTGCTGGGTAGGTGATTCTTGGTTTTAGTCCTAGTTCCTTTGACTTCTGGAATATCCTATTCCATTCCCTTCGATCCCTTAATGTAGAGGGTGCTAGATCTTGTGTTATCCTGATTGTATTTCCACAATACTTCAATTGTTTCTTTCTAGCTGCTTGCAATATTTTCTCTTTCACGTGGGATTCTGGAATTTGGCCACAATGTTTCTAGGAGTTTCTCTTTTTGGATCTCTTTCATGCGGTGTTCTGCGGATTCCTTGAATATTTATTTTGCCCTCTGGTTCTAGAATCTCAGAGCAGTTTTCCTTGATAATTTCATGGAAGATGATGTCTAGGCTCTTCTCTTGATCATGGTTTTCAGGTAGTCCCAGAATTTTTACATTGTCTCTCCTGATTCTATTTTCCAGGTCAGTTGCTTTTCCAATAAGATATTTCACATTATCTTCCATTTTTCGAATCTTCACGCTATGTTCTGTGATATCTGTCTTTCTCATAAAGTCCTTAGCATCCATCTGTACCATTCCAGTTTTGAAAGATCTATTTTCTTCAGTGAGCTTTTGAATCTCCTTTTCCATTTGGCTAATTTTGCTTTTGAAAGCATTCTTCTCCTCATTGGCCTTTTGAACCTCTTTTGCCAATTGAGTTAGGCTAGTTTTCAAGGTGTTAATTTCTTCAACATTTTTTTGGTTCTCCTTTAGCAGGGAGCTGATCTGCCTTTCATGCTTCTCTTTCATCCCTCTCATTTCTCTTCCCAGTTTTTCCTCCACCTCTCCAACTTGACTTTCAAAATTCTTTTTGAGTTCTTCCATGACCTGAGCCCATTGGGTGGGCTGGGACACAGAATCCTTGGTTTCTGTGTCTTTGCCTGATGGTAAGCATTGTTCTTCCTCGTCAGAAAGGAAGGGAGGAGGTGTCTTTTCTCCGAGAAAGTACCCTTCAATAGTTTTATTTCTTTTCCCTTTTCTGGGCATTCTCCCCAGCCAGTGGCTTGACCTCTGAATATTCTCCTCACACCCACCTCGCCTCCTGGTCCTCCCAGCCAGCGTTTGGGGACTGAGATTCAAATGCTGCTTCCAGCCTTAGGGCTTTTGGCGGGGGCAGGGCTGCTATTCAGTGTGAGAATTAAGTTCAGGTGGTCAGGTCAGGGCAGGGCCGCCTCTCAGGCTCAGTTCCCTCAGGGGGTTTATGCACAGACCTTCCACAATGGATCCAGGCTCCCGCCCGCTTGGGGAGCCCCTGTCTGCAGCCGCCTCTCAGCTTCTATCTCCCGGGGGGGCCCGAGCCATGGGGGCACCCCACTCCCCTCTCGACCCGCCAAAGAGACTCTCTCACCGACCGTCCTCACCTGTGGGTGGAGGGGCTTGTGCCGCCACTGGAGATCCCGTCTCTGAAGCCTGCTCGGATCTGTACCTCTCGGAGCCGAGGCCGCCACAGGTCTGGGCTGGGCTCCGCGTCTGCAGCGCAATGGACCTTTTGCGAGAGGTTTGCAGTTCCCTCTGTGGGTGGAGGGACCCGCGTGGCCGCAGGAGATCCCGTCCCCGTAGCCCACTCGGATCTTTTCCTCACGGTGTCGCGGCCGCTGCAGGGCTGCACTCAGCTCCCAGTCCCGGCGCCCAGTCCACAGCGCGAAGGACCCCCCGCGAGAGGTTTGCAGGTCTCTCCGGAACAGAAATCTCCCTCGCTCCAATATTCCGTGGCGTCTGGGTGCAGAATTCACCGTGGGTTGGTCCCTTCTAGCCGTTCTGTGGGTTATGGGTTCGGAGCTATGTGTATGTGCGTCTTTCTACTCCGCCATCTTGGCTCCGCCCCTCATTATCCCCATTTATTACATTTAAAGGACACAGGAGGGGTTCTTAACCTAGTTTGGGCCCTGCCCCTGTGGGCAGGTGAGGCCGGTGGTCTGGATGCCTTCTCCAAATCACCTTTTTAAATGTCTGATAGAAATGCTAAATTGAGCTCAAAGGGACTGGAAAATAAAGCCAGAAGTTTTCCCCAAGGTCATGGCTGCCTGAGATCTACCCTGGACCTGGATGAAGGGCCCCTGCTAGGGGGAGGGGACACCACTGTGGTACAGCTGCTTCTCCCCAGAAGATCTCCATGACCCAGGCATGAACACCAAGGGAGAGCTGCAAGAAAGAGGACAAGAGGAGCCGTGCAGGGATGCTCAGGGCACTGAGCAGCAAAGATGGCCTAGCACCCCCCTCTGCTCACCCACAAGGGCACTGAGGTCCAGGCTGCCCAAGGTCACACAGGTCAAGAGCACAAGGAGCAGGATTTGAATCCAAGTCCCTTGGCTACAGGGTGAGTGATCTTTTCCATTGGGCCAAGGAGTGTCTCTCTGTGAGGCCAGACGGAGAAGCAGAGTGAAGCCCCAAAGGAAGGAGGAGGGGGAAAGGGGGAAGAGACAGGGGGGGAGTATAGGCAGCAGGTACCCCAAGGAAACCTCTGGCTCAGGGAAAGAGGTGAAGTTGTCACTAGTACCCTAGGAAGAGCAGGAGGAGGGGAGGGGGAGGGGAGAAAGAGAAGAAGGAAGGAGAAAGGGAGGGAAAAAGAGGAAGGAGGAAGGAGGAAAGAGGAAGGAAGACTGCTCAGGTAACCCTCTAAGGACACCCTCAGGCAGGCTCCTAAAGAACATCCATCCACCCGCTTCTCCTCCCCTGCCCACAGGAAACCCAGGCAGCTGACTAGGGCAAGGGCACCAGCTTTGGGCAAAAAGCTATCCAGAGCCTCTTGAAATGAAGGAGAATCAGAAAGCAGGTAGCCCCAGGTCCCTCCCAGAACTGCAGGAGAGCCCTACCTCTCCCTTACTAGCAGTGGTGGGACCTTGTCCGAGGGCCTGCCCTCTCTGGACTTCCTCAGTCTACTCCAGGATAAGGTAAGGGTGCTGACCAACATTGCTCCTGAGGTCCTTCCCACAGGGCCAAGCTAAAGGAGCTCCCCTTTCGGTGAAATGAAGCCCCAGAGACCCCCAGAGTCTGATCCCTCAGGGCTATTTGGAAGGTGAGCCTTCCTTCCCAAGTTGCCACTCCCCAAACTTAGAGGCCGCCCTGTCCTCACCCCCAGTGCTCTCCCTAGAAGAGGCGTTGAAGCTTTGCTTTTTACAAGCCATGAAACACTGTTCCGTTTGAAAAGGGGGACAGGACAGACCCAGGAGCACTTCCAGTGGTCCTGAGGGTTTGCAGCGGGGCAGTGAGGACACCAGTGGCTCTCTCCATGCCTGCTGCCAGCACCCCTGGCCTGGCAGTGCCCCTTGGCACCTGCATTCCCAAGGATCAGAGAGCAGAGGTGGAAGGGACCTCAGCAGCAGGCACCTAATCCCATGCTCCTCAAAGCAGCTGAGAAAGATGAGCCTCAAGGACTTGCCCAAGGTCACTTGGGCCTTTGAATCTCTCTGGCTCAGGATTCTCCCTCTGTTCCCCAGGGGCCATGGGCACCAGCCAGTGGGGGGAGAGTAGGATGAGCCTCTGTTGATGGGACCTCCCTGGGCACACGGACAGGGCCCTCTTCTCCCTCTCTCCACCCGCTCAGGTCAGGTGGCAGGGCATCTGTGCCCCCTGTCCCTAGAGCCAAGCAGCACTTGGGAGCACAGAAGGAAAGGAAAGAAGCCTTTATTAAGCACCTACTGCACTAGGAGATCCACTGATAACGCATTTGCTTCTCGGGAGAAGGTGGGGGAGAGGGAGGAGAAAGCAGAGAAAGGACGGGGGAGGATGAGAAAGGAGAGGAAGAGAAGGTGAGAGGAACAAAGAAGGGCAAGGACCACGAAGACACGGGGGGGGGGGGGGGCCAAGCAAAGGAGGAAGGGGAGGAGCCGCAGACTCTGTATGCCCTCCTTCCTTGGCACACTTACACTCACCCCTAGGGCCTCCCGCTGGAGTCCAAGTTCAAGTCCAAGGAGGGGTATCTCGATCCCAGGACAGAGGGGCTAGGGGGCAGCCTTGCTGGGTGACTGCCTCCTGGCTCAGCACTGGCCTGCTGCGCAGGCAGGTTGCCAGAGGGCTAGAGCCAGGAACACCCCACTCCCACAGAGGCCGCTGGTCCAAGGGAGCAGCAGCCCAGGCGCAGCGCAGCTAGCGCTGGGTCGTCTGCCTCGGGCTGAGCCTTCCCCCTCTCCCCCTGGGACCCTTCCTCGTGTTCAGCCCTGGCAGCTCCAAGCTGCCCCTAGCTGCTGGGCACCCCCACTCCTCTCCTCTCCTGGGCTGGCCCCAAAGGATGAGCCAGCAGCCCTGGGTGGCCCAGGAACTTCGGTGCCCTGCTGCACAGGCAGCTGGCAGAGCCTACCCCTTTCTCTTGGGCAGGGATCACTTCCCCAGCCCGCCCACACACCCTTAAACCCCTGCAGGTACTGCCCCTTTCATCTCTCTTGTCCCTAACAGCCAGCATACAGGAGGTACTCCACAGAGGCATTCTCATTGACTTTCAAAGCCTTTCCACTAGGTGACCCAGCTCAGGAATTTACATTTGATCCTTAGAGGTCACAGAGTAGTGTCTAATTTTATCTGGTACCAAAGTGTGCCTCACTGACATTGGTCATACTAGAACCCTGGGTTTTCTGGCCTGCTAGGGAAGGCCTGCTGACTGATGGCACTGAACCATGGGGACCTAACCAGATGATGGTTAGACCCACACTCTCATGATCCTCATTGACCACAGCTGAACTATCTACACTCACCTGCCAGCCCACCAACCCTTTCCAACAGGGAGCTCCAGCTTCCTTCTGCCCTGACCCATGCCCAGAACAGATGGGGGCCTTCCTGGTCACAGGCAGCAGGGACATGAAGATACCAAGCCCTCAGCCCAGTGCCCAGCATCTAGTAGGTGCTCGATAAATGCTGCTTCCCTCCCCTTCCCCTAGCACCCCAACCAAGGAGAGCTCAGTGGGTTGGCCAGCAGGTACCAGGCTTCCTCCCCATTCATCTCCAAAGATGAAAATAGCCCCTCGCTGCGCCCCTTCCCTCCCCCGCCCCCCACACACAGCAGAGCGGCTTCTGAATTCTTCATAATCCAATAACAAACCCTCAGATCAAACACCAGACCCAGGAAGCTGGGGAAACAGTGCATCCAATCACCTCCTCAGGTGAGTAAACAAAAAGCATTCTCTGGACTCGGAATTTCATAATCACTTCCTCCACTTCCATCCACTCGGAGGATTTTAAGTGCACCCACAAAGAAGGAAAAAGTACAAGAAACAAATAGATCAAACCCTGCTCACCCAGAGGCTAATGCCATGAAAATCACGAAAGTTAAAAATAGATACACAATATTTTTTAAAAGAGGAAACAGAAAAAATTCTTGAAAGGAGTCTTCTCTTAATCTGTTTCTATCAGGAGTCTAATCAGCATGTATTAAGGAATTAGGGTTCCATTGCCCCACCCACCCACTCCCGAGCTATCTTGTTAAGAAACGGAGCATAAAACCGAAATACTAGCAGCTGTCCACCCAGTTTCCTACGAAGCCATATCAGGAAAAACCATGTTCTAAAAAATGTAATATTTCTATTCCTGACATCAAAAAGGCAGCATAGGGTGGTGTGGAAAGTTACTGCAGTCTAGGAAACTGCCCTTGGTCCCCCTGTCCTGAAAGGTCATTCACAAAGGTACTGGGAAACCCTGAGCATCAAACAGAGGGCTTTCTTTCACTCCCGACCCATTCACCACCAACCCCAGGGATTGGCACCCTCCACAAAGCTCCCTGAACTTGTCCTAGGCCTAAGCCTGCTTGCTGGGTCCCTGGCACTCATCTGATCCCCCTCCACTATAGATCTGAATGTCCCCTGCCCTGGCACTTTGCCCAAGCTGGCACCCACCCTCCCATCCCTGCCCGAAGCTGCTGTCCCCCATCTCCCAAACAGGCCCCTCCACAATTGTAGGCAAGTAAGTCCCTAGGATTAAGTAAGAGAAGTAGAATCTCTCCTCCTGAGTGAACCATTCAAATACCTGAAGTCAGCTACCATGGGCCACCTGAGTCTTCTCTGAGCTCTCCAAGCTAAGCAGCCTCAGTCTTTTTAGAACTACAGGCCCTCCTGAGGCTCCTCCCCAGTCCTCCTCAAACTGTGATGCCCAGGACTGGCCACACTCCTGCTGGGGAGATCTGACCAGGACAGAGCTCTGCTTCTCTAAGGCAGCCTGAGGTGGTATCGGCTTTATTGGCTGCCCCAGAACACAGCTGGCTCCCATGGAGCAATCATTGAGCTTGCATTCCACTAAGACCCGTGGGCCCTTTTCTAAGCAAGTGCCATCTCAACCCAAGAGAGGCAACCATCTAAATTCTACAGCATCCTCTGCTGTAGAATCCTTAGCCCATCACAACTCTTCTTTCTACAAACCTCAGCCCTGGAGTCTTCCCAACATCTGTCTCCTACTCAAGAGCCACCGAATTCAGGCTTCCCACAGTGATGACCGAGGACATTACAAATTCACCTTCTCTCACCTCAGCTAGGCCTTCCCTGCAGCAAGGCAGTCCTTTTTTTAAATCTTAAATTTCATTCATTTATTTTTAGTTTTCAACGTTCTCTTTTGTAAGATTTTGAGTTCTATATTTCCACCCCTCCCCAAGAGAGCAAGCAATCTGACACAGGCTATATATGTACAATCATGTTAAACATATTTACACATTAATCATGTTTTGAAAAAAGAATTAGAACAAAAGGGAAAAAGGAAAAAGGAAAAAAAGGAAGAAAGCAAATAGACTGCTCCCATCTGCATGCAAATGCCACAATGTTTTCTCTGGATGTGACGGCATTTTCCATCTTGAGTCTTAGATCTGTGTAGGGATGAGAAGGGCTAAGTCTATCCAAAAAAGTCCTCACACACTGGCTGTTACTGTGTACAATGTCCTGGTTCTGCTCATTTCACTCAGCATCCGTTCACATGAATCTTTCCAGGTTTTTCCGATGTCCGACTGTCATTTCTTACAGCACGATAGTATTCCATTACATTTATAGACCACAACTTGTTCAGCCATTCCCCAGTGGATAGGCATCCCCTCAATTTCCAATTCTTGACCACCACAAAAAGCTGCTAGAAATATTTTTGTACATGTGGTTCCTTCTCCCATTTTTATGATCTCTTGGGGATACAGCCCTAGAAGTGGCACTGCTGAGTCAAAGAGTGTGCACAGTTTTATAGCCCTTTGGGCATAGTTCCTAATTGCTCTCCAGAATGGCTGGATTAGTTCACAATTCCACCAACAATGCATTAGTGTTTCAATTTTCCCACATCTTCTCCAGCATTTATCATTTTCCTGCTTTGTCATGTTAGCCAATCTGACAGGTGTGATGTGGTTCCTCAGTTGTTTTAATCTGCATTTCTCTAATCAATAGTGAGTTAGAGAATTGTTTTCATATGACTATAGATAGCTTGAGTTTCTTCTTCTGAAAACTGCCCGTTCATATGCTTTGACTAAGGAATGGCTTATTCCTATGAATCTGACTCAGTTCTCTACATATTTTAGAGATGAGACAAAGCAGTCCTTTCATTCCTCTCTAACTGGTTCCCTCTCTCACTCCCTGCAGAAGCTGTTCCAAACCTCTTCTCTTCCTCAAGCCTTCCACCGGAGCTCTCTCAGCTGAGGACCTCCCCTCTTATTTTACTAAGAAAACTGAGGACATTAGACAGGAGCTCTCCCTCTCTCTCCTCCCATTTGCTTCATGTCACTACTCCCCTGGCACGGACCGTTCTCCTCCTCTCCTCCAGAATCTGGCAAAGACACAGCTCTTCTCCTTGCCGGTCTTCTCAAGAAGGTTACACCAATGTTCACATTCTCCCATGTGCTCTCTCTCTGCCTCTGTCTCTCTCTCCCACTCCCCACAAATCTTCACCCTTTCCCTATCATTTCTTCCTTCCCTCCAGCCTTCAGACAAGTCCAATTCTCTTCCAGGCTTAAAAAACCCTCATTAGACCCTCCCACCCCTCAGGCCATCATCCTGTCTCTTCCCTTTCTCACTGGGACTCATTAAAAAAGTTAACCCAGACCTAACTTTCACTGGGTCCTTCCCTTCCACTCCTCAGACCCACCCCCCCCAATCTGGCTTCTGACCCCCAACCACTCCAAGTCCCCAGTGACTTCTCCATCACCATATCTGCCGGGCTTTTCTCCACGTCTCTGCTGCACACATCACTACTGCCCACTTTGGCTTCCACTCTAGGTTTGCTCCCTTGGCTGGGGAGCACCCAGCTTTCCCAGCCTCCCACCTGGCTGGATGCTCCCTCCCAGCTCTCCTCCCATCTGGCTGAGTGCTCCCTCTCTGCTCCTCTGCTGACTCATCTTCCAAATCGGACCAGCAACTGCAGGTGTTCCAGGGGGCTCTGACCTAGGCCCTCTCCTCCTCTCTTTCTACACTGTCTCATAACAACATCTTCAGCTCCCCGGGATTTAACCACCACCTCCAAGCAGATCAACATGGATCTCTCTCTCTAGCCATAGACTCCCACCTGAGCTTTCTCCCCCATTCTCCATGGCCTATCATCACTTGTCCTGGAACCACCTCCAACTCCACGTGTTCCAAACAGAGTTTGGTATCTTTCCCTAAAGCTGGCCCTTCTGCTGAAGGATTCTCACCCTGCCAGGTAGCACCGCTCTTTTGACCAGCACCCTGCTGGGCAGCACTACTCTTTGGACCAGCCAGGCTCTGCCTCAGCTCCCCACTCTCCCTCAGCCCATGTGTCCAATCCCTTCTGGGTCTGATGCCTTCTGTCCACTCATCCAACTCTGCTGAGCCCAGCCCTCATTGCCTCTAACCTACATCACTGCCACAGCCTCCCCTTGGGCCTCCCTGCCTCCAGTTCCCCCTCCACGCTGCTGCCAGGGTTTTGACTTAGAGCAGATACCGCCCCAACCTCCCTCCAGTTTCCTTCTCTGTGAGCCCTCCACAGCTTCTCCCCCTTCCCCCACATTCCACATGTGCCTTCGCCCAGGCCATCCTACACACTGGAATACACTCTGCCCTCCCCTCTACCTCAGTCTCTCTCTTCCTCCAAGATGCAACTTAAATACTACCTTCTGCATGAAATCCTTCCCGGTGCCCCCAGTGCCCAGTGCCCTACCCCCAGAATACCTTGTGCTTACCCACTGTGGAAATGTGTGTTTACCAACCTCTTCAAATGGGCCTGATTCTGTTGAGGGCATTGCCATCTTTCCAATTCTCGGGATTTACCATCTCAGTGTCAAACTCTACCTCTGGGTCCCATTAATGGCCTCCGCCTCTGAACCTTCTCTCTGATATGTCTGTCCCCTCCCACAGGCAGCCCCCTAGATCAGCCCCATTCATCAGCTCCACCCTATGCCACAGCTCCAGCCTTCTACTCTGTCCCGCTGCCTCCTACAGGAAGCCTGCCCTGACTTCAGGCTGTTAGTGTACTCGCTCTCACACTGGCCAGCATGTACTGGCCTGTGCAAATGTGGTTACCTCCCTCCCCCCACAATAACTACCAGTAGAATATAAGTTAGGGACGGGGCAGCAACTCCCTCAGTTTCAGCCCTGCACCTGGGCGTTTGGCACACAGTAGGCACTTATGTAGCTGCCTACCCACACCATTTGGGGAGAGGATGGTCCCTGAGGGATCCTGCTGCCTGGTCACTCAGGGCAGGAGTATAGCATCTCAACTGGAGAGGAGGTGAGGCAGGGGCAGAGATGCCAGGCAAGAAAGAATGAACTGGCCTGAACCAGGGCAGGGATAGCAGAGGGAAAGCTGTCTCTAGGATTGGCAATTAATTATATTATGGGAGGAAAGGTCAGAAGCCGGGAGTCTTTGAGAAGCTGGAGGAGAGATGGCTTTAAAGAGGTCTTAGGCATAGAGCCAGGAGGGACCTTAGAGGCCATCCATGAAGAGGCCACCCCCCGACACCTTTAAAGAGGAGGAAACTGAGGCTTGCCCTTTGAAGTGTCTAAGTCAGGATTCGATTCCAAGACCAGACCTGCCTTGATAAACTCAACCATCATTGTTTCTCCCATACACAAGGATGCCAAGATGTGCTAGTGGGCCCCAATGCAGCTGTGGCAGCGATTGCTGACCAGGGAGTAGGGAATGATCTCCCAGCTGGGGAGAGCTGCAGATATGGGGGCTGCCCACCCTCTCTGACAACATGGGCTGCTGTCCCACGGAAGGAAAATCCTTCCTTGGCAGAAAACCTGACCTGGCGTGCAGGACCTGGGGGCTCAGCTCTGTGCGGAGCATTCCTTAGGGGGAGCTGAAAGGCCCCAGGAGGGGCTGACTACCTGCCCCCTTTCCAAGCACAGACTTAAGGCACAGACCTGCAGGCTGGTGTGGGGGGCGGGGGAGGGAACCTTGGCCAGGGGCCTGCTGCTTGCTTCACTCACCCCACCATGTCTCAAGGAGAACCCTCGATCCACCCCCAAGGGCCAGACAGGGTCCAGGCCACCACCGCCTCTCCACCAGCAGGATCCCAGGCCTGAGCTGAGTCTGTGCCGGCCAGTGGCCCAGACTAGATCTCCTGGGACCCCTCCTTCGGCTCCTCCCAGAAAGCTCCGGCCAACAGAGACTTTGCTCAAAGGGCCCATTTGTCCGGTGCCTTCAAACAATGCTCTTCTGTGACATCAGGCAGCTTGCAAAAACAAGATGTGCCTTTCCCTTTCTGCTCCAGGGCCTCCTGGGGCTTCCTGCACCTTAGAAACATTGCAGTGGGCTCAGTTCTGGCCAAGAGACCCTGGCCCAGCCCCTGAGCCAGGAAAGCCTTGTGATGACCGACTCCTAGCTAACCTCCTCCTCTCTGGTGGGCAGAGTGTGGCAAAGGGCCCAGGACAGTAGCTCCTCTACCCCTTCCTCCCCCAGCCCCGCAGCACATACACACACTCAGCCAGCATAGCTATTTTTAGGCCTCAGGCCTCCAGAAGGCGGAGCTCTGCTGGACCCTGGGGCCCCCCTCCCTCTCCTTCTCCCTGCCTTCCCTTCACCACCCTGGCCCAGGGCAGGGCAGCAGGCAAGGGCAGCTGATGCCTCCTGAGCCCCTCCTGCACACAGTACCCTGCACACAGTTCAAAGGGAAGGCAAGTGTACTAGAGAAACACCAAGAAAGAATCCAGAGAAGGGAGAAACTGCCTCCCACCGAAACATCAGGACCAAAAGGACCATCGAGCTGAGTAGGGTCGCTCCTGGCCCACACCAGCCATCAACCAGCTTCACTGCCATGCTCCACATGCCCACCTCCAGGGCCCCTCCCTCCTTCCTCAGGAACAAGGACCCCAGGGACCTTCAAAGGCTGCAAAGTGCCCTGATCGGAGCCTCAGGACAGTCACTGAAAGAGGAGGCCATGTCTACCCCCACCTGACAGATGGGGAGACAGGCTCGGGAGGTCACCCAAGGCCACCCAGCTCAGAAACGGATTGAAGCCCAAGTGTCTGTCTATCTCTGTACCCGCCCCCCCACTACTGACAGATGACACCCTGCAACTCCGCCACATGACATCTGTCAGGGTGCATTGGTTTGTATAGAGCACTGGGCTTGGAATCAGGAAGACCTGAGTTCAAATCCTGCCTGAGACACCTGACTAGCTGTGTGACCCTGGGCAAGTCACTTAACCACTGTTTGCCTCAATTTCCTCCATTGTAAAGTGGGGGAAATAATAGCACCTATTTCCCAGGGGTGCTGTGAGAGTCAAACGAGAAAATGTTTGTAATTTTATTTGTTTGCTGAGGCATGTCTGACTCCTTGTGATTCCACTTGGGGCAATCTTCACAGTGACACTGAAGTGGTCTGCCATGTCCTTCTCCAGCTCTTTTCCCTCCCTCTGTCTCTCTCTCTATCCCTCTCCCTACTTTGTCTCTCCCCATCCCATCTCTCCCATTACAAATAGCCTGCATGGGGAGCTGAAGCTGAGACCCCACAGTGGGAGGAATAGAGGTTGGATGGGTTTGTGTAAGGGGGAAGGAGAGGTGAGAGGGCAGAGTGCCACCACCGGCCGGAGATCCTGACTCCTAAGGCAGAATTCACAATCCCTGGCTCATCGGGGAGCTGGGAGGAAAGCTACCAGACCAGATATAAATGGTTCATACTAGGTTGTGCTGGCTGATGGCAAAGATCCTCTGGGGAGGCTCAAACTTTGAAAAGAAGCACTGACTAACCCAAAGGAGCTTTGATTAGTGGGGACCAGGGAAGATCTTTTGAAAGCTCAGAATCTCAGAATGCTGATGATGACAGAGAGCATCTAGTCCAAGGACATCATATTTTACAGATGAGGAAACTGAGGCCACCTCCTCTAAAAGGCCTTCCCCCATTTCTCCAGACATTTGGGCACCTCCTCTGGCTCCCACCTGCCAATCACCATCAAAAATGACTCTAATGCCTTTGGGCATGCTTTGGGCAGAGTTATGCATGGATCCTTTTGGCACAAGCCCACCGAAGGGTGGGCCCATCTCTGCTCGAAGACCACCTCAGAGGGGAAGCCATCACTCCTGGGACGATGGTTCGTCTATTAATAAGTCTAAGTAGCCTCTCTCCACACCTGGGTCCCCCCCCAAATTCCTGGTTCTGCCCTGGGAGCCCAGAAGACCCAGGCCAATCTGTCTTCTACATGTCTGTTCTTCTGATCCTTCCAAAAAGCTAGCCCTCCACCTCCCGATGCTCTCAGTATCCCCGGCCCTATCCACAGACCTCCTGTGATCTGGGCCTCCTCTGGACACTCTCCAGCGTAGGCACAGTGCATGGAGTAGATCAGAATTCTCCC
The DNA here is from genome assembly GCF_028372415.1 of Notamacropus eugenii. NCBI lineage: Eukaryota > Metazoa > Chordata > Mammalia > Diprotodontia > Macropodidae > Notamacropus > Notamacropus eugenii. Next base: position 168,578,254 of record NC_092878.1, on the reverse strand, counting down.
ACTGAAGTATGACTGAGGCAGACTGGATAGGACGCTCCCCTCTCAAGGAAAACCAAGTTCCCCTTCCCCTTTCTGGTGGTCTGAGGACACTGTCAGTGCTGAGGCACTCTGTGCCAACCCCTTCCCACCCATCCTGACCTATGTCAGATAAACTACTGTCTAACCTGACCCCTCCCCTCCATTCACTTCGGAAGGTGATTACTGAGGCCAAGTGGAAGCCCTTACATTTACCACTATTCACCTCTTCTAATTCAGCCCAGTACCTATATCAAGATCATTTTGGAGACTTACTCTGCCAGCTAAAGTTGGTTCTCCCAGATTGGCATCATCAACGTTTTATCCAGGACATTAATAAAAATATTAAACTGTCTAGGCCAGGCACAGATCCCTCGGGCCACCCACTGGAGACCTCCTGAATCACACTGACATTGAACTACAAACAGCTGCCTATGTCTGGCTCTCCATGAATCCAGCCTGGTCTACATCTCTCCCTCTTCTCCCCAAGAGGTTTTAACAAATGCTGGCTAAAAGCTAGCATTGATAGCATTCCTTAAGAATTCCCTATACCTGCTGCTCAGACCCTTGTTCTGCATGAAGCCTTTCTGGAAACCCCAATCAGGAGTGCCCCGTGTCCCAGAGTACCTTGTAGATAACTAACAGAGATACAACATCTGGCTGTATATTGTCACTGAATGCACATGGTGCATTTACTTATATACGTGCTTGTGGTCACTTTCCCCATCACAGTTTTGATATGGTGCGGGTCATCATAAGGAATTGAATGGGCACTTTGAGGAAAGCTGGAAATGGCACACAAAGTCTGGCAGATGTCACAGAAAAGGTTTAGAAACTCAAAAATGCACAAAATAGATATACAGCATTGTCTAATATTGACATATTTTATCTTTTAATACTGTGATCATCGAGACCTCTTTTCTGGTAGATGGAGAGCCAAGAACCTTTATGTGGACTTGGCAGATTACGGGGCACCATGCCCAGACCCTGAGATATGGGGAGGCACTGCATCAGCTCCCTGCAAATCAGGACTGTTCCATCCTTTGTCCTTATATCCTCACCACCAGGCCCAGCTCATGGCACATAGGAGATGTGTAATAATTTGCTGGTTAATTGGCGAATGCCTGCAGGTGGCTCCTGGGCTGGCTGGCCCACTCCCTCTACCTCCCACCTCTCCCCTGTCCCCTGGGTGCTGGGCAATGGGAATTCTTCAGAGAACATGGTTCTACACAGACAGACAGACAGGCAGACAGCGAGTGGCCCAGGAAGAACACTGGGGTCAGACAGCAGCTGTGGCACCAGAGAGTAGTCTGGGGTATTGGGGAGTGCTGGGCAAAACCCCTGAGAACCCCCCAGTTGTCCCTCCTCTTCTTCCTTGTTTTCTAGCCCTGGTCCAGAAGGCTCGACTGGGCAGAGCTAAAGAGCTCCCCCCTGTATTTTCTGAGGCAACTTCAGGATAACCTCCTACTCCCCAGAATTCACTCAACCCACTTATTAAGCACCTACTAAGAGCCACACGTGCTCTCATCATCAGGACACTCCCGGAAATGCTAAGATCTAGGTCCCCTGGATCCATGGCTTTCCCTGGAGGACATCGGTCAAGCATACGTCCACCCTCTTGGTACCAAGCAGAAGCCTTTACCTAGGCTCAGTCTCTCTGGACACGCGTGACTTTATCAGCAGGTTTCAAAATGATTACAGAAAGGAAGGAGGATCTTGTGGACACCAGCTCCACAGGGACCACATGGCTAGGAATGATGGGAAATTCTACAGAATGAAATTCAAAGGACACTAGGAAACACTCAGATGAGGAGGAACACGGAGAGTTCTCTGAAGAGACCATAGACACAAGAAACACATCCACAAATGCAGTCATTTAGATATATCCAGAGGAGGGAGGAGACAGGAGATGTGAGACTGGGGACAGCTCAGTGACAAGTCAACAAGAACAGGGGCAGGAGGAAGGGGGAGTTTTTCAAGCTAGCCAGGCCCCTTCCTCTCCCCCCTCTGCCTTCTCCCTGGGCAACATTCTCGGCAAACATGATTCCCACTCTCACCCACTCCATCCATCCCAGCCAGCTTGCTCTAAGGACCTCCAGTCCCCATTGGATCCTTCAACTCAACCAGTCCACAACAGAGCTCATCATCTCCCCACCCCACCACCCCACCGCCACTGCTGCCACCAAACCCTCCTCTCTAAAATAATGAATGAGATCTACAAAGTGCTTGGTCCATGTGGTTGTTCAGTCCTGTCTGAGTCTCCCTGACCCCTGGGCCAGGCTATCCATGGGATTTTCTTGGCAAAGAGACTGCAGAGGTCTGCCTCTTCCTTCTCCTGGGGATGAGGCAAACAGAGGCTAAGTGACTGGACCAAGGTCACACAGTTAGTGCATGTCTGAAGCCAAATCTGAACTCAGGTCCTCCTGATCCCGGAACCAGCACTCTATCCACTGAGTCACCTAGCTGTTGTGTTTGGCACATAGTAGCTGTTTAATAAATGTGGCTTCTTCCCTTCTTCCAATCACATGGATCCTCCATCTCACTGTGCCCCTGGTCTTGGCATTCACCTCTGTGACCTTCCTCACCTACATTCTAGTCTCTCCTGACTCTGCTGTCCCCCTGGGGGCAGGCTCCCAACAGCCTTTCAGCTGGTCTCTCTGCCTCCAGTCTCTCCACATTAATCTCTCCTTCTCATTGCTGACCACACTGTCTTTCTGAGAGGTCTGTCCATGACATCCCCACATGCCCCTCAAACAGCACCTGACGCTGACTTCCTGTCACCTCTAAGATCAAATTAAAACTCCACTGGTTGAGAATTAAGCCCATTACAGTCTGGACCCAACCTTCCTCCTCATTTTTTAAAAAGTCTGAACCTAACAAACCCCCAATACAATGAGCTGTCCAAAGGAGATTGGGGAGGGAGGGAGGAAGGGGCTTCCCCACAGTGGGTGTCTGAGCAAAGGCCCAAGAACCACATAATATCGGGCACCAAAGAGGCCATTCAGGAGGATTTGGGTTGGAAGGGATGGCTTCTGAAACTATGGTAGAGGCAGGAACCAAGGGAACAGAAAAGCTCAATGAAATACCTACTTAAACTCACTTATTTTAAATTCTTTTCCTGCTAGGGGAGAGAGGGAGCTCCTTCTAAAGTGAACACCTTGAGCACGTCCCAGCCCCAGCCAGCCGGTCCCTCAGGGCTGGGCTAGCTGGCTCCCCACAGTTACAACATGTCTTCAAAGTCCACTTGGCTGAAGGGGAATAAATTTTCCATTCCGTCGGTGCCAAGGACACATTGTGCACCCACGGCCTCCTCCCTCCTCCCTCCTTCCTCCTCCTTCCTCCTCCCCCCTCCTCCCTTCTCCTTCCTCCTCGCCCCCACCTCCTGCTCCCCAGGAAAGGCCAGCGTCCTGCTACCTAGTTCTTGGGGCTCTTCAGAAGGTCCAAACTTCTGATCCAAAGAGCTGTGTGTGTCCCCAGTCCCTGCCCAGCAGCCATAAGCAACAGCCTGGGGAAAGCTGGCCAGCCCCAAAGATAGCACACTGGCCATTCCTGGCGCCATCTGGGGCTGAAGAGGCCCCTGACTTTTACCAAAGGAGAACCAGGATGGAGGGAGGGGGCTTCCTCCCACTTCTAATCAGCCCCCTGGCTCCCCTTCTCTGCTCCTCACAATCCTGGGTTGCTTCCAACTCCCCTTGCTCCAGGGCCCTGCAAATCAGCAGCAGGGGACACTCACCAAGCCTGCTCAGAAGGGACACAGCAGGGGCCAGTAGCGACAGGATGGAGGACCCAGAGGAGAAGGAGCTGTGGCTCTGTCCCTCCCTGAGGGGCCAGGGCCTAGAAGCCTCCTTGATGCCCCAGGAGGCAGGATGGCACGCATTGTAAAGTTCTGTTTTCTGGAACAAGCCCCGACCCATCCCTCCACGCTGTGCAGCTCCTCTCCCACCCCTTCTCCTGCTAGGGTGCAAACTCCCTCAAGTCAGGGACTGACTTGTTTGTATCCAGGAGCCCTAGCACAGTGCTCAGTACACAGTAAGCACTTACTAAATGCTATCTTGTTCATTCCTAAGTGTCTGACCTCCCTCCCATTTCAACAGGAATGGCAATTGTTCAATAAGCATTTACTGAGTGCCTACTATGTGCAAAGGACTGTGGTAGGTGCTGGGGGATATAAATAGGACTTCAGAAATGATAAGACACAGGAAAATCCCAGCAGCTGGCCCCTGCTAAGTGTGGGGAGAGAGTCGTAGACCCCAAAGACCCTGGAACCCATGGGGACCCAGGTGCTGGTCTTCAATCTCCCTCTACTTGCTTTCTATCTATCACCAGATCCATTCCCCCCACAGGGAAACAAGGAGGATGAACTACCATCCAATGGGTCCATCTCAACGCTGGAGTGACTGGGGACCTCCTGCTGGACACCCCATGGGCAGTCCTCACTCACCCCATGCAAAGCCAACATCGTGCCCTTCCTCCCAACCTCCTCAGTCATGTGTCCAGCCAGCAGGTTGGCATCATCCTTGATTAATTTTGTAGATTTCATTTTTCTTAGTTGACAGCAATCTCTTTTGTCTCCCTCCTACCCCCACTATCCCTCACACCTAATCAGCGTGTAAATGGGCAGTTCTATCTCTTCAGGTGTCTCTCCCATCCTTCCCCATCTCCCTGCTCACACAGCCCTAGGTCAAGCCTTCATCATCTCTCCCGTGGCAACAGCCTCCTCACTGACCTTCCCGCCTCTGGTCAAGCCCTCTCCACTGAGTGGCCAGTTTTGCCTGAACCATCCACTCCCCTCATCCTTCAAGGCAGTGACCGGGCCCCTCTGCCTGCCACCTCCCCATTCTCTGGGCCAGCCTTATGCCATAGTACTCCCCTCTGGTAAACTGGCCATTTCCCACCTTCCTGCCTTTGCACAGATGGTCCCAGAAGCCTGGAATGCCCTCAGCTACTAATTCCACTGTCAAGATCTTCCTGACTGTCTTCCTCAACTATAAATACCCTCTCCCTCTTCAAATGATTCTCAAACTCAAAATGCCCAAATAATTCATTAGCTTCCCATCCGTCTCCTAGACTTCCCTTTGAGCTCCTAACCCAAGTCCTGGGGTCCTTGCCTTCTCTCACCCCACTACCCAAGCTGTGGCCAAGGCCTGTGGACTACACCTGGGCAGCCTCTCTTCAGCATGCCCCTTCTCTCCTCTGATGCTGCCCCCATCCTGGGACAGGCCCTCAACACCTCACACCTGGACAACTGCAGAGGCTGCGGAATAAGGCCAATTGTCATTGTTGTAATAGCTAGAACTCATGTTCTCCCACCCACATGAGACTTTCCCCATCACAGTTTCTCGAGGGATGACATAAAGAATTAAATGGAAATTTGGGGAGAGGTTTGCAGAAGCCGCAGACATCACAGAAAAAGTTTAGAAACGCAGAAATGCCTACAATAGAGGTGCGGTGTTGTGGAATAGCAACATGCTTTACCTGTTAATGCTGCAATAACTCAGACTTCCTCTCTGGTATGAAGGGAGGGCCAAGCCCCTGAACCCCCGGAGGTGAACGGGATGGCGCTACATAGTACTTTGAGGTCACATGTGGCCCTCCAGGTCCTCAGCCTTTTGACTGAGTCCAAGCTGAACAGAACAAATCTTTTTATTAAAGGGATTGTTGTGTGAGGTCTGGATTCAGTCCAAGGACCCCCCAGAGGACCTAGACAGCCTTGAGGCTGCAGGTCCCCCACCCCTGCTAAACTTTGCAAAGCTGTTTAGGAACATTCACTCACTAGCTCCGAGGGTCAAATATGAACTCCAGCCCTTGGCCCCAGGCTATGTGGAGACCTCATTACTTCCCTCCGCATAGTCTTCCATGCCGTCCTTCATACACTGGGGGGCTGCCCACCCCTGAAGGCTTCAGGTTTATGATTCCAGGCATCCCACTTTCCCGAGAGTAGATACTGTTCTGGGTTAAAGTGGACATGTGGATTCCCTGATGAAACGGGAGAGATGATGGGGTGGGGGGGTTGTTTGACTAACATGTCTGGAACAGAGGGGGTGGGAGTGCCAATCGTGACCCTCCAGGTGACTGATTCCACATGGTTCCATTCTCCAGTCTGGAATCCCCCTCAGCACCTAATCCAACGGCCTCCCTTGACACTCGGCCAAACCCTGATCCTGGATCCTCCCCACCCTCAGCCTCCCCTCCTGGATTCTCTCTCCTTTCCTGCTGCTCCCACCACTTGTCTGACCACTCCCTCCTTCTCTCTCTTTGTGGTTAGACCCCAAGGCTCTCTCCTGGACCCTCTTCTCTCTCCAGGCTCTACCACTCGGTGCCCCCACCAGCAACCACGACATCACTGGACTCTCCAGGCACAGTCTGGGTTTAGAATGACCTCCCCAGAGTAGGAAGGAGAAATACAAGTGACCCAGGGGCTGGTTCTGGTCCTTTCTCCTCTCCCCATCCCCTCAGGAAGGGGCCAGCCCCAGGACCGAGGCCCTCCCTCACTACCTGAGCTCTGTGGACCAACCAGACACCCAGGGGCCCAACCCTGACCCGCTTCACAGAGCCCCAGCACCTCAGTCCCAGTCCTCACCCCACCTGTCCTGTCTTCCTGACTAGCACCTTTCCAGTCACTTCTGGACCAGGGTTGAGCTGTCCAAGGGAGCAGCCATCAGATGGGCACCTCCCCTCACTTCCGTATTGTTGATTCTTGCTACGTCTGGGCCATGTCCCCCCTTGAGGGCAGGGGCCATGTTTCTGCCTCCCCTGGTATCCCCAGGTCAGCACCTGGCAGGCCTTGAATGTAGTAAGTGCTTAATAAATGCTCCTTTGCTAATTGATTTCCATCCACCACACGGTGTCCAGGAGAGCAGAACACTGGTGATCAGATTTACAAACGTCACTACTGCCATGCCCAGAGGTGGGGGCCAGGTCTCCCTCCCTCCCTCACCACCCCCTCCTGCAGCAGAAACAAGATATGTGGAACGGCCCTCCGAAAAAGTGGGCATGGAGGCAAGTGCCCCCTTCTCCCTAGATGGCAGGGAAGTGACTCGCTGGGGTTAAACGTTTCCAGGGCTCCTGGCTGTTCACAGGATCAGGTTACCATCCAACAGGTGGCTGGAACCCAGAACAGTAGGAGGGACTGGGAACAGGGCACTGTCGCTGCCTTAGCAGGAAGCCGGTCAGGATCCCCTCCGGGGTCACTGGAGGGTGCAATATTTTGGACTTTGGAAGATCACCTTGGCAGATCACCCATTTACACAAAAAGTTAAACATTAAATTGCTTTCTTAAAAAAGCCAGCCACAAATCTCTACTTTCCTGTGGCTAATCCATGCCCTCTCTTCTAAGCCAAGGAAACAGACTGTGCTCTCCCAGGTACCTGCTCCTGACGTCAGGACCCTGAGGGGACAGCCCAATCCCTGCTCCTCAAAAGGCCACCTCCCCTCCTCCCCCCACCCCACGGGCTCAGTCTGTGCCTGGGGAACCTCAGAGGGTGAGGCAGCAGGCTGGCCCCACCCACTGCCTGCCCCTCAGGGCCACACAGACTATGCCACAGGAGGAGGTCAGGGCACAGTACCACTGGGCTAACTCTTCCTTGGGCCCAAATTGTCCCTTCTATGCCCACAAAGACTCTGCTCAATGCACAAGCAAACTTGCCTTTTAGGTCTAAACACAGATAGAGCCCTGGACTTAGGGTCAGGGAGACCTCAGATATCTACTAGGACTCTTTCCTCTCTGTGCCTCAGTTTCCCCAGCTGTCAAATAAGGACCAACTGGCTCCTAAGGTACGACCCAGCTCTAGAGCTGGGCTCCTTTGTTCAAAGGGGAATGCTCAAGCCTATTTTAAAATGAATTCACTGATGTCCCTAATTCACTGGGCAAACAAGGTTGGGTACAGTTCATCAGAGAACCCACAGGGCAGCCCACATTCTCATCCATGCCTGGACACAGTAGAGGGTGCGTGCAGACAATCCCACTCCAGGGAGGTGTGCCACATTGCAGGGAACTGCATTCAGCATGGACAGGCCAGATCTAAGAAGATGAAGTTTGAAGGCTGAGCCTCACAAGCATTGACTGGGGAGGAACAGCTAGATGGCAGCCTGCCCAACGAGGGTCTGGAAATCTCAGTGGACCACATGCCCCTCAAGTTAACCTCAACACGCAGGAGCAGACTTGAGGCTGCTTGAAGAGAGGCCTGAGGCTCTGGAGGAAGTTATAGACCAGTCCCCGTCAGATCACACCAGGAAGGAGGAGGTCATTCTTGGACCCCATCTTTTCAGGAGGCTGGGATCAAGAAGGACCACAGGGCCCAGTAGCCATGCCCCAGGAGCTCTGATGAACTGAATTAAAACAGCCTAAACTCAACTAAAGATATTTAGCCTAGAGAAGAAATGACTCGGGGCGGGGAGGGGCATGGGTACAAGCAGGAAAGACCAGGGGCCCTGGGGCCACTAGACCCACACTGGCCTTGGGAAGCTGCTCATCCAGGACATTCCTTTCCCTCCAACCTTCTTGGTACCCTCCATTATCAAATCAGAGGTGAACAAGCTGCTGCCTAAGATCCCTTCTAATTCCTATTTCCATGAGCGAGCCCTGAATTCAAATCCTGACTCAGACCCTTAATAGCTGTGTGACCTTAAACAAGTCACTTAACCGCTGTCTGCCTCAATTTCCTCATCTGTAGATGGGCATCATACTAGTACCTCTCTGCCAGGGTTGTTGTCGAGATTGAATGATGTGTTTATAAAGTGCTGACTTAACACAGTGCCTGGCACACAGTAGGCAGTTAATCAGTGCTTATTCCCTTTCTCTCCCTCCTATATATATATGTGTGTGTGTGTGTGTATGGGTTATATATATGTGTATATGTATATATATATAGAGAGAGAGGTTATATGTGTGTGTGTGTGTGTATATATACATATATATGTATGTGTGTACACACACACACACACACACACACACACACACACACAAATTAGTTGTTTTCTTATTTGGAAAGGGTTGAGAGGAGCCACTCACCTCCCAGAGAGGAAGCTGGGGGGGAGCCCTGGGGGGAGGGGTTGGCCTGTGCCATCCCTGCCAGCTCCAGGCCTGAGATCACTCCCAGTAGGACAGTGGGATGGCTCCTCCCCTGTCTTTGTCATCCATGGACTTCCCCTTCATCTGCCTCTCTAATATCCCTACTGTGCGTCAGAGTGGGTTTGGGCCTTGTGGGCCAGCTGGATTAATGGAGGTTCAGAGCCAAAGCATGGCTTTCCCTAGCCCTCGACAGTGCTGGAGGAATGAGAGGCAGCCTGGGTGGCTCTTGGGACTGGATTAGTCTAGAAAGGCTAGGTTCAGGATGATATGAAGCGGCCGCTTGTCCTTTCATCCTTACATCTTCTTTATCAGGGTCTCATGCTTCCCTGGGATGCCGGGAGCTACCACATTCCTCACTGGGGGGGAGACAAAGTCCAGCAGGCTCAGGCCAACTCCAAAAGCCTCTGCTCTCCTACCAGGCCCCGGCAGAGTTCGAGTGGCCTTTGAGGCCTTGGGGCCACCTCTCCAATTCCTCCACATCAGGCTAGGACTTTGGGGGCCAAAAAAGGCAGTGTTCCTGTGAGTCATGTAAAGGCCGGCCGGCTGTCAGAGAGGGAAGGAGGGACAAGCCATTGGGCTGTACTCGATGTTCCCATGAAAATGGAAAGCATTCCCGGAAGGTCCCCAGAACACTGGGTGGTCAGAAGAATGAAAACAAAGGCCCTGCCCTCCAGAGAGCCTCACCTGGAGGTGACAGTCACCTATGGAGATGGGGAAGCCAAGGTTACAGGGGAGTGACACAAGGCACAATGTGGAGGACTCCCTTGCAAATTCCAGGGCTTCCCACACAGTCTTCTGTCTACCAAGGTTTCTGGGAGGACCAAACACTTGGGGGGGAAGGGCAGGGCAGGACTGGGTGGTGATCTGCTTCACTGGAGAGAGCAACCACCTGAAGGAGATCTCACATCTGAGGAGTTTTTTCTTCCTAAAGGGAAAAGTTAGCTTTAGGCCAGCCCTGGTCCAACTGCCACCCAACACCAAAGCAAAGCAAACCCAGCCCTGAGGCTCCGTTCTGGGGAGGGTGTACAGTTTCTAGATAGGTCTTAAAGGCCACACCCTAAATCTGCCTCTAGCTTCAAGTCAGGGCTCTGGTCCCAGAATGGGTCAAAAGGAGAAAGTCATTCGTGGCTACAAAAAGCCAAGAAGAAAGGAGCATTCTCCGGCCTCTGAGGATTCCTTCCCAATTCCCTGGGCCTCAGTGTGTTTATATGATCAATGGGTGTTCTACCCACCAGGCTAGGAAAAGCTCCAAACAAAGTCTCAGGCGATACCCCGCACACTCCTGCAGGCTTGAGCGGGAGGGGGCGGGGAGGGGGGGAGGGGAGGGAGATCCAGGACAAGAACAACTGGATGTCAGGTCTCTGCTCTCCAGGCACCAGGCCGGGGTCCTGGGCTCTCCCAGACTTAACTATGGAGGTTAGAAGTATCAGCAGTAGCTAGCATTGTATGGCAGGTCCTGTGGTTTGCAGAGCACCTCCCAAATCCTCACACTGCCTGGGGATGGGTGGATGGGTGGGAGGGGTGGTGAGGACCTTGTATCACCAGAGAGACGCTGTCCAAGGTCCCACAGCTAGGATGGTCTGAGACTGGATTTGAACTCAGGGCTTCCTGACTCAGGTCCAGCATTCTGATTCTGGCCACCCAGAGGCCCTTAGCAGTAGACTCTCCTTGACAGGGAGATTCTGGAAGCATAAAAGTCATTCCCCAGAACTCATGGGATAGGACAGTCAGGTTCCCTCTCTCTTTATTAAAGGGAATCCAGAAAGCAGTCGAGGAGGGTGGGGGTGAGAGGAAGACAAAGGACTTGAGACTGCCAGACAGGGGCCAGAATTCCGCCTCAGGCTGTTCCTGAATGGGGGACCCTGGGTGAGCTGCTTGGCCTCAGTGTGCCTCACTGTCCCCCTTTGTAAAATGGGAATCATAATAGACTCCAAGAGGAGGCCCCTCCCTGGGACCCTGAAAGCATTAGCATGGTCACTAAGATGCTGCTATACAAATGGGAAATGCTCTCATTCTGCAGATGTCGAAACTGAGGCTGGGGGCAGTGCCTCGCCCACTCCCACCCCCATTCACACACTCACAGACTGCCAGAGGTCAGTCACAACTTTTGAATTCAAGGGCTGTGCCTGGCCCTTAGCCCCTTCCCCCCAATACAGGAGGGGAAGGGGTGGGTTGGAGAAACTGATCATCTGCTTAACCACTAGGTCCCGGAACCCCAGATTCCTAGTTAATGATGGGTTCCCTAGCCCGGTCCACACTCGGGGTCTCCCCTCCGGGGTTGGTACCAGGGGAGCCCAAGGCGTCAGCGGGGCAGCAGAGACGCCCCCTCCCACCTCCTTCGTGGGCACTTTGCCCACGGACTCCCGGGCATGGGTGTCCTCCCGTGCAAATGGGGACTCTGCAGGCGCACGGGCTGGCCCGGGCCTCTCCTTGGACAGCTGGGGAAACCGAAGTTGGGAGGGAGCAGAGCTGTAAGCCAAGGTCTTCCACGGAGGGGGTGGCCAGGCCGGTTACCCCTTGGCGACGCGCCCCGGGGAAGGTGCCCCTCTTCTTCCCCACCCCCTTCCCCCCAACACGCGCGCACACACTCCCACGCACGGAACCCGTGGCAGGGCACCCACAACCGCAGTGCGTCCTCAGGCTCGGCCCTGAGCGTAGACAGAGCCACGGAGTCACGGGCCTCCCCACCCCACTCGCCTCCCGCCTCCACTCCCTGGCCCTGGCCGTACCTTGGGGCTCGCGGGTCTGCCAGACGCTCCGTCCAAAAGCCCCAGAGTCCGGGGCCCCGAGCTCAGCCAGAGCGGACACCAGGACCCGGCTGGCCGCCGCCGCCGATCCCAAAGCGTCCAGCCGCTCCAGGGGCTGACTCCGACGCCCGGGGTCACTCCGTCCGCACCTGAGCGGCCTCGGCCGCCCCGCCCCCATCCCCTGGCCGCCCCGGCCCCGCCCCCGGGTCCTCCTCCCGAAGCCCCGCCTCTCAGGGTCAGTCCTCCAGCCTGGTGTCCCCCGGTGCTTGGGGCCCTTCCCCAGCGCTATCGCTGCGTCTGCCGGACTCGAGCCCCGGCCCTGCGTTTTGTGGGGGTCTCAGCCTGGGGCTGGAGCCCGGCGGCCCAGAGACGGGCAGGGCCCGGCCCAAGGTCACCCAGCAGCCGGGGCTGGACCTTGGGAGTCCCAAGCCGGGAGCGTGGCTGAGGCTTCTCTGTCTTCCTTCCCGGGCCACCCCGGCCTGGCCTGCGCAGGGTGCCCAAGGGCAGGGCCAGTGGTAATCCTGAGCATGGGACCCAGCCCTCCCGTCGTGGGCCACCCTGGCCCGGCCTGCGCAAGGAGCCTAGGGGCAGGGCCAGTGCCAGCTCCGCGTGTCCCTGACCCTCAGGTAACACTGACCCAGCCCTCCCGTCGTGGGCCAGCCCGACCCGGCCTGCGCAAGGTGCCCAGGGGCAGGGCCAGTGGTAACCCTGAGGATTGGACCCAGCCCTCCTGGCCTGTCACAGCCGCCAATTGTGTGTGCTGCTGGGGAACCTGTTTGACTTCATTTTTTCCAAGAGATCCACATCGGGGTGGGGGAGAGGAGAAAAAGCCCAGCCCTGAGCTGGGAGCTGCAGGGAACCCTGGGGCCCCTGGCCACCCGGTACTGGCACCCACCCTCGGGATGCCTTCTGGGGGCAAGCAGTGCTGAAACTGAGGGGGGAGGGCTGCCAGGAACCTTCACCTGGGCACCTCAGAAGCCACATGATGCCCACTGGGGCAACAATTAGAGAGTCAGACCAGAAGTTCAAAGAGCCAGATGAGGAAACAGGATCAGGGAGGAGAACCTAATCACCCAAGGTCACGCTGGCAGTAAATGGCAAAGGTAGGATTTGAACCCAGAGCCTTTGACTCCAAACCCACCAATCTTCCCACTGGGCTAGCATCCACTTACTAGTTAGATGATCTTGGACAAGTCTCTTTCACTCTCTAGGTCTCAGTTTCCCTCTCTGTAAAACCTAAGACCATTCAATCCTAGCTCCAGAGCTGGGGAGGGTCTCAGCCACCCTCTCCTTTTACAGGTGGAGAAACTGAGGCCATGGGCAGAAGTGACTTGTCAAAATTGACCCTGCTTAGGCACACCATGTACAACCAGGACCCCCAGCTCCAGACCCAGGGCCCCTAGTCTCCCAGGTACCATCAGCCCCCTTGGAGCAGGGGGTCCTTGCACTTGCCCCAGGATGTCAGAAGAGGAGGCCTTGCTTTGTCTGTCTTCCAGCCAGGGTCCAGGAGTCAGGCATCCCATTGAGTTACATGCACCAGTCTCCCGATTGTTTTCCTTTGACAGATGAGTGTTACAAATAGCCATGTGGTTATTAGTCTTTCCCACCACAGGTCTGACTCATTCACCCCTGGCATCCGTTCTGGCACCTCCCTGCCCCACTGGCATCCAGGCATTGCGTAACCCTGGGCATCAAAGTTCTCCAGGCTAGGGGCTTGCTCCTCACCAGACTGAACCCCCTGAGGGCAGGCCCCAGACTTCTCAGTAGTCTGTGGACCTGGTGTTGAATAACAGTATCCTATTGTGCAGCCTGGCTGACCCCAGCACCCATGGGTGAGGGGGGGCAGAGGAAGAGGATCCCATGGCGAGCCAATGCCCAGTGAGCACCTCCCAGCCCCCTTCTCCAAGGCTCCAAATGCACTGTCCTGGCACACACCTGGGGAGGCTGCCCTGTGCCCCCAACGCCAGGCCAGTCTCACTCTGTGAATCTTAGATTGGAGACTCCAGGGTTTGGCCTCTCAAGGCTGAGAACACAGGGTCCCTACCAACAAGGGAGCAAAGAATCAGCAGGCCTGCTGTCCTGAAAGGTGGGGGCAGCCTCAGGGCCGTTCTTGAGAGCCAAATCCCAGGAGGCTGCCCGCTTGTAACATGCCTCTGATCTCTGCCACACTCACCCTCCCCTGAACAAGCAGGGGAGCATTCCATAGTCAGTCAACAAGCTGACTACAGGCCAGGAAGGCCCTCTCAGAGAAACTGAGGCCAGTGCCACACCCTCGCTTTGCCAAGCAAAAGACCCTCTACAGAAATGCCAGCCTGGGGCATTTGACATTTTATGGCAAAAGAAAACAATCAAATCATCCTCCTCTGAGAGTGGTGACTCAGCTGGGCCACAGGCCTGTGGCAGAGGAAGGCTTTCCTCTTCCTCTACAAGAGATATGTTTGTTGTAAATGGATGTCCAAAACCAGTTGTGGGCAGCCCTCCTGTGACCAATCGGAGCATGACTGTCCTTAGCCTTATTCATCCTCTTGGGGAGTCCTCCCTGGAGATTCAGCTGCCAAGACCAAAAAGCACTTGTTGATCAGGCCACTGTTTCCAGGTAAACCAAGTCTGGTAGGAAGGACGTTGTCCATTCATGTGGCCCAAATTGGCTCTCATACCCTGCACTGAACCAGAGGCAGCTCTGTGTCAGAGTGGGCAGAGTGCCAGGCATGGAGTTGAAAATGCCCAGTTCAAATCTAACCTCCAACACTTACCAGGTGTGTGACCCTGGTCAAGTCACTTAGCCTGTCTGACTCAGTTTCCTCAACTGTAAACTGGGGATAATAATAGCATCCACCTCCCAGGTTTGTTGTGATGGTCAAATGAGATAATAAAGGTAAAGTGCTTAACCTTGAACTTAGTACACAGTAGGTGCTTAATCAATGTTTGTACCCTTTGCTCTTCTATGCCCAAGGCTCCTCCTTCAGAGAGGCAGGCACAAGGAGGGAATGTTGGGAATCTAATACTGAGCCATTGACTGTGGATTTGCACCCAGCTCCCCTGAACCCAGACAGATGCACGTTGTCTCTATAACAAGCCATGGGAGGCTCTTGAGAGGAGCCTCTCCGAGGGCAGAGACTTTCAGGGGTTCTCCATTAGGCTAATTACCATTCACCCGATCCTCCGGCGTAACCGAATCCGGAGCCTGCCTTCCCGCGGTCATTATTCCCATCCCGAATGTCGGTCTGTCTGTCATCAAATATTTATCTTCTCCTTTGTTCTCTGGAAGGCGTCTGAGTGTGGAGAAGGACGCGGCGGACACGAGTGCAGGATAGTAGGACCGAGATGGAGGCTGCGAAGCGATCGGGGCCAGAACGTGCGGAAGCCAAGGGGCAGCCCCGCCCGTTTTCTTCATTTATCCATTTGATTCCTCTTTATCTTATTAATTAGTTGGTTTTTCTTTTCTTAATCTTCGTTTAAGCTCATTGAGCATGCAATTTTCAGAAATTTAATGTTTGGGCGGGCTTGGGGATTTTAACTTATTTATTTTTCTTTCTTTTTTCTCCTTAATAGTATTTTTAACCCAATGACATGTGAAAATAGTTTGGACATTTCTTTTTGTAAAATTGTGAGTTCCAAATTTTTCTCCCTCTCTCTCTCTCCACCCCCCTTCCCAAGACAGCAAGCAGTCTGACATACAGGTTATACATGTACAATGTTAAATCTATTTCCACATTAGTCTTGTGGAAGAAGAATCAGAGCAAAAGGGGAAAAACCACAAGAAACAAAACAAAAAAAGAAAAATAGTCTGCTTCCATCTGCATTCAGACTCCATAGTTCTTTCTCTGGATGTGGAGAGCATTTTCCATTGGAGTTGTCTTAGATCCAAGCATTGCTGAGAAGAGCTAAGTCTATCAAAGGTGGTTCTCGCACACTGTGGCTGTTACTGTGTAGAGTGTTCTGGTTCTGCTCACTTCACTCAACATCAGTTCAGCAAAGTCTTTCCAGGTTTTTCTGAAGTCTTCCTGTTTATTTCTTATAGCACAAGAGTATTCCATTGCATTCATAGACCACAACTTGTCCAGCCATTCCCCAATTTATGGTCATCCCCTCGATTTCCAGATCTTGGCCACCACTAAGAGAGCTGCTAGAAATGCTTTTGTACATGTGGGTCCTTTTCCCATTTGTATGATCTCTTTGGGATACAGCCCTAGAAGTGGTGTTGTTCACAGTCCCTTTCATCCCCCACCTCTCCATCCCTGGGAGGACTGCTGCTTCTCTTTTATCCATCCACTCCCTCTTTCCTTCTGCTCGGAAGGATGGCAGCTATTTGTTATCATGCCCACCACATTTGGAACCAAAGCAGTCAGTCATGAGAAACTTTATTCCTTTAATTGCTTGTACATGTTACTGGGCTGCTCAAAGCTGCTATTCAAACTGGATGATCATTTACCATGAGTTTGGTTGCTCACAATTGTGGGCAGCAAAACTGCCCAGGACCCCCACCCAGAGGATGAATTTTCCTCCAGAGTAGGCTGGAAGTGGGGCTGAGCCAGCGAGAGAAAGAGAAACAGACAGAGGGAGTCAGAGCTTTCTGCAGTTCTGCAGTTGGACACTGGAGCCCATGTACACCCAAGATCGATTTTTCGAGCTTGGAGAAAGAGAAAGATAAGAGCCAGAAAGTCACTCACTGTGGGGGGGCTGCTGCGGCTGGTTCTTATGGTACTGAGAGTGGTGATTGTGGTACTGGTGGTGGTAGCTGTAGCTGCTTTCCCTGAGGGCACTGGGCACTGAGGCAGGGAGATTCTGAAGCTGGGGGTCCTCTCACTAGACATTGGGGTCCCTGGGACTTCCTGTCCCAGGGGCCCTTTCAGGCTCCTCCCAACCAGATGCTCTGACCGCCAGGAACACTGCATGGATTTTTCCCATGCATCCTGCCACTCACTTCTTAGAGAGGCCTGTTCACTGAATGGGTGTTGCTTCACTAAGTGGTCACTTTCCTCCCCTCATATTCTTGTCCAGACCACTTTGTCTCCTGGTTCCTTCCTAGCCTTGGTCTCAGCCGCCCAGATCCAAGCTGTGGCCAAGGCCTGTCCCACTGACCTTTGGAGAATCTCTTGAATTTGCCCCCTTCTCCCCTCTGTGTTGCCCCAGCCTGGTACAGGTCTCATCCCCTCCCACCTGGACTGTTGCAATGGCTGCTGGGGGTAAGGTCTGCCTGCCTCAGTCTCCCCCAACCCCAGGCTATCCTCCATCCAGTCAATAAAGTGACATGCCTAAAGCCCAGGTCTGACCATGTTACCCCCTCCTCAGTAACCTCTGGTGGCTCCCTTTTGGCTTCTGTGTGACCTTCAAAGCCCTTGACCACCTGACCCCCGCAACCTTTCCAGACTTCTTACACTTCACTCCCAATCTTTGACCCAGTGACACCAGCCTCCTGGCCATCCCTCCAACAAGGGCCTCCACCTCGTGGATCCAGGCATATTCCCCTGCAGCGTCCCTGCCTGGGTTTTCTTCCCCTCATCTCAGCCTCCCAGCTCAAGTCCTACCTTCTCCAGGAAGGCTTTTCCATCTGGCTTCCTTCCCAGGACTTTCCTCCCCTCCCATTTGTCCTGTCTATGAATTCCTTACCTAACCGAAGAATCAGAGAAGAGAGAGAGCCTGGGCCCCACACCCTGCCCCCCACCTTGACCTCCATGTCCCCTCAGACCCTGATGGAGATGCTCTCTGAGCAGGCCCAGTGCCTGAGGCCTCCTGGGAAGTGGCCCCTGCGGTGATGCAGCTGGCTGGGGCCTACAGGGGCTGCAGGGGTGAGAACCCCCTGAAATATGAGGCTAGCGCAGCCCACTGCCCCCAGGAAAGGGGGTCTTTCCATCTGACTGGTGGCTGAAACTTTCCCTGTGTTGTCTCTCGCCCACAGAGCAGGGGTCCCAGGGCTTTGTACATGCTTAACAAGGGTTTTGTTCATCCTTTCATCCATTCATCCACTCATTCACTCATTGATTCCATAGCTTGTTTGCACACAGCTGTTTACGTCTTCCCTTCTCCCCCATTAGACCAAGATCCTTGAGAACAAGCACCATCTTCTGCCTTCTTAGTTGGACTTGTCCTTCATTTGAAAAGAGAAAGAGACATCAAGAGGTGATGCCATGACATGCAAGTGAATTGGAGTACAGTGAGGCAGGGCTGTGCAAGGTCATAGGCCTCACTTTGTCTTCCAGAGCCAGCTGGGTACAGCAACCAGATATTCCTCAAGATGACTGGAGATGGCCCAGGATGCAGGAAGAGACCCTGGAGACCCTGGCCTTTTTAGGTGAAGGCCCTTTGAGGTTCTCACTGTGAGTGAGGCAACACCCATTCAGTGAACAGGCCTCTCTAAGAAGTGAGTCCGGGGTGGCCCCTTTAAAAAAAAAAATCAAGCTGGGAGGGGAAGACCCAAGAAACAGTCATTATTTAGTATTTAGTCATAAGACAATTGATAGTGGTGGACTACAGGCATAGAATAAGACATACATTGCCAGCCATGGACCCTGTGTAGGTTTGTTTTGCCTAACTGTGCTATAGAATAAAATTAAAAGAATGATAAAACCTAAATTAAGGGCTGAAGAGAGCTAAATGGCTCAGTGGATGGAGCATGGGGCATAGAGTCCAAAAGACCTGAGTTCAAATCTGACCTCAGACATTTAGCTGTGTGACTCTGGGCAAGTCACTTCACTCTGTTTGCCTCAGTTTCCTCATTTTTAAATGAGCTGGAGAAGGAAATAGCAAACCAACCACTTCAGTATCTTTGCTTGGAAAACCCCAGAGGGAGTCACAGAGAACCAGATAAGATTGAACCACCACAAATTAAGGGTGAAAGGTCTAATGAGGAAACATGCCTTCCTCGTGTCAGGAGAGCCACGGTGAATTCCAGGAATGGAACGAGGCTTTTCCTCATGGTACATATTTGTTACAGGGAATGGCTGGGGGCAGGGCAGGCCATATGGACAGTCTGAACAAAGCAAAAGCACCAAGGAGATTTTTTATTAGAAAAAAGAAATTGAGCACCTCCCGAGGCAGCTCAGATCCCTTTGGGAGAGTTCCAGTTATCAGGAAATGACTCCTGACATCCAGCCAGATCAAGTTTTGTAACTGCTTCTAGTTCTGACAAACAGAACAAGCTAATGGATGAGTCACCAAGCACTTATTAAATGCCTACTGCATGTAATGGAGAATGGGGAGAGACGGGAGGTGGGAAGTCCAATTAGGAGATTATTTCAATAATCCAGGTAGAAGGTGACCGGTCCCTGAATGAAGAGGTGGACAGAAGGGTGTTTGAGAGATGATGTAGAGAAATAAATGATGGTACTTGGTAATGGATATGTGGGGGAGCAAGAGAGGGGAGCCAAGGGTAACTCTGAGTTGGAGAAGCCAAGTAACTGGAGGAGTGATGGGACCTTCGGCAAGGACAGGGAGACTTGTTTGAGGGGAAAGATCACGGCAAGCTCCATGGCTGCACTTTGAAATGTCTGATGGTGATGCAGGCCTGGGCCTCGACAATCTAATCCCTCCACATGCCAGGTCATCTTGTACTTAAAAACAGCCCTCATGCTCTCCTCAGTCTATCCTCCCAGCTAAACCCCTGCCATTCCTTCAATGGTTCCTCATGTGCTACAGCCTCAAGGTCCTTTCTTACCCTGGCTGCCCGCCTCTGGACACTCATTGTCCTTCCTAGACAGTGCCACGCAGAGCTGCCCACTTTCCTAGAGACAGAGTCTGGCCCGAGTGTGAGGCCAGAACCGTCCTTGTCTTCTCTCTGGAAGCTCTGCCACCCTTCTCTTCATTCAGCCCAAGACTATAAATGGCAGAGAACATTATAAAATGTAAAATGTATAATTTTGATTATATTAAATTTACGAGTTTTCACACAAGGAAAACTAAGCCACCAAGATCACAGGGAAAGCAGCAACCTTTTTTAAAGCAAGCATTTTTGATAAAGGCCTCAGATATTTAGAGAACTGAGTCAAGTTTATAAGAATACAAGTCATTCCCCAATTGACAAATAGTCAAAGGATATGAACAGGAAGTTTTCAGATGAAGAAATCAAAGCTATCTGTAGTCATATGAAAAAATGCTCTAAATCACTATTGTTTAGAGAAATACAAATTAAAACATCTCTGAGGCACCACCAGATTGGCTAATATGACAGAAAAAGAAAATTATAAGTGTTGAAAGGGATAATAAATTGGAGAAATAGAATACTATTAAGAAAAAAGCATATCAGTATGGAGAGAGATAGAAATAAAGCAGAAGTCTAGCATTTTTTTAAAGTGTACTATAGGTTGTTTCCAAATGGTAAAATTGTGACACTAACACATTGTAAGTGGGGTTGTGAGCTGATCCAACCATTCTGGAGGACCATTTGAAACCATGCCCAAAGGGTAATCAACCTGTGTATAATCTTTGATCCAGCAATACCACTACTATGTCTGTATCCCAAAGAGATTACAAAAAATGGAATAGGATGTGTATAATATAATGTAAAAATAATAATATAACTTGTATATTTAAAATATAAATATTTATAGCCACTCTTTTTGTGGTGGCCAAGAACTGGAAATCGAGGGGATGCCTATCCGTTGGGGAATGGCTGAGCAAGTTGTGGTCTATGAAAGTAATGGAATACTATTGTGCTATAAGAAATGATGAACAGGAGGACTTCAGAAAAACCTGGGAAGACTTTTATATGGACTGATGCTGAGTGAAGTGAGAAGAACCAGGAGTACATTGTATACACCAACAGCAACATTGTAGCAATGAGCAGCTGTGAATGACCTAGCTCTTCTCAGCAATGCCACGATCCAAGACAAGACCAAAAGACTCACGATGGAAAATTCTATCCATACCAGAGGAAGAGCTGATGGAGTCTGAATGCAGGTCGATGCAGACTCTTTTCACTTGCTTAATTTTTGTCACTTTTTTTTCCTTTTGGCCATTTTCTTCTTTCACAACATGACTAATATGGAAATATGGTTTACATGATTGCACATATGTAACCTATATCAAAGTGCCTACCATCTTAGGAATGGAGCAGTGGTGGAGGAAGGGAGAAAATTTAGAACTCAAAATTTTTTAAAAAATGAATGTTAAAATTTGTCTTTAATGTAATTGGAGAAATAGAATACTATTAAGAAAAAAGGTATCAGTATGGAGAGAGACAGAAATAAAGCAGAAGTCTGGCATTTTTTTAAAATGTACTATAGGTTGTTTCCAAAACTCAGCATTCCCTTTCCTCCCTTCCCATGCCTAGATTGTACCCACTCCTTTCCTCTGCCTCCAAGAACCCTAACCCTCCTTCACAGCTCAGCACAGACATCCCTGGAGTCTCCAAGATGCCTTCCCTGACTCCACTGTGTCTCAGTTCTGTCTCTGTATCCCATGTAACATCCTTGGGGTTAGGGTAGGGATTATGCCATGTCTGCATTGGCATCCCTGGCATCTAGCACAAAGTGGGTGCACATTTGATGTGTTTAAAAGTGTTCATCAAAACACTAATGTGGAAACATGTTTAATATGATTGTACGTGCATGGCCTGTATCAGATTGCACACCATCTTGGAGAGGGGAAGGAGGAAGGAAGGGGAGAAAAGTTAAAATTCAAGATCTTATGAAAGTGAATGCTGAAAACTCAATATATATATATATATAAATTTTAAAAATAATCGTACTAAAAAAAATCTTTGTCTAGTTGACCTGAATGATTATTACTGCCCACGACGTTGTCCAGTTACTAAAACCAACAACTCTTGTGATAAGTATGTGGAGGAGGAGGGGGTAGGGGTGTCAAAGACTACATTTCCCATGCTGCTTGAGCCCCTAGGGAGACCACCCGCTCCGGGAAGAGCAAGACTCCATCCAGTTCCTATGAGGCATGAGCTCGGTGACCCAGGCTGGTTGAGCTGTAAGGGGCCTTCTGGGGAACAGAGGAAGAGTGGGAGTTCATCTCCTGGGCTTCAGAAGCAGAAGGGCAAGGGCGAGAAAGGGCAAACCAGCCTAGGTGGGGATGAGCCTGAGCTGCTGCTGGGCCAGCCCAAGAAGGATGGCATGGAAGCCAGGAGCTCTTCTAGGAGCAGAGAGGCCAGCATGCAGGTGCTCAAGGCCATCTGAAATTACCCTGGAGGCTTCCCAATCCCCAGAGCACCGAGGGGAAGGCCGCTGAGACCCTCCACCTTTGGAAATGGGTGCTGGTAATGTTTTCAAAGCAGCGCTGTCTATGCTGGGTCTGTGAGCTCATGACCCTGAGCTAGCCCTGAGTTAGATAGCTCCTGGGTTTTCTGGAACAGAGGCCCCTTTGCACACCCCCCTTCTCTAACCACATTCCATGAAGATCTCCAGTCAAGTCTGTCCTAAACCGAGCAAGTCCCTGCTAAGATTCCCATCTTTGGGCATTGTGGTTTCTTTGTCCAACACTCCATCCATCCTCTGGATTTTGAGAGAATGGCACCTTCTGGGGAAGGGGGGAGGGTATTCTGTCTTACTTGTAGAGGGAGAGAAATGTCCACGCTGAACCACTCCCATCTTGGAGGTGGGGAAGGCACCCCTGGGCTGGCTCTCTGTCCCTCTTCCCCAGTGCTTTACCAGGTTTGCAAAGCCCCAGAAAGATAGCCTGTCTCCAGAGGCACTCTTAACCAGAGAATTCTGGGGCTGGGGGCAGGAGAGGTTTGAACCGTTTTCTCTTCAGTATATGCATTTTCCACTGAGCTCCTGTTTCCCATCACTTCAACTTTATGAGTACAGAACTGGAGGAAGGTGGAGCAGCAATGTCCTGGCTCCCACAGGGTGCCCCTGAGGGCTGGGCTCCAGTCTGCAGGCAGCTAGCAGGTTGAGTGCATTTCTACATTGTAAAATGCACATTTGCCATGTAAATGACTCACTCTGGAGCCCTGGGAAAGCCTGCAGACATTTTTGGAAGCTCCCTTGCCTCACCTCACTTATTTCATCCA
Source organism: Notamacropus eugenii (assembly GCF_028372415.1). Taxonomy (NCBI): domain Eukaryota; kingdom Metazoa; phylum Chordata; class Mammalia; order Diprotodontia; family Macropodidae; genus Notamacropus; species Notamacropus eugenii. The sequence goes on along the minus strand of NC_092878.1, from coordinate 168,555,462 downwards.
CAGTCCTAGGACCCAGATGTGGATCCTGCCCAGAGATTTTCACTTATCCATGGAAGCCATAGCCATTGGAGCTCGTGTCTAGAAAGCCTGGAGCCAACATGGGGAAGACTCCCCCCCACCTTAGACAGCTGAGACGCTATTCCCCCACGCTGTTCTCCCACTCTGCAGCCCAGCAAGGGGATGATATCATATCTGGCATCCCTAATGAACGGGCTTCTGACCCTCATGGGCCCCTGTGGGGACGGGACCCCAATCCAGACAGAGCTCTAATGAAGACATTTCTGCCTCCTGCCTGGATTACGCAGGCACTGGGCCCCCTCCTCTACTTCTCTATTCTCTCTTCCTGGTGCTCCCTTTGGGACTCCAGGGTACCGGGGAGTTCTTCCCTTGCTGAGATTTTCTCTTCAGGTTTGCTTTCCTACCCTCCAGCTGGCTGGCACTCTGTCCTAGCTCCTTCTCCTTTTTCCCTTAGTCAACACTCTCCCCATCTGCAGTAGGGCCACCCTCTGTGCTCTGCTCTCCTGGAGAAGCTGCCAGGAGTCCGCCTGACCTTCACTGGCATTGGCTTCTCAAAGCAGGAGGGGCCAACCACCCCACAGAGTGGGGTACCCTTCTGGTCCTTGACACTATCTGTAACTGAAATCAGTCACCAACAAGCACATAGAAGCACCTACTCTGTGCCAGGATTCATACAAAACATGGGGGAGGAAAATGCAGAAATGAGGCTGCTCTGGTTCCCAAGGAGCTCACATTCTATCCAAGGGGAGGGCATGAGTTGGGCTTGGTTTGGTCTACATCCAGTGACATTGGGTTAGGGAGCTCCCTGTGAGCCCAACCTCAGACAAGTAGTGGCTGTGTGACCTTGGATGAGTCCTCTCTGGTCTCCCAGATCCTCAGTTATCCTGTCTGTAAAATGGAAGGATTGAGACAGATGACCTCCTGGTCTCTCCCATCTCTGGCATTCTAGGATTCCACATTATTCAGAGGAAATTGTCTCTCAGAGCCTTGAAAGTACCAGGGAAGGAGGCAGGCACCCCAGCCAGGATTCAAGGCTAGGCCTTCTGTCTGTCTGCAGCTATATCCAGGATGGAAGGAAGGGATGGTGGTGCAGGAGGGAGAGGGGCTGGACCCCAAGGCAGCAGCTGGGTCAGCTCCAGCCATGGCTTAGTCATCACTTTCTGGAGGTCAGAAGCCACATGCCAACCCATCACAAGGAAACCTGATCGTAGAAACTCACCACGAATTTTGCCTGCTCAGCCATCTGGGGCCACCTGTGGCTCCAAGTCTAGGGCAACCGGGGAGAACCTGTCAGCCTTCTTCAGGGCACCAGGGAGTCATCGAGGAGAGGGTACAGAAGGAGGGGGCCACAGCAGTACCCTCGCCACAGTCAAAGGAGAGCGTGAGCAACTCCTCACACACATAGTCCCTGGACCTCAGGCACAGGGATGGCGAAGGTCTGAGAAGCAGACACCACTTTGGCCAAGGTCACACGGACACACTATCCCATCCACAGGGACGGATTCATTAGATTCACTGGCCACCCCCAGAGAAGACACTGGCTAGCAGAATTCCCCATGAAAGAGAGGGTGGCAGGCATGAGCCTTCTGTGTGGGGAGGTAAGGGAATGAGCCCAAAGGCATGGAAAAGGGAAGTGTAAGGGTCCTCATTCATCAGCACCAGGACAGGAATTCAAACCCAGGTTCTCAGGCTGTCAAGCCCAGGGCTGTCTTTCCAGTGCATCAGTCTACTTATATCTCTGGCCAGTCTTTAATTCTGCACTTTAGCAGGGTTCTGGGCACAGCCATTAGGCTCTGGGTTGTAAGCCTCAGAGGTGAGATTTGAACCCGGCTCCATGACTCTGAATCCATCCCTCTGCCAATTGGTTCCACTCAAGCCTGGTTGGAGAGGAAAATTCTGTCTTATTTTTCAGTTACTTTTCTAAGAAGGAGGCGGGGGATGCTACAGTAGAATACACAAGCCCACAAAGTCCCGAGCCCCATCCTGGATGAAGCTGAACCTTTCTGTGACAACCAAGTTCTCAGGAGCTGCCCCTGGAGTTTGCTTGAAAAGGCTGGAACCTGCCTGGGATGTGCCACTGCCAGCTGTAGCTCTGGCTCTGAGTGTCTGGTGATGAGGCTGCCCTCATCCAGAGAAGACCTGACATTCCCAGAGAAACACAGGACCCAGTCATTGATGGGAAATGCGTGCTCATTCCTCCTGGCTGAGTCAGTGGCAAAAGGACTGCGAAATCAGGAGCACTCCTGGAGAACAGCCCAACAAGCCTGTTTTGCCTCCTCGGGACCCTGAGCCCCACAACAGCTGGATCCCAGGAAGATAAGGAGCCTGTCTGCTTAGATGCCATGCTGACCTGGCAATCATCCCATCCCTTACATGTGAGACTACTGGAGAGCTGGAGTGAGTGCCTCGAACCCAGGCCGGGAGGGGGCCTGAAAGCCTGCTGGTCTCCCTGCTTCATTTTACAAAAGGGGATGTTGAGGCTCAGAGGGGGAAAAGGACTTGCTCAAAGTCATAGCCTGAAACTCTCAGAGGCAGACAGGCAGGCAGACAGGCAGACAGGTAGGCAGGCAGACAGACAAGCATACAAGCAGACAGACAGACAAGCAGGCAGGTAAGACAGGAAGACAGACGGACAAACAGGCAGACAGAAAGAGAGAAACAGGCAGACAAGAAGACTGGCAGGCAGACAGACAGACAAACAAGCAGAAAGAGAATGACAGGTAGAGAGGGAAACAGACAGGCAAGCAGGCAGACAGACAAGTAGACAGGCAAGCAGTTAGACAGGCAGACAGACAGACAGGCAAGCAGGCAGACAGGCAGGCAAACAGGAAGACAGGAAGACATACAGGCAGGCAGACAGACAGAGACAGACAGGCAAGCAAGCAGACAGAAAGAGACAGACAGGCAGACAGGAAGACAGGCAGGCAGGCAGGCAGACAGACAGACAGGAAGACACAGGCAGGCAGACAGACAGACAGGAAGACAGACAAGCAGGCAGACAGAAAGAGACAGACAGGCAGACAGGAAGACAGACAGGCAGGCAGACAGACAGACAGGAAGACAGACAGGCAGGCAGACAGACAGACAGGAAGACAGGCAGACAAGCAAGCAGGCAGATAAGCAGGCAGACAGGAAGACAGGCAGACAGGCAAGCAGTGGGGCAGACAGACTGGCATACAGGCAGGCAGGCATACAGGCAGACAGACAGGCAGACGGTCCCTCCTGAAGGGCCTGGGCCTGGGTGGGCCAGGAGAAGAGGGTGAGGCCTCACGGCAGAGGTTGCTGCAGGGTGAGAAGGGGGCTGCTGAAGAGGTAAAGCCCAGAGGGTAAGGGCAAGTAAGATGGCATTGGGGGTTGGACTAGGAGGTCCAGAGAGCCAGGAAGGCAGGTAACAGGACTGTACAACTGCCAAACTCGCCTCTAGTTTTCAATCATACGAATCCAGTCATTTGGCTAAGGGCCTAGTCTGACCTGGCCACCTCCAGACAGCTTCTTTCCTAACTGCCCTTCTGATGCCCAATCCTATCGCCCTTCCAGTCTCTCCACCTTTCTGGGCAGAGCTCAGGCTGGCAGAACTAGGCAGGACCTGAAATCCTGGTTGTATCACTGGACAGTCCCCATCCTGGCCCAAACTCTGTGCTCCAAGATTACATGGAACATGACCCAAATGGGCCCAACTCTGAAGCCCTCCTGCCCTGCACACTCTGATATCCACCCTAGAGGGACCAAAGCAGCCCCATGTCTCCCAGCCTCTAGGGATCTCTCCCCAACAAGGTCCCCTCCCCTTCCCCAACTCTGTCCTATGACAAGTCCCATCACTTCTGCTCATCCAATCCACCCACCTCTCCCACCATGCCCTTTCCACCAACAGTCCTCTTCTCTCTTCCTGGGTTACCTGCACAAAAGCAGCTGCTCTGGCCTTGAACTAGCCCTCCCCTGGGAGCCCTGGCGTCTGCACTCCTCTCCTTCAGCCCCGCAGCATCCCAGACTCCTCCCTTGACTCATTCCCAGTCTTGATGACACAGAGGCAATTGGAGAGGGCTCTAGACAAGGTCCCTGAGCCTATTCCAAGGGCAAACCCTTCCCATCTGCCCCAAATAAAAGGCCTGGCCAAGTCAGAGGCCACCACCTCCATCGAGCCTCCGCTGCTCAGCTCCCATCCCCAGTAGAAGGTCGTTTCTGAGTCCGTCCTCACCTTTCCACAGTGTGTTTATCTTTCATGATATTTCTTCATATCAGTTTTCTACATACAAACTGCATCTATCCTTCCCCCTATGAAGCTTTAAGATCCTCAAGGACATAATAATATAATTTTCCTCTTTTTTACTCCCAGAACCCAGCACAGCACTTTATAAGTATGGGGGTGGGTTAGGGAGGGGACTTTGATTTCTTTGCTGTGGAGTGGAAACTCTCTCTCTTAGTCACTCCTCAGCTGTCCAGAGCTACTTCTGGCACTGAGGCTTTTTTCTAGCCAGCCTGTGTCAGACAGAGCCGTAGATGAGAGGCCACTGACTCCCATCCCTTCATTTTACAGACAGAGAAACCAAAGCACAGAGAAATTAGGAGACTTGCCCAGCTAGAAAGTGTCTAAGGGAAGCCTTGCTGACCTGTGCCAGGCCAGGTCTCCCCCTGCTCCCTCTGCACCATGGGTATGGAAGGCACTTTGCTCACTGAACTGAACTGAACAGAATAGCTACCTGACCAGAATCTCCTCTGCCCAGAATCCCTCACCTGGGGTGACCCTGAGGAGGGCTGGCTGGATGCCTCAGGGCTGCCCCCAGGCAGAAGCTGGGAAGGCTCCACATTTGTGGGGGTGGGGTGGAACCAGGGAGGAAGCAGGATGCTGCATCCCCTGCTGTCTGTTTGGCATCTCCAGTGCCACGTCACCACGGCTCTTGCTGGGCGAGATGCAGCAGGTCAAGAGCTCCACCTAGTGTGAGGCTCGCCTCATAATTCCCAGCCAGCGAGGGAGGGGGGGAGGCCTTGTAAATTAGTCTTGCTTTTAGAAGATGATGGTGGGCACGCTCAGGGATGTCTCAGCATGGTTCAGCCAGGGCCATCGGTGTCTGCACCTTCCCGTCCTCACCCTCCATCCTTGCAGCTGCCCTCCTTCTCCCCTTCCCCTGAGCACAGGGTGGTCCTCCGACAACCCTTCTGCCCCAGGAAGCTTTCCTGCCACTGCTGCTCATCTTCTGGACCTCCTCCTTTCCCAGGCATTGATGCCCTGACCTCATCTTGGTCATGGCGGGTGACAGCAGGGATCAGCCCGCTCACACAACACACACTCCGCATCTCTCCATTGCCACTGGGTCTGTGGGAACCATGGCACTCTATCGTTGTTGCTCCGGGAAGGAGGGATGGTTTGGTTTCTATTTTGGTATCACGGTGCCCACACATAGTAAGTGCCTCCTCTCTGTCCCCAGCACCTGGCACAGTTCTGGTCCCATGAATAATCTGTAGCCCTAATCATCTGAAGCATGTAACAATGGTGTGGAATCCCAGGAAACCTCACTACAGAATTGGGGAGCTAGAGATTTAATTAGAAACCTAGGATGCCCAAACACCTTTGAAACCTGAGATGGAAGGGAATATGGCATCATTGGAATTCGTGCTGGTCCTCAGGCAAACTCTAGAACTGGGTTCCTGGACCCCTTGGCGCAGGCTGATGAAGAACACCAGGCACTCCTTTGCAGAATCAGACCATTAAATGCATAGAAAAAAATGCCCAGGATTGCAAAGGAAACCCATTATATTGGAATAGAGTTGTCAATATGGTTTTTCGAAACAAGTTCGCAGACCGTAGGTTAAAAACCTCAGTCTGAAAGATGGGACCTGTGGGAAATAACCACGACTTAACTTATTAAACCAGGGCCAAGCAAAGAAATATGTGCTTGAATGCAGAATGTGCCACACCACACCTCCCCAGCACTCTTCATACTTGGACCACCTGTCCTCCAGTTACCTTGTATTTGCTCATCTCCCGCCTGTCGTTTGGGGCCCAGTAGAATATAAGCTTCTTAGTGAAAGGGACCGTTTGACTTTGTATGCCTGGTGTCTAACCTAGTAAGCAGGCACTTTATTTGCTTGTTTTTTGAATTGAATTAAGTTGCTTCTGTGCCATAGGTAGGCCAGCTTGGGTAAATTCTTCCTCTCCAGATCTGAGCATGGTTTGTGACATTTCAAAGGGGAAAAGGTGCTAAGCCAGGAGTCAACCCTGCATTGGGTTCTGGTCTTTGTCTACCCCTCTGTGTCCTGAGCTCTTAACCAGGGGGGACCACGTTATCTCTCAGGGCCTTTCTACCTCTAAATCCAGTCTGTGGTGGGAAAAAGACAAGGCCAGTTTTGCAAACCAGGACAAAGCTGAGGGTCTCTGGGCCCATCTTGGAAGCTTCATAGGTCATTCACCAAGAGGTGAAGGATAGGTACTGGGAAAGAAAGCATAGGCCAGGAGCCCATGCCAATCTGCTCAGTCCTGGGCATCCCCAACCTCTGCTCCAAAGTCTGCCCGGGGCAGGTGTCTCCCCAACACTGGGCCTTGTGGACTTGGTTGGTCAGAAGAAGGGAGAGGCCCTTGACAGAAAGAGAGAGATTCAGAGAAGTGTGGGTTTGGGGAAACAGAGAGTTCTGTTTTTGACATGTTGAGTGTGAGATACTCTTGGGATATCCAGGTGGAAATGCCCAACAGGAAGGTAGAACTGGGGCTCAGGAGAGAGGTAAGGGCTGGCTGTGTAGATCTGGAATCATCTGCACAGAGGTGGTAGCTGAAATCATAGGAGAGCAGACCAGGAAGAAAGACTGTCTTAACAGGAAAGGGCCAAGTGGAACTTTGGACAGCTCCCATGCTCCAGGGAGTCCCTGAATTCTGTGGTCAGGATCAAATGAGATCGATCATCTTTGCAAAAGTGCTTTGTGAACCTTAAACACTTTAGAAATGCATGCCCTTACTATCATTGTTATCACAACTGTTGTGGACACTTTGCAAACCGTGATGCGCCCAAGAAATTAAGATTAAAGAACCGGAGCCCTCTTGGCCTCATCTTCACTCCCCTCACACCCTGGTTACTGAATGCGTCCATTCACCCTCCTGCTTCTGCATAACTTTCCTCGAAGGTGGCTCTGGAGGTGAGCATGGCACTGTGGCTGCGGTCTGGCAGGGCCCAAGGCAGAGGGATGGTCACCGCCCTGCTCCTTAGCCCCGGGGCTCTTGGCGCTGCTCAGGATTGCCTTCCCAGAGGCAGAGGGGGCATCTTCACTGTTACCTAGCTCTTGCACAAGGACCCAACTTTTCTTGGGTTACTGTTGGGTTGTGTCATGGACTTGACTGTCATCTCCCTGAAGGCAGGCCCCCACACTGCTTCCTACCTTTTTCTGTTTGATCACCGCTGTTTATTCACTTAGTTTCTCATTACATTTTCTTCACTGAAAGTGTGCTAAATGATAAATGGTGTCCATCCCTTGCCGGTAGCGTCACCCCATCAATGTTAAGTTTTTACAAGGAAGGATGGGGGAAGGGGGGCTCAGGATACATATTTAAATGATATTTGGCACAAAGTCACTGGGCCTGATCTTCATGACCACGGATTTCAAAGAATACCACCATCCATGCCAGGTGTACCAAACAATGCCATCGTCCGTGTTGCTGGTGTACGCCCCTCTGTAGTACAGACCGTTGAGGTTTGCAGAGTGACACCTGACCGGGAAAAGAAAAACACGTCATCGACAGAAGGGGTCCTTAAGGAAACTACCTCATGCGATGAAGAAAGCCTTCCTCGGCCCCTTCTGTGAATGGCACAGCGTGCCAGAACTTGGGACAGGAGTACAAGGTCCCTGCTTCTCCAGGGGAGGCCGTGAGTGTCTAGCTAGCTGATCCCATCAGGATAAGGAATGCCCAGAGAGGAAATTCTCTCCACAGTTCAAAAACTCAACTGTTCTGTAACTTGGGGCTCCTCAAGGGTGACTCCTCAAGCTCACATATTCACTATGTCAGAGGAGGATTTGAATCCAGCTCTGCCTGACGCCCCCTCAGCATCCCTCTCCTTTGGACCAGATTTACAAGTCTCAGGCATAGGTTTGGAATGGCCCTCATTAGGTGAACTCCCTTCGCTCTTCTATTCTATACTTTCAGCCCAAAGTCCTCTGTACCTTCTGAAGGCAGATAGGGCCTGGAGCCAAGAAGACCTGAGTTCAAATCTGGCCTCAGACACTGAATAGCCTTGTGACATTGGTCAGGTCACTTAACCTCCCTTTGCCTCAATTTCCTCATCTATAAAGTGGGGATAATAACGGCACCTCCCTCCCAGAGTTGTTATGAGGATCGAGGGAGCTAATATTAGCAAAGCCCTCAGCACACTGTTTGGCAGATAGTAGGTGCCATGTAAATGCTAGCTCTGCTATTATATTCATTTTATTATATTATTTATTATTGTTTTGGCCCTTGTGTGGAGGACTGACTAGAGAAGGGGCCTGGAAGCTACCACACCAGCCTAAATCAGCAGCATGGTTGCCTGGTTAAAGCCTGCTCTCCCTGCTCCCCAGATGGCTCAGGCCCCGCCTCTGGCTCCTTCACTCAAGGAAGCTCAGATTCCACCTCTGCACTTTTCCCTGTTCCAGAGGAGGAGGTAGAGGACAGTGCACCAGAGGCTTGGGAGTGACCCGAGGCTGTGCCTAGGACAGGCCTTGGAGCCTCCAATCCAGGTTTCCTGACTCCTGGTCTTGTCTGCTGCTGACCAGGTCCCTGTTGCTCTTAGGGCTGGGGCAGACTTGGCCTGAAATCCCAGCTTGGCTGGGTTATCCTAATTAGATTCAGCTTCCTGGCAGACTTTAGCCCCCTCCCAACCTCTCCTCCGATAAGAAATTGTTTGCAAAAGCCTCAGTAAGAGCCAGGGCAGGCCCTCAAATTCTCTTCTCCACTCTGGGCCTCCCCAGCCTAGCCAAAGCCCCACCTTCTACCAGAAACCTTCCCAGCTCCTTCTCCTGCTGACCTGGTTTGTTGGGGCCTACATGTTTGAAGGGTGCTTCCCCTGCTGAACCTGGAGCTCCGAGAGGACAGGAAGACTGCCTTCTATCTCCCTAAGCGTCCCCAGTGCATCCCCCAGGGCCTGCACACAGTAGGTGTTTAATCAATGCTTCCTGACCTGTTGTACCACCAGCCCCCTCTGTCCTCCTTGGCACAGTTCCCCGAATAATTGTCGTTATCTCTGTCCCGAGTGCTGAACTTCATCCGCAGGTGACTAGCCCACCACTGGACCTCAGGATGGAAGCTCCCAGCCAGGGAGTCTCCTGCCGTCCCAGAGTATTCCCCGAAGCTCAGCTGGTAGGCACTCTGAGGGGATAGAATTGGTGTCCTTAGGGTCTGCCTGAGCCCAGAGGAAAGAAGATGGTGTGCACGCCTCCCGACATCCCAGCTGGCTCCCACTGCCCCTTTCCCACCTTCTCATCGGCCACTCGAAAGTTTTCATATTGGGCAAAACGGTGTTCTCCTTCAAAGTCGGCCAGATCTATCTTCAGAGTGTAGTCTCCTAGACAAACAACAAGCTGATGCCCCAGCCCACTCCATGGCTGCCTGACCCTTCCTGTCTGTGTCCCATGCAGACGCCCCATCCTTGGCCGGCTCTGGTCTGATCCCAGAGCCCAAGACCAGGCCGACCTTGGCTCTCGGATCCTCAAGCCTGCATCCCAAGCAAACCTTCCCTTTCTGGAGAGCCAGAGGCCACCACGTGGGCTCCTCTCCCCGCTGCTGCTGCTCCAGCTACATCAGTAGGAGTTACAACAAGGCCTGGCTTCTGGGACTGCCCACCTGCGCCAGAAATCACAACCCACAGAAGCAGTGGAGTCGGAATGGGCCGTGTTCTTCATCTTATAAGTATGAAGAACACAAGGATCCAGGAAATACCTAAAGTACATAGAAGGAAAGAGCTCCCTCCCCAGCCCAAGAGCTAGCCTTGGAAGAAGGCCCTAAGGTTTGCAGAACACCTTGCCTGTGTCAATTCATTTGATCCTCAGAAACACCTTGGGAGGGAGGAGCTATTAATATCCCCACTTTACAGGTGAGGAAACTGAGGCTCAGAGTTTAAGTGACTTGACCAAGGTCATACTGCTCGTGTATCCAGCAGGATTTTAATTCAGGTCTTCCCAAAAGGAAGTCCAGCCCTCTGCTACACCCCACTTCTCCAGAGCACAGAACCTGACCAGAAATGCATGACCACAAAGGCAGCAGGACCCTGGGGTGGTCCACAAGAGATAAAGGAGGCTATTCCTGGGTGTCTGTGGGTAGGGACAAGGGAGTCAGTTGCAGGAACCGGGAAGCCAGGAGACCCTGGAGGATCAGAGCTGAAGGGCTGTCCCAGAGGGTGGAGCCAGGACCAGTGGAGCAGAAGGGGTCCTGCAGGTCAGCTGAGGCTGGATGTCAGGGAAAGCTTCCGAACCAGGAAAGCGGGATTCACACTCTTGGAACACCATGGACTTCCTTGAGAGCTGGTGCCCTGGAGATCTCCAAGCACTTATTGAATACCCTAAAATGGGATCCAGAAGCCCTGGGTTCAAGTCCTGCCTCAGACACTTCACAGCTGTGTGATGCTGAATCACTTTTCTCAGGCTCAGTTTTCTCATCTGTAAAATGGAGACAGCACCTGCAGTTGCTTTCTCCCTAGGGGGTTATGAGGCTCAAATAGATGCAGAGGGCTTTGTAAAGTTTGAAACACTAGAGAAATGGGAGCCCATAAAGCAGAGAAACTGCGTGTCAGGAACCAGCTGAGGAGAGGCTACGGCAGCACCTCACACCCCGCTTCCCAGGGCCAGGCCTCTGCTGCTCACATCCCAGGTCCCAGGGAGCATTCCGTTTCTACTGAGGGGTTCGTTTTGGCACAAATGTCTATGCAACATTTGTTTTACAGAAACTGGCCACAGCCAGTGCACTGATACATTAACACTGGCCTTCCTCTGTCTCTGTCTCTGTCTCCCCTCCCTCCCCTTTCTTTTTCACTTGTTTTGGATCTTTTCAACTAGCCATTCAGAAAGGTTTTCTTTCTAAAGTCAGATGTTTTGGAGTCAGTCCCCTTCCTTCAGAAATGCTTTCACGTCCAAAGAAACAAAAGAGTTGAGCCCAAGCAGAGAGGCTGAGGCCCTGCTGGGCTGGTTTCCAGGGGCCTCATTTCATGAGGAAGCCAGTAAATGGAAACATGGGCTGGAGAGAGAACCGTGAGGCTCAAAGGAGGGGCAGCCGGAGAGGACCAGAAGCAGAGGGAAAAAAATCAGGGGGAGGAGGGAAGGCAGGGCTGCTCTAGGCCTGGGACTCTGGCCTGCCTGCTCAGAGAAGAAGAAGGCTCAGCCCTTGGCAGGCTTTCAGGGCACCAGGGCTGGCCACCAGTCAGTGGTCAGCCACTTGTCTCAGGCATGGCCCTGGGCTTGGAAGCTATTGGACTTGGGCTAAGTCCAAGGTCAGTGCTTTGCTCTTTGCAGAAAGGCCTAATTTGGGTAAAGAAGCAGCATTAGGCCTCTCAGGGCCCCAGTGACCCCTTGGGTGGTTGCTGCCTGCCATTCTCCAAGAGGACCCAAATGACATGACTGCACTGGAGTCCAGTGTGTCCTGTCCCACTGGCTGAGCAGGGAGGACGGCCAGGCACCCAGACCAGTGGCCAGGGGAAGTCTGAAGGCGAATTCCCAGCCCGCCACATGTGGTCTCTGGGTGCCAACCTTAGAGAGGTCCTGCTCCCACATCAGCTGCCCCTGTGGCCTTCACCCCATGGAGAATCCGAGAAAACACGGACTTCTCCTGCCTACAGATGGAGGATCCACAGGGGACAAGAAGGGCTCCAGCGGAAGGGCCCTCCCTTCGCCTCCCCCCTCCCTCCCTTCGCCTCCCCCCTCCCTCCACCTCCCCCTTCCTCCCTCTCCCTCGGCCTCTCCCTCCCTCCCTCTTTCCCTCCTGCCTCCCTTCACTCCTGTTCTGTCTCTCCCCATTGCTCTGTCTAGTCAGCTCGGTCCCTCTGTTTTAGAATCTGAACTCTCCCTCTCTGCTCCTCTGTCTCTCTCTTTGACTCTCTCCTGTCTCCCTGCCCTGTCTGTGTCTCTCTCCTCCCCTTCTTTCTGCTAACACCCTCATCTCTACAGGGAGCAGAGCCGGGCATCCTCCAACACCTTAAAAGTTTCAGGAATTTTACTATTGAACAAGACAAGGTTTCCCCAGGTCCCTCTTACGTTGGGTGGTCAGGAAGTGAAGGTTCTTATTCCCCAGCCAGTATTCGCCATTTTTTTGGACAAAATTTCCAAAACCATTTTCGTAGTGCTCCCAGTCCCTGAAAATCCAAGGAAAAGTCAGACATGGCTGTCACCGGCCTCCTCAGCCAGCCCTCCCTCACCTTCTTTCCCCTTGCAGCTTATGCTTGCCATCCCAAAGTGCTTTCAAACACCCAGGAATGTTGTTACTTCCATTTCACAGATGAGAAGGCACTGACTGGCCCACCATCACTGAACCCCTCAGTGACAGGGGCAGGACGAGAACCCCATTGTCTGTGTCCCTAAACCGGACCCAGTCCATTCTCCTAGCTCACCAGGGCCCACCTCTGCCCTCTTGGTCATTTAAAAGAACAGGTAGCAGATCCTCAGGATTCGACTGAAACCAGAAGGAAAGGAGAAGCTTCGAAGCCATCCCTTGCCAAGAGAAGTCCAGTCCAATCACTGTGCTGAGCACCAAGCGCTGAGCTGAGCAGTGCCTACCTCTCTGTACCAGACCTTCTAGCCTCGGTACCTGTCAAAGTTCTCAGAGCCATCAGAGCGCCTCTGCACCACCGTCCAGCCTCCTCCATCTGTCATGTCACAGTAAGCAGAGAACTCTTCTGGGCTTTGTAGGGGCTTGATTTTGTAGAAACCACTTAGTTTGTGCCCATCATTGAACACTTCCGAACAGTCTGTCGACAAAACACCTGTCAGGAGACTCCTAGCCCCTCCCCTTTTAAACACAAGTTCCCAGACAGGTCCCAGGTTGCACAGCTAGAAAGTGTCCAAAGTGGGACTAGAATCCAAGTCTGCCAGACTCCATTGCCTGCCCCAGACTATCTCTTACCAACAGGTCTGCAAGCTGGGCATTTTTCTTGAGGGCTACCTCAGAGAGAGCATGGAATGGGACCTCGCTGGGGTGGGAGAAACAGATCAGGGATGGAGAACATGCTTCCTGGTGGGTTATTGTCTGAGCTGGGAAGGAAGGTTCTGCTGGGAGAGCATGTCAAGGATGGAACCCTCTGGTCAGGACCTCTCCCCGCTCCCCGCCACCAAGGTAGGCCAAGGAAAGGCTGCCGGCTCAGACTGACCTGCATACTGCCTCCGTCCCACAAGGTGGGGGAGGCCCTTTTCGTCTCCCCGGTCAAGCAGCTGAAGCTCTTTCTCCTTCAGGAGCTGCTCAATCCTCAGCTGCTGCTGCTTGACCTGGGCCTCCAGAACTCTCAGCTGGTCCCTGAGTCTCTGCTGCTCCTGGAGGCAACTCTCGAGAGCCTGGAGCGGAAGAATCAAGTTCTCCACCGGCCTCACCTGGAGGTCCAGCTCTGACCTCTTTCCTAGGCTGCTGAGCACTTTCAGTGAGACAGTGTCCTGCCCAGAGGGAGCCTGGGATGACTCCAACCAGTGTCAGGGCTGCCTACCTGTGCCCAGGAGCGTCCAGGCACCTGCCATCCCTCCAGTCCCCCATGTCCATGAACTCTGGGTCATCCTTGACCCCTGATGCTCCCTGACTCCTTGTCTCCAATGCATGGCTGAACCTCACCAAGGCATCTCATATTCAAACCAATCTGACCATGTAACTCCTCTACACTATAACCCACATGGGTTTATATCTGAGACCAAATCATAGGATCAATCTCAGAGCTAGAATGGTGTGACCTTAGAGGTCTTTAGTCCAACCCATAAATGAATAAGAATTCCCTCTCCAATCTACAAAAGGAGGTCATCCCACCTTGGCTTGAAAATTCCCACGAGGGGATACCTGGGACAGTCATCCCTCTGTGGGAAGGATTTGCTGACATTAAGCTTCAGTTTGCCTTTTTCTAACATTCTCCATCATGCTGGTCCTGCCCTCCGAGGCCAGCCCGCAGATTGAGCCTCATCTGTTCTTCACAGGACAACCTTTCCAGTAGTGGAAGACATTGACCACTCTTTTTGAATTTCCTTTCCCATATTCTACAGGAAGCCTCTCCCTATCTCTCTTGAGGCTGGTGCCTTCCCTCTGCTTATCTGGAATATAATTTGTCTACACCTAGTTGTTTGCATGCTATCTCCACAAAAAGAATGTAAGGTTCCTGAGGGCAGGAATCCTGTTTTTTGCCTCTCTTTACCTCCAGCACTTAGCATGATGCCTGGCACGCAGTAGGGACTTATTAATGCTTGTGGACAGCACACTTGGGCAGAGGAGCACCAGAACTCTTCTCTCCTTCCTCTGCCCCTTACAGGCTGCTGTCATGTGATCAGTTCTGTGGCTCTACTCTATCATCCTTTGGACAGCCAGCAGCTGCTTCCTCCTCTGTGGGAAGAGTCTCCAAGTTGGCTTTGGGGGTTGTTTAGGTCTGAGTGCTTGCTCATCCTTTTCCTTCCTCTTCTCTTTATGAGGACTTGTTTCTGTCCTTGGATCACCTTCTCTTCTGCCCTTTCCAACCCTGTTTTGTCCCATGGAAGTCACATTTTGGTTCCTTGGGGGAATGCTTTGTTGTCTCAGTAACCTCGAGTGTGAAGATTTATCCAGAGTGCCTTCACCTTCTCCAGGAGGGAGGGAGACCTGTCTACACTTGACAGTCTCTTGTGTATGATCCAAGAAAGGCAAATGTCACTGAGTGGATGTAAGACAGTGCACAAGCCCTCCCTGCTGACTGAGCTCTCAGCTTTGTTTCTGAAGTGCTTAAGACAGGGTGTGCAAGAGCTGGCTCATGCAGGTGGGAAAGCTGTTTGTTAAATATTCAGCGTGAGCACGGAAACCTCAGGAATGAGTGAATCCCACTAACTGGGGCTTGACTGGGGACATGTTAATGATGAGGAAGAAATTTTAAAGCGGTGCAGTGCCACTGTTTGGTTTTGTTTGAAAGCCTCTTAAACATTTCCCAGCACACTCTTGGCTTCAGGTTATTTGAACGTTACTTCCTAAGACTTGCTTAAGTCTTCTGTAGTCTTTGAGCCCTTCTGGGCACTCTGGGTCTGGAGCCAAGAGGGCCTGAGTTCAATTCCAATATCAGACACTTACTGGCTGTGTGACCCTGGGCAAGTCACTTCACCTGTTTGCCTCAGTTTCCTCAGCTGTAAAATGAGCTGGAGAAGGAAATGACAAACCACTCAAGCATCTCGCCAAGAAAACCCCAAAAGGGGTGACAGGAAATCAGAAATGACTAAATTACAATATCGAGGCCACACTCAGCTTTGTTTAACATTCTAATTGTTCTGCTGCCTTACCTCACCTTGCCAAAGACCTTTCCCTTTTCCTTCTCTTTGAATACCTTGTGGGGGGAGGTTGTTCAGTTGTTTCAACCTTGTCCTGCTTCCATTTGGGGTTTTCTTGGCAAAGACACTGGAGTGGTGTACAATTTCCTTCTCCAGCTCACTTTACAAACAGGGAGAAGTGACTTGCCCAAGGTCACACAGCTAGTCGGTGTCTGAGGCTGGATTTGAACTCAGGAGGATGAGTCTTCCTGACTCCAGGTCTGGCGCTTTGTGTACTGGGTCAAGGCTGCCCCCTCTCTCCAGGTCCCTTTAGTCGTGTTCCTTCTCTTTCAACCTTCTTTCACCTGAAGCCATAAAGGAAGTCTAGATCTGCCGGGAGAATGTTTTCCTCCCCATTTTCCTCAGTTTCTCTCAATTTCACCCTCTGTTCTTGTCACAAATCCAAATTCCTCTGCGTCACATTGGCACTTTCCTGCCCCTTCTTGTCCTGCTCAAGCAATCCCTCTTCTCCCACCCCTTCACTAGGGTCACCTCTGACAGTGAGCACCTCGTCTGAACCAAAGGAAGCCTTTGCAAAAATGAATGAGAAGAGCACCCATACACACCAAGGGCTCCCAAAATGCTTTGCTGAATTCAGCTAAATGGTCACAAAACACACGGCACCCTAATTTCACCTGACTCTCAGAGCCACTCTGAGGGGAATTGCTCAATAAAAAAGCACCCACTCAGCCCCTAAGACTCTACAGGCACTGAGCTAAGCAAAGGGGATCCAAACCCAAGCAAACGGGAGAGCTTACCTTCTAAAAGGGGAACAAAAGACAGACAGAGGAGAGAGAGTCAGAGGTAGGGGCAGAGAGGAGGAGGAGCTAGAACACCTGGCTTGGACATTCCCTGGAAATGGCCTGGTGCCCTTAGCAGTCAACCAAAGAGGCCAGAGTCCTAGAGGAAGCTGGTTTGGAGACTGCTGGGGAGGAAATGCCTAGAACAAAAGCCCTGTCAGTCCACTCTAGAAAGGAGGAAGCCCAGCTTGGAGTCACACTGTCAGGAAGTTCTAAGACAGACCAGGACTCATCTCCTGATGCTTCTCTATACTGGCCACAACGCTTCTGGAAGGGTGATGAGGAAACTCGGGCTTTTGGTTGTGCCCCCTGAGCCCAGAGACTCACGGTGCCTCATAGGAACTCTGCATCTCTCCCAGCACAAGCAGGAGGACTTGCTAAGGGGGAAAGGAAGGAAGGAAGGAAGGAAGGAAGGAAGGAAGGAAGGAAGGAAGGAAGGAAGGAAGGAAGGAAGGAGGAAGGAAGGAAGGAAGTTGTAAATAAATGAATGAATGATGTCAGAGACAGCAGCATTACACATTCACCCCCTAGACATGCCCAGTAGAAACCTCACCCAGCTTCTCCAGTCCATCAGGAAAGTCACCACAAGGATGGCACTAAACCACTTCACCATCTTCCTGCTGGAAAAAGAAATGCCACTGAAAGAAAGCGAATCCAAGATGCCCTTTTCTGAGCCCAGTGATAGGTCTATACTCAGCTGGGAGGAGGAAGTCCAGTCCAGTCTCGGGCCTCTCTTGGACCCATTGTGGCCGGCCTCCAGCTGGAAGAAGGGGTAGGGGACAAAAGAGAAAAAGTCAATCCTACCTAGGAGGTTATGGTGGCCTGCTGTTGGGAAATACTGTTTCCTTCTAATGTGTGTGTGTTTTCTTCACCATCAGCTTGTGGCAACAAATCACAGAGCCTTTAACGGTGACTTGCCATCATTCTATATGTTTGGGGGGTTGAGATTGAGGCAGAGGTGATTCCAAGAGAATGGGGGCTCGAGCTGAGTGAAGAGGGAGTCATTTCTGAACCTAATCCAGAATATATGACCCTAGACTATCAGTGAACCTGGAGTAAGAAGGAATGTGGAAACAAGCCAGAGGTGTGGGTATGCAGTGCCGCATGCAGCTTACTGACCCATCTCACGTATACACACTCTGTCTACAGGGCTTCAACTGTGGCAGTTTGGTAAGAGGGTATACCCTAGGAAGGGAAGATCCTTGAAGGAGGGAGAGCAGGGTAAAGTGGTGCTGCTGATCCTGAGACCCTGTCCCAGGGTGATGGCAGAGCTAGCGAGCTTAGATGAGTTATCTGTAAAATAAAACCCCAAAAATCCATCGGTGGTATTCTCACATGCACAAAACCCCCAGGAAAGAGACAAATGGTAAGACTTGCCTGGGGAGGTTCTCCAAGAGTCAGTAGAAGGGCTGAGACTTCAGGCAGGCCTCCTTCCTCCTGGGTCAGGGCTCCTACCCCAGGGTCTCCAGCCACTAGCCACACTATTAGACACAGATCCAGCGAGCAAAGGAGGTGCCTGAAGCCCTGCCCCGGAAGCAGGGAAGCTGAGGCCAAGGGCTGCCATCCAGGAGTCCTTTGGGTCCAAATCCCAGCATTCTGATGTCCACGTGCGAGACCTTTGTTTAGACTTTATAACAACGTGAACTTTGGTTATCTTTAAATCTTTTGTTGTTGCCATCGTTTTCAGGAATGCCTGGGATCACTTTTGATGACCGGACGTGGACATGAAAAGAATCGAAGCAACTGCCAACCCAGCTTCCCCTCCTCGTCTTTACAGATGAGGCCACTGAGTATTCTGGCCCTGGGGGAGGCTGGGTTGGAAGAGAGAAGCCTGAAGAACTGTGAAAGTGCCTTCCTGGGGTATAGATGTGGTCTGCCCATTGGACTGGGGGCTCCCTGAGGACAGGGGGGCTGCTTTTGTCCCTCTTTGAATCCCCAGGGCCACACACAGTGCCTGGTGTTAGCAGGAGCTTAAGCAGCACTTGGTGGCTGATTCTCCAGGTCGATGCTACAACTTAAATCACCGGCCCCAAAGGAAAGCCCTTCTCTCTGATGGCACTGGAATGCAGAAACCGTCCCCTGACATCCAGAGGGGTGCTGAGTTCAAGGATCACTTCATAACTCCTGCAGTCTTACCAGGGGGCTCCTGGTTCACAACAGTGAGACATGGGGGTTTAATGGTCTGGCCTAGCTAATCCATCAGCTTCCTGAATCATCTATTGAGACACCTCAATCCATCACAAAGTCCAGGTCGGTCATGTTTTCCTTTCTGACGCCTTTCCCACTATCTGCAGTTTGTTCTGGGACTGTCAGACATTGACTCCAATTCCGGGAAGGTTGGCAGGCTCTGTTTGCTTTTGAGTTCTCCTTTCCCAATTTCTGGAATTCAGCTGTCCCCATGTTTGTCTCCACTGTAGGCACACATTGTCCAACGGCTTCAGCACTCAGGGGTCAGGAGGCAGCTCCTGGAAAAGGTACACCTGGCCTTCCTCAAGTGGTTGGAGGAGTCAGTAGGACCCTACTGTAGACAACTGAAAATGGAGGGTGGGGGCAAACATGGGAGAATTCTGGCCCTGAATCAGGCTGGAGGGAGAAGCTGCCTAGTTCTGTCTTTTTATAACACTTCTTATAACAGCTCCCCACTGCCGCAGCTGAAGCCCCAGCTGGATTTCTTAGCTTAGCGAGCTAGATTTCACATGCTGGGAAGCCAGTTCCTATTGAATAAGAGAGAAAGGCTTGATGTGAGTTTGTGAGAGGACATGCCCTTGGGCCACACAGGATGAAAGGGAGTGGATGGGCTGTAATCTCTACCACTGGAGGGAGAATCCAACCCCATCCAGGAGGAGTCCTGGGCTACAGCATCTTCTGGTTGCAAGTCATCTAGCCTTTGACACTGGAAGCCCTTGTAACAAGAAATGAGGAATTCTGGTCAAAGCTTCAGATCAGCTCAATAAAGTTATTAAATGCCTACTGTGGGACTAGAGACTGGAAAGAGAGAGAAAAATCCAGAAGAGCTTGCATTTTCATGGAGGGAGTACACAGTGTACCCAGACAAGTAAAAGAGGAGTCTGGGAGGGCGCAAGCACGGTTGGGGGACCAGGAATGATGCTTCTGGAAGGCCTCACAATGCTTACATAATCATGACCAGTAGCATTTATGCAGCTTTTACAAAATATTTTACACGATTAACCCATCTGATCCTTAACAATAACCACGGGGGGTAGGGGCCGTTATTATCCCCACTTTATAGACATGGAAACTGAGGCTGAAAAATCACTTGTCCAAGGTCATGCAGCTAGTGTGTGTTTGCAGCAGGATTTGAACTCAGGTCTTCCTGACTCCAAGTACTGGAGCCACCTGACTACTTCCCATGCTACTGAACAGAGAACAAACAAGTCACCTGACCTTACTAACTGGGCCTACTGCAATTCAGGCTAGCCAGTCTCCGTGGGCCCTTGCTGGAGCACACCAGCCCTTCAGTCACTCCACACAAGAATGATCCAAAGCTCTTCTCTTGAGCCCTCCCCATCGCTCTATTCCGTCTCTCCCTGAGAAAACTTTGCCTCTTACTCTTTCTTCCCCCTTCTTTTCATTTTGAAATCCTTTGACATTCCCTCCCATTCCTCTTCTCCCACTCTCTGCCAACTACGCTGCATTTCTCTCCTTTCCGTGTGTCCATGATCTCAGCCCTTTCCAGGCTTTCCTCACCTTCATCTGGACAATTGCATAGCTCCCCAACCTCTCCCCAGCACCTTGCACCCACACTCCACCCAGTGGCCAAGGACACCTTCCCTAAAAGTGGGTCTGATCATGTCGCTCCCCCTCTCAACACACTAAGGTGGCTCTCCACGGCTGCTGGGAGCAGACACAAATCTCTCTGTCTGGCTTTTAAAGACCTTCACAAACCCACCTTTCCAGCCTCGTTGTATGTTGGTGCCTAGTGAGGTCCCCAGCATATAGTAGGTGCTTACTAAAGACTTGACTGATTGAATAATTAAGATATAATCATAGCTAACACTTATGCAGTGCCTCCTAGGTACCAGACCCTGCACTACACGCACTGTACTTGTCAACTCCCTCTATTCCTTTGAATTTTTGGCTGCCAGATCCGTTTTGCACCTGGCCAGCCTTTGTGCACGGGTGTGTGCGATGGTTTCTAGACCATGCTTTCTCCGAGGGGATCAGTAGCAAGGCTTCTCACCTGGATACCTCGGTCACCTGAAGGCTCTCTAGAAGACTGTTCTCGTGAAGTCACATCAGATAGTTCCATGTTCCCTGAAACATCCTTCTGTGGCTGATCTCAAGGCTAGGATGACAACCCCAACCCTTTTTGGGTCTCTGAGCAGCAACTGAGGAGTTTCTGCAAAGTTCCACATGAACGAGAGCGAGGGATAGAATCTTTATTTCTGAAGTTATAAAACCTCATAGAAGTGAGCCAAGCCTTGGGGACACCCTGGTCATTTATGCACTTTATGTTTATGGAATGTACATATATATATATATATATATATATATATATATATATATATATATATATTCTATCTATATACGTACATATATATTTGTATACTTACTCCATCGTATCCACCTTTAGAAGGTAAACCTTGTTCTTTGCATGCATATCTTTATTTCCACTAATTTCTGTCAGTCAATTCATTAAAATGCATTTATTAAGCACCTAGTAGACCAGCTAAGTGGTGCAGTGGATACAGTGCAGAAATACTCCTTTTCCTGAATTCAAATCTGGCTTCGGACACTTACTAGCTGTGACCCTAGGCAAGACCCTAGGCAAACCCTGTTTGCCTCAGTTTCCTCATCCATACAATAAGCTGTACAAGAGAATGGCAAACTACTCCAATATCTTTACCAAGAAAATTGGACATAGGAGAATGTATACACCAGAAAATACAGAGTGAAGGGGCTTTCCCATTGGTAACTCAGGACAATAGAGAAGGAGAGGGAGGGAGAGAGAGAGAGAGAGAGAGAGAGAGAGAGAGAGAGAGAGAGAGAGAGAGAAGACACAGACAGAGAAGGGGACAGGGAGGAGGAGAGGAGAAGGGGGAGAAGGGAGAGGAGAGGAGAGGAGAGTCCCAGATTTCCTCCAAGGGGGAGTTCCCCAAAGTAAAGCAAGCTAGAGACAGAGACTGCCGGGTTTCTCCCTGTCCCTCCATAACATGCAGTGAGGGTGGCATCATCCATCCTCTGGAAACCAGAAGCCCCCACAGTGATGGCAGCAAGTGAAGAGGCTGGAGCTCTCCTCTCTTCCCAACTCCACCCCCAGGGGTTCAGACTACTGAAGAGTGAAGACATAGACCATTTTCTGACAAAGAGCTGATCTTCCTAAGTGGCCTCTTGTCTGCTTTCTTTTTTACGCATCTCTCCTATGTCATTTAAAAAAAAAGAAAATGCAGGAATGTTGACATTTAGGTGTGACGAAGGTTCCCAGAGACGTCCTCTTTTGAAAACTCATCTCCTGGTCATTTAGAGGTAGCACAGAACAGGGAAGGAGAGAAAAGGGAAGGAGGGGAGGGAAGAAGAAGGGGGAAAAAAGGATGATAAGGGAGGGAAGAAAGGACAAGGGCAGGGGAGAGGAGAGAAGGAAAGAGAAAAAAGGAGGGGGAGGATGAGGAGGAGAGAGGAGGAGTCATTCTCAGACACTATCTGAAGCCCTCTTCTGCCCCAGGCATGATGGCAGGGACGCAAAGGAGTAAAAGATGTAGCACCTCTGCTTGACCTCCGGGCTAGCTGGGGAACCACAGGGAAGTCCACCTGGAAATGGGAAAACGCTGCAGACCCAGGCTGGACCGACGGTCTGGCTGACCGACCGTCTGGCTGACCGACCGTCTGGCTGACCGACCACCCAGACTTTCGGACCGAGTGCGCTCCAGCCTTAGCCCCCGAGCAGCGCAGCCCCGTGCCAGGGCTCCGTGTGCCGGGCAGCGATGAGGCCCCTTTGCGCTGGCTCCCTGCAGGGGCTCTGTTCGCAGGGAGGTGCAGGGGCACCGGGGAACCTCCGCCCGCCTCGGGGGCTTCCGTGTGTGCACCCACCTCGGTCACTCTTCTGGTTCGGTTCTGCCTCTTACTTGCCCCATTCTACGAGAACGAGAAAGGTTGGAGCGCGGCAGGAGCCGGCCGGGGGCTTCAGGGCGGGGGGCTACGTGCTGAGGGCATGATCTGTGCCCCCTCCCCAGGGCTCAGTGCTACCGAGAGCACCGTGCCCGTGCCCCTTGCAGAAGCCAATGAACCCTGGAGAGGTGCTGGGGACCAGTCCGGCCAGGGCCGCCCCCCAAACTAGGAGGGGCACCCCAGGATGGGCTGCGTGAGGGGCAATGACGGAGCGTGGCACACAGGGCACACAAGCGGGCACAGGCGGCGGGGCAGAAAGCAGAAAGGGGGGGCGCCCTCGGGTGTCAGCACGCAGGAGGAAACGGGGGGCTCCTAAAGCGGGGGAGACGCTGCAGCCCCGGGGGCCCCGGGCGCCCATCCAGGAGGGCCAGGAGCCCGCCAGGCAGGGCCGGGCGCTGGGAGCGGAGCCGGGGCAACTGCGGGGGCGCGTGCCAGGGTGGGGCTGGCAAACACGGGCAAGTCACGGGGCCAAGAGCGGGGCTCTCGGGCCGCCCCCTCTGGGCATCGCAGCCCCCGGGGGCGAGGGGAAAAGGGGGGGCAGGGGGGAAAGGGAGAGGGGCAGAGGAGGGGGGGGGGGAGGGGAGGAGAAGAGGGGGAGGGGAGGGAGGACAGGTGCGGCCCGGCCCGCCGGCAGCACCCCCCCCCCCCAGCGCCCCCAGGCGGTGAGTCAGGGCGCAGGCTCGACTCGGGCTAAGGGCCCGCAGCTGCCCCGGGCGGGGGCAGGGAGGCAGGTACCCAGGATGGGGGGGGGGGTGCCCACCCACTGTGAGGGGTTGAGGGGAGGCGGACGGGGTGGGTTCAGGGAGTCCGGCAGCAGAGCCGGGGGTCGGGGCGCAGGGGCTAGGGTCACCGTGGGGGGGAGGGGCCCCGGGACGGGCTGCGCCGTAGCTCGGTCCCTCCTCGGGGTCCCCCCCCCCCGGGTGCTCAGACGGTGGAACCCTAGTTGTGGGAGCCGCGTCGGCAGCCGGCCTCCCGCGGGCGGCCCACCGCGCGCTCTGCCTTCTGGGACTTGTAGTTCTCCCCCACGTGGCGGGCTCGGAGGCTCGTCTTGCGTCACGTCGCCTCACGTCGCCTCATGTGATCTCTCCCCTGCGTCGGCGGCGGGGCGTGCGCGCGTGCGTAGTGCGTGGGTTGCCGAGGCGACGGCGCATGCCTGGGCGCGCGCCCCCTCCCCTCCTCCCCGCCTCCCCCCTTTCCCACCACCATGAGCTCCTAAGATGGCGGTTGGGCCGCAGGCGCCGAGGTAGAGGAGGAGGCCGGGGGTCGGGGTGGGGCTCTGGGGCGCGGTGGAGATGCGGGGGGGGCCCGCGCGCTGGGGAGGGGACCCCGCGAGACCCGGAGAGGGGACGGGTGGGGGGCGGTGGCCGCGGCCCGAGCGAGCGAGGCGCTCCGGGCCTCAGTTTACCCCGCCGTCGTCGTCCGAGGGGGTGCCAGGGGCGCGTCCTGACTGGCTGTGCGGGAGCCCGCGGGGGGATCCCCGCTCTCCCGCCCCCCTTGGGGCGCCCCCATCCCGGCCCTGGGGCGGGGGCGCGGGGACGTGGGGGAGTGTGCGTGACCCCGCGGGGACCAGGACCGCCAGAGTGCCCCCCTGCTGTGGGGCCGCCCCCCTGCTGTGGGGCCGCCCCCCTGCTGTGGGGCCGCCCCCCTGCTGTGGGGCCGCCCCCCGGGAGGGACCGGCCCAGGCGTGTGCCCAGAGCGGGCGGCCGGAGGCCCGGGTCCGAGGCCTGCCGGGGAGCGCCTCGCGGTGTGCGGGGGAGGGGCGCTGCCTCGGGCCGCTCGGCAGTGCCCAGGCTGCGGAGGGCCCTGCGTGCCAGGCTCCGGTGCCCGTAGAAGGTCAGAGCCGGGGATGGGCGAGGGCGGGCAGTGCCCGGGGGCAGGGCGAGGCTGCGCGCTTGGGGTCTGTCCTGGGTCTGTCCCAGCTGCCCTTCGCTCTGCAGGTGAGTCTCGGCTCATGGGGCAGCATGGCCACGGGAGGACGTCCTTTTGAGGAAGGCAGGAATGGCCAGGACGTGCCAGGCTGGAGCAGTGAGAGTGCGGACGACCGGCTGAACAACATGGTACGGCCAGCGCGGGAGTCGCGCACGCTGGGCACATCGCTGCTCCCCGTGCCCCCGCAGCGTGCCCGCTCTGCCAGGAGAGCCGTGCCCTCAGGGCCGTGAGCGCCCCCCCGGGCTGCTGTGTCTCGCCCGAGGCTTGACGCCGGGTTCTGCACTTTGGGTTGAATGCAGCCTCCGGGGTCATGCTGGCAGGCAAGGGCTGGAGCCTGGGTCGGGGGGACCCTGGGCAGAAGCACGGGTACGCAGTGCGGGTGAGCAGCGTTTTAGGCTTCGAAACTGCTGAATTGCCCCAAAACTGGTCAAACAAATTCTGTTTCCTAAATAAAATACGCGCTTTCGCTGACAGACTGACTCTGACCTCGCTGCCTTTTTCCTCCCTCCTGTTGAAGGGTTGGGGCGGCCAACAAAAGAAAGCAAACAGATCAGCAGAGAAAAACAAGAAGTTTGGTGTGGAGAGCGGAAAGAGGGTGATGAATGACATTTCCCCGGAGTCATCCCCAGGAGGGGGCCGCAGGAGGACCAGGACGCCTCGCAGCTTCCCTCACAGCAGATACGGGACGCAGATGTCCGCTCCCGAGCAGGCAGAGCTGGAGAGGCTGAAGCAGCGGATCAACTTCAGCGACCTGGATCAGGTGTGTGCAGTACTTGGGGGGCTGGGCTTGAATCCCGGGGTGGCAGGGCTGCCTCCTCTGGCTTCAGCAGGTAGGCCGTGACAGCGCGGGCTGGCCTCCACGCTTGTAGCCAGGCACACGGGGGCACTGGTTCACAAGCTGGATCCAAGCCTCCTTTTAGGTGGGCTGTTGTACTTAATGCCGGATTCGGGGACGCCCCTGGAAGAGGCCGAGCTTTGTAGAAGCAGACTTCCCAGCACCAGGCCGCTCCCATTCACGTTGCTCCTGAGTGAGGTTTGCACTCTGGCCGATCCAAGCCCAGGGTGACCGCATCGTTCAGTGTGTGAGCTGGCTTTTCTAAGCCACTCTCTTACGCTGACATGCAGTGGGCTGTTGGTTCTTAAGCCCACAGCCTCCCAGAAATCCTGGGGGCGAGTAACTGGGAGAGGTCAGCTTTGTTGTCTGTGACCCAGCACAGGAAGAGCCTGCTGGGAGCCGGGTCTGACGAGGTTGCCAGTTGGCCGTCGAGGTTGCCAATTGGCCGTCGAGGCCGCGTGTGAGCCGCTGGTCAGCGCTTGAAGGGACAGGTAGCTCGGAGCGATGGGAAGTGATTCCGGATGTGTCTGAGCTTGTTCATGTTGGCGGGCTGGGTTTCTTTTCACTCTAGAGGAGCATTGGGAGTGATTCTCAAGGCAGAGCAACGGCTGCTAACAACAAACGCCAGCTCGGGGGAAACAGAAAGCCGTACAACTTTTTGTCGATGCAGATTAACACAAACAAAAGCAAGGATGTTGGTGCAAGCCTTCAAACAAGGGAGACCAGTGGGGCATCTCAGTGTAAGGAGTTATTTGCATCTGCTTTAAGTAAAGATCTTTTACAAAACTGTCAAGTCTCTGAAGAAGATGGGAGAGGAGAGCCTGCAATAGACAGCAGCCAGGTAAGGCTCTTATCCCCTGCATGTTCCTTCTGGATTTTGCCCATGTTTTCCCCTCCCCAAATGAGAGAGCCTTTAAAAAGAAATCCAACTTGCTTGGGGGTTGTACACATGGCTAGTTTTGTTAGGTTAAGTAGAAACGGATTGTTATTTGTTTTCTCCACTTGACAAAAGAAATCCCCAATGTGTTCAAAATATATGAAGGTCTGCAAGGTTCTGGATTGTTGTGGCTAAGAACCACTGAACACACAGGCCCTCTAGAAACCAGAATAGAGTAAAAGATCCCAGAGTGTCTAGTCTGAGCTGATTGTCATTCCCATCAGAAGAGCTCTGAGGCCCTTGCAGTCACCCTGGGGACTCAGTCCCTGGTCCTCCCTGAACCTCGGTTCCCTCATCTCAAGAAGGGCCTTTCTAGGCCAGTAAAGAGGCTTAGGTGAGGACATTGGGGCGAAAAGCATTTTGTAGATTTTAAAACAGGACGGTGGAAATATCAGCTAACCTTTGGGGAACATCCCCAGTGCCCTTGCCTAGCTTACTGCCTGGCTCGTAGGTGTCACCTCATCCAAGCTGGTAGACAGATAAACGGAAAGACACAGAGGCCTAAGGTGCATCAGTGACCAACATGCCAGAATCTGCAGCTTGTTAGAATTTTAGGGTCATTTAGATTCTTTTGGGACTTTAGTGTCTGATTGGAAGCAACCGTCTTCTCCCTCAGCCTATGCTGTACTCTTGGGTTAACTTAAAAAACCAAAACAAATTTATGAGCCTAAATACGTTTAATATTGATTGCTTCTTCAAATGAATGATGTTATCAGTGTGAACTTTGTGGTATCAGTACTTCCGATCCTGCTTCATCTCTTGCGTGAGTATGAGGCCTGCAGCGGGGCGGACACCTCCAGGGTCAGTGACGCGCGAGTGCTCAGGTCTTACAGAAGTTCCTCTGTGATGCGAGCCTTAACTGATGGAATGTCCTCTCTGCAGATTGTGAGCAGGCTGGTTCAAATTCGCGACTATATTGCCAAGGCTAGTTCCATGCGGGATGATCTGGTAGAGAAAAATGAGAGATCTGCTAATGTTGAGCGCCTCGCACACTTTATAGATCATCTTAAAGAACAAGAAAAGTCCTACCTGAAATTTCTGCAAAAGATGCTTGTGAGTTTGAGACCTTTTGAACATTGATCCAGTTTCAGTCCTGTGCGAGCAGGAGTCATTACCTGATGTGTATTCTGATGGTGTCGTGGGAGCGGTGTGTTATTTTCAACACAAAGTGCCATCCATTGTCATTGTCTGTTGTCCCTTTTTACTAGTTGTATGATTTATACCACTACAATATTTCAGGCTAGAGAAAATGAGGAGGAGGATGTTCGGACTGTAGATTCCGCTGTGGGATCTGGTTCTGTAGCTGAGAGCACATCGCTAATCATAGATGTGCAGTCTGGGGCTTCCGACACCACGGTAAGCTGCCTTTGAGTCCTTACGGTTCTGGGAATGAGCGTTTGTGCCACAGTGTCCATAGAGTTGTGGGATCTGGGTCGGAACAACCCAAGCAAGCCCGGAGCGTGGGAGCTGGGGCATGGAGGTTGTGCCGTGCGTGGTTCTCGGCGCCTCAGTACGGAAGGAGAGTTGGTTTTCAGGACGTGAGCATTTTTAAGAGTGATTGGGCTTCAGTTTCATGAGCAAAACCTGTTCCAGTACAATCTCCTCATGAAAAGAAGACATTGTGGGAAGAAGTCGCTGCCCTCTTTTGCTGTTGCGGGAGATGCCAGTTTCCCTGGAGGCTTTGAGCCGGACAGCTCTTGGTCAGGGTGGCCACGGCCCAAAGCTTCATGCTTTTGGCACCTTTCCGTAGGTGTCCTCTCATCCGGGCTAGCTCAGGCACTCGCAGAACCTAGCAAGCCCCAAACCCCGAAGAAAGAAGTTCTCAGTTCAAGCTGCTTTACCCAGTGTTGGGGGAACTTGCTTGGGCAGAATTATCTAAAATGTTCCAGAAAAATGGGGCTACCAAACACGACTTTTCTTTGGAAAGAGGAGGGATTTCAGAGCTTTGGGCAGTAAGCTGTAGAGAGTAGACTGACTGGTTAGACTCAGAAAAAGGTACAGTACCAGTCCCAGCCTCAGTAATGGCCCTTCTGTCCTGTGATGGCCGTGGTGATCCAGTGAATTGATAGTGGCACCCCTCAACTCTGGGTCTGGCGCACAGTAGGCACTATAGAAGTGTTCTCCATTGTTGTTACCCAGGAGCTCCTGCTTATGTTTATCAGTGAAATGGCCCTGGTGAAAGGAGGGAGTTAACAGACAGACGGCCTCTGGGGTTTCTGGGGGGCACCAGGGGAGGGGAGGAGGATAATGCACAACATTCCTTTTGGGTAGTCAGTCCAGTGGGTTATTTTCAGCCCCACTTCTTTTCCTCCCTTCGTTGAAGAAGCCTCTAACACATTATCCCATCTTTCTGTTATTTCCACAGCAGCTGTGGTAGAACTGGCTGCTTAAACAGGTTGAGCAGATCAGCTAGAAGGAGGCTTCAGCAGAGGGGGATTTCATTCTTCCAGCTAGCACAGATTTGCCCCCAAATAAGCCTTCCCACTTTGTTTATTCTGCCAGTTGTGATCAGGGGTAGGAGCGAGCAGTGCAGAAGCTGGCATGGAGAGGCGTTAGCTCCTGTCAAAGGCCAGAGAAGGAAAGCTGTGAGGATGGTGCCTTCGCACTGGTCACTTGGCTGGAGTTTCAGGGACTGCCCCAGTAGACAGACAGGCCCTCTGGGACTTGGGGAGCACTCTGCCTCCTGGGGGGCAAGGCTCAGGCTGGGTACGGGCAGGGCATGGTGGGCCGGTAAGTGGGTGGGCCTTGTTTATGAGGCTGCCTTTATATGTGTGTTAAGAAAATTAATACGCTACACTATTTAATAAAGGAGGCGTCTTGTAGTCTGAGAATTCGGCCGTGCATTGAGGACAAGCTAGGGGATTCAGCTTCCCAAGAACAGGTTTCAGACACTGCCGTCCCCACAAGTCCGAAAGGGAAAGGTGACAGAGCTGCTCAGAATGACAGGGAAATATGGCCCCGTAGGAAGTGTAGCCCAGGACGTGGATTATCCTCCAAGGTACAGATGCTGCGCCCCTGCCGGAGAGTTTGGGCGGGAGGTGGGGCGTGGGGCGGGGCTCTCTGGACTTTCTGTGGTGGTCTGGTCACTGCTACGAACCTCCCGGGTTTTTAAGGGCCTTTCACGTTGCCTGAGCCTAAAGATACAGCACTGGAGCCAGTCCCCTCTCCCCATGGGGAGGGCTTAGACAGAGTCACCTCTGGGGTGTGTTTGGCGGTGCTCACCGGGGGGCCCGCCCTTTGCTGGCACGGCAGCTGTCTCACAGAGCTAGCAGAATCTGGAATCCCGCAGATCATTTTGTCCCTCGCCTTTTGTTGGAAGGAAATATTTTTAATGTTTATTTTTGCCTATTTGTGTGTTACTTGAAAATTCTTTCAGCTCCTTATTCCATGGATGGGGTGTTGGGGTCGTTTCCCCCAGCGTTTCTCAGGAACGGTTACTGTTTGAATTTGCCATGTTTTGCCCTTAGAGCACATGGGGTTCTAAGATAACCACTCATCAGAGTTAGCCCCATGGAAAGTCATTTGATGCGAAGGTAGTATGTGTTTAAATTTGACAAGAAGTGTTGTTTTGTAAGACTTTGTGTCTTGGGGTAAGCATTCTTTTGTTTGCTGATAAATTTTTCCCTTATATTTATATGGCATAAGGATTAGGCCTAGGGTTTCATTTTTATCGAAAAATTCCCTCATAAGGGATTGCTTTCTCCCAAGGCAAGTGGGTATTCCAGGCCAGCTCACTTAGGGTCTTCAGGATTCACCTGGAGCCCTGAGAGAAAAGGGATGTGCTCATGGCCAGCATATGTCAGGGCTTGAACCCGGATCCAGGCTGGCTCTCTCAGCACAAGACTGTGCTTGCTGCCTCTCTTTTATTCGTGTGGTTACTTTAAAATGAAGACAACACAAGCATTGTGTGGGTGACTTGGCTGGGTTCCTGTAGGAATTTGGAGTTGTTGATGAGAGGACAGCTGGGGACGGTGCAGGAGGCTCTTTTGTTCCTTAGCCCTGGAGAAGAAGGAGGGCCACAAGACCTGGGAAGGGGATGCTGGAGAGTGGAGCGTGGGTGCCTGAGGGCCACATGGGATAGACTTGTCAGATAGGAAGGAAATGCAGCTTGACTTGGCACTACATTCTAAGCAAAATTTAGCATTTCCTTCAGTTATTCAAAAATATTCTGAGAAAGGCTCTAGGTTTTATCAGACTGACTGCCAGAGAGTTCTCTGTCTCTCTGTGTCTCTCTCTCACTCCGTCTCTCCTTTCTCTCTGCCTTTCTCTCTATCTCCTCTCTCATGTACACATACACACGGTTAAAGATTCCTGGTAGAGAAGTAGCTTATTACTCACTAGTTCATTTCCCTAGCTCACGCTCCTAGGAGGTGGTGCAGAAGCTGCTGTCCGCTGCAGTCACAAATTCTAGTCCGTAGGCAGTGTGTTTAGTTTAATTTACTGTTTTTATTTGATGCCTTGCCAGACGCTGCTTTGGCTGAAGTATAGGCTGAAGAGAAAGCTCAGTTTGTATTTAGGTCAGATGATCAGTTGTTTTCTGTTTGCTCTTCTGTTATCCTAGTTAAGTATAATTTTTCAAAATAATCTCCTTCTGAGATGCAATATGACAGAGCAGCTTCAGAGAGCAGGCCTTCTTGGCCGGAAGACCCAGGTTCGAGGCCTGCCCCTGACACATCCCCCTCTCAAGGCTCCTGGGCAAAAGCCTGTTTAAATTCGAGCGTGTTCTGGTCCCATTAGTCAAGGATGTTGTCCTCTGGTCCCCGTGCCAGTAAATCCCAGAGCGCTCTCTTCCTCTCACCACCTATCCCCGGTACATGAATTAAGAAAATAAATTCTGTACTTGGGGTTTGGCTTCAGCTTCGTTCCAGTTTCAGCATTCCTAATGAATAATGCCCACTCTGCTTTATTATGTCAGTCCCACATTAGTCAAAAGGCTTTCTAATCCTTAAAAGAATGATGTCCGTAATGTAAGACCCACTTCCGCAACCTCGCTCTGCCAGACGTCTCTCATGTGTCTTTCCTCCCAGGGGCCCCTTTTCACATGTTGTAGCATTCTGGTATTAAAAAGGGCAAAGAAAAAAATCAAGATTCTATCCAAAAGCCTCAGGTTTAATTCTCTGAAGCATAGCGACTATGGAATGTTGGTTTAGCACCTGAAAGACCTGGGTTCAAGTCTCACTTTAATATTGCTGGCCACGTGCCCTGAGCTGGAAGTAGCAGGGAAAGTGCTGACATGCAGGCTATTTTTCCCAAGTCTCCCCTGGATTCTAACCTATGGGTTTTAAGTGGGGCTTAAACCATGAGTTATCAGTTCTCTGTTATTGGAGAACATTTATCCCCATCTCTCAGATCAGCTTTTTAGTTTGGCCGTATCAGTTCAGAGTTCTGCATTCCTTCAGTTACAGGCAGTCGCCTCAAAGTCTTTTAGTCCCCCTGAAGACTGAAGAAAAAGAAAAACGTTTGGGGGAGTGGATGCTTTGCAGACTGGTGAAGTGGCCTAACCCTTAGAGGTTCACCGACAGGTTTAGGATAGTTGGGCTGAGAAGTCACTGCAGTCGGAGGATTACCTTTCTCTCTTTGTATTACCTTGGCTACAACAAGAATTTTTTCTTTATAGCAAAAGTTCGTAGCTTTTTTTTTTTGAAGTCATTCTTTGCACGGTTATTCCAGTTTGAAGAAGCCTGTGCAACATTCTAGAATGAGCAGGGACAGCCCTCCACCTGTCAGGTCCCTCTGGAAGTCTTGGCTTCGTTTGTCAGTTCTTGGTATTGCCTTTAACTTCTGACCACGCTGGTGTACTTTGCTGTGACTCATCCTGGTTCATTGTGGGCTTGAATGATCCTTCAATATCTCTAACAGTCACTGAAGTGTGCTCTTTGTGAACTACACATTTTACATAAAAAGCACAGAAGTAAAAACCCCAAAGAAGAGAGCAGTGAATCCATATCTGAACAGCGTGAAATCTGGCCCTCCACTGGCCAAACTGACCAACGGGCATTAGGGGGAACCAGCTCAGTTTGGTTTCATTTGGGCCAGGTTGGCCTGGTATCAGTCGAAGCACACACGTGGCCATTGCTTCCATCCCATAAAAGCTGTGTCAGCATTGTCATTCGCACACCACTCTCTGCAGAAGCTAATTAACTAACGATGTTCTGAATCTAAGGCCCTTTTTTAAGACAGATATTCTCCCTGCCACCCCATGAGTCACTGTGCTTCCTCCTCTATCTCAAGTGTCACCTTCTTGAAAGTTTGCCTAATTACTTCAGCCCCCACTGCTTTTTCTTTCCTCCGAATTCCTGGAGCACTTAGAATCTGTGCCATACAATTTAGCCCTGAATTCTCTCGTCTGGTTTTATTTGTTCATTGTTCCGATAGACTCATGTTGGCTCTCCAGTGAGATTGTATGTTCTGGGGGAGTGTGGAATTCCACAGGGACTACTTTGGGCACAAGGGGTGCATGCTAAGGATTTGGTCATGTGGTAGGTTCTTGGGCAGTAGGGCTTTGGAAGTGGATTACCAGCCCAGAGGGTAGACCCAGGACCTAGCACTTCTTCCTGTCCTTCATCCTCAGCCATGAATAAGGGCTGTGATTTGGGGGGGGGGCAGTAAGTCAGTCAAGTCTAGTCTCTCTTGGCCTTTCATGTTTCTTCCTCTTTAAAATAAACTACTGTATGTTCTGGCTCCCTGCTAGTCTCTGCCTCCTGGAATCTCTGGATAAGCCCAGCCTTACTCCAACATGGGAAGGATGCCCATAAGGGCTCAGCTTTCCATAGCTGAAAATTGCTTCTGAGCTTTTTATGAAGGTGGAGCACTTTTCTCCTAGTCTTACTTTCATCTTGCAGGTACATTGTGCGCGTATATATATTCACGTTGGACTTCTTACTAGGGCCCTGAGATCCTGCTGATCTGGTCTGGGTTTAGTGCTTACATTTTGGCTGTGTCTGCTGAAAAGGACCCTTAAGTTGTAGTAGGAGTGGGTAGGGCCTCATGGCCTCCTCCAGGGACATTGGGGTGTTAGGGAACAATCTGACCTAACCTGCTGCGAAAAAGCTGCTCACCAGTCACACACGGCACAGGGTCTCCCTCCAGTGCACCAGGTGCACATCCCCACTTGCTCGTTCTGGGTGGTCCCTTGAGTGGTGGAGGTTGTGTCCTGTCCGTGGCTGCAGAACCTTGCCTTGGTTCACCACAGCAATTCCAGAGCTGGCCCTAGGCTGCCCACCTGGACCCCTTAGCCTTGACCAGGCTGACCAGCCTGTCTTTTGCTTTATAATTAATTTGTTTGTTTTCAGTTTTCAACAGTCGCTTCCATATGTTTTGAATTTTCTCCTCTTCCCTCCCCAAGAAGGCATGCCATCAAGGCTCTACACATATATTCCTATTAAACACGTTTTCACCTTAGTCGTGTTGCATAAAAGAATTGAAGCAAATGGGAGAAACCATGAGAAAAACCAGACCAGAACATAAGAGAAAATAGTCACTTCATTCTGCATTCTGACTCCAGAGTTCTTTCTCTGGATGTGGAGGGCATTCTGCATCATGAATCCTTTGGGAATGTTTTAGGTCCTTGGATTGCTGCGAAGGGCTAAGTCTATCAGATACAGTCCTCACACACGGTCAGCCCCTCTT
This sequence comes from Notamacropus eugenii, assembly GCF_028372415.1. Classification (NCBI taxonomy): domain Eukaryota; kingdom Metazoa; phylum Chordata; class Mammalia; order Diprotodontia; family Macropodidae; genus Notamacropus; species Notamacropus eugenii. The sequence goes on along the minus strand of NC_092878.1, from coordinate 168,521,738 downwards.
TTTGGATCCTAGGTTACCTTGGTGGTTCTGCCAAGCTGCCCACCTCCCCCATGTTCCCCACCTTTCCATTGGCCTCTGTGTGATCCTTCAGTTCCTAGAATCCCAACCCTGGGGCTGGATGGGACCAGCAAGGCCTCCAAGTCCAGCTTCCCCTTTTCTAGATGAGGAAAGTGAGGCTAGGCGGGGCCACACAGCAGGTGTTAGAGATAAGATCAGACCCCTCCGAGTCCCAGCCCATGCGGCCTCCTCTCTCTCCACTGGGTGGCACTTGTAGGATGCTGGTCATCATCAGAGCCCTGCTGTTTCCTGAAGGTGGCCTTCCTGCGCGCTCCTCCACCCTCCAGAGGGCCTAGCTGGACTCTTGAATGGCTGCAGAGCTCTCCCGTGAGGCTCTGTAGTGTCCGTGGCATTGATGCCTCCCACACAGTGTTGGGGGTGAGCCAGGGCACACAGAGGACCTTGCTGTGCACTGAGAGCTCTGTATCTTGGTGAGTGTTGGTCTGCCATCTGGGGGGGATTGTGGGGGCTGATGAGCACCATGTCAGACCAAAGCCTGGAGGTCGGTCTTCCTTCACTAAATCGGTTATCAGTGTCGTCGTCTTCTTTTTAGATAATCAGCAAACAGGCACAGAGGAATCTTGCGTTTCCTACCTCTTCCATCCTGCCTCAGTTTGCTCAGCCGTCTAATGGGGATCATAATAGCACTTTCCTGGTAGGGTGGTTGTGAGGACCTAGTGAGGTCATCTTTGTCAGTGGTTAGCCTGGGGCCTGGCACCCCTGTGGTGGATCTTCTCTGAATGCTAAGGCCCCTTCCCTTCCGCCTTCCCCTGTGGGTGATGGTAGAGGGTAGCCCAGTACAGTGTATGGCTTGGGAGAGCCTGCCAGTATCCTCGCTAGGAGGCCTTTGCTATAGTGGCAAGTTGATGCTTTCTGCTGGGAAGTAGGTAGGGAGGTTGTTCTGTCTCCCTTTTCTTCCTGCGTTAACAAGGCCCAAGATTTTCTCCCACCCCTTGGTTTGTCTCCCTCTTTCTCCTAGCCTTTGGATCACTTCCTTAATCCTCACAATTGTGGCCAGCTTGGTCTGGCCCGGCTGCTGTTCCTGTAGTGGGGGTCTTGTTTGCCCCTTCTGACTCCTCTCTATGTGCCAGAGTCACAGACTCACAGAGCTTTCTTATTTTACAAATGAGCAACTGAGGCAAGCAGGGTCCCCAGAGTAGGGGGTCATGGAGCTTAGGCTTCCAGCCCAGGCCCTCTAACCCCAAAGACCCTAGAGCTTTCTCCATTGTACCACCCCTCCTCCACATCCAAGGTGATGGGATCCACAGGCATGATAGTGGAGAAGTTTGTCTCTCCGTCTTTATGCTGTGGACTTCTTCTGTTTTCATCCTTACACGCTGCTGTCGTCATCATCCCACATTTATGAAGCCCTTCCTGTGTTCCAGGCACCAGGCTACATGCTGGGGCTGCAAAGAAAGGCACAGATAGGGTCTGTCCCCTCCTGGGGGAGCCGAGGTGGGAATCATGATGTAAATTCAAGTTCCTGCAGAGTAAGTGACAGGTGGTCCTTGAGGGAGGGAAGCAAAGGCAGGAGCTTGGCCTCTCTTGTCTCTTCCCAGGCTTTCTTTAAGCTGACTTGTCCTCTGCCTCTTTGTCCTTGGCAGTAGAGGGCATTAGTGTCCGCTGCTTTGCTTTCAAGATGAACTTTTTGCAAGCCCACGAAATGTGGCTTCTTGTACAATCAGCTTGGCCTGTCCCTCTCTTGGCATCCCATACTTCCATTTCACAGCAGCAACTTCACAACTTCTTTAGTTCTCAGCAGTGACTAGACCTCCAGGACTGACACACTTCATTTTCTCCTCCAGTAGTGTGTCCATCCACCTGTGTGTAGACCCTTACACAAGGACCCCACAGTGGATGTGCCAAGGGCCAAGTTCAGGTTTTTAGGCTGCTCAGCCCCCTCTGCCCTCTTCTTTTCCATTCTACCATTTTATTTTAGGGAGACTTAATCTCCCAGTTGTGGGCCAGACTTCAGCTAGTGGTGAGTCTCTGAATGCAACCTCGAAAGCAGACTCCTGGTTCTGAGCCTTCCTGGCCTGTGTCCAGCATTATCCCCACTATGAGTGATCAGAGGAAGATGGGGCCTCAGGGACACTTTTCCAAGTGGCCTTACCAAGGGGAGAGACTTGGCAGCCTGCGAGCATTGGCCTCAGAAAGCTCTGGTGAGCCAGACTCCAAGCAGAGCCTTCTTGACTGCCTGATTCTCAGTGGGGGGGACATGTAAGGTGTCCAACAGCCTCATCTAGTTATGCTTCTGGGCTGTGGAAGGCTAAAATGCCCATCGCTCCCTAGAAAGGGGATCAAATGGTCCTTTGTAGAGGATTTCCCTGAGTCACTTGCCTAGTCCTCTGTAGCGACCAAAAAGGCTGATACAACGCTGGGTACCTTTCGGTAAAACAGGATCTGTGTAGAATCACGGTACATTGTAACCTTGAGTCCCACCTCAGGTCTTACCAGCCTTTTGTGGGGTTTCCCTTCCCTTCTGTTGTCTCTCTCATCCCTATATCTTACTCCTGTTTTCTGTAGTTCTTACTAGAAACTGAGTGTGAACCAGACATGTAGGAGAGGGTGGCAGCCCCTTCCTTCAGCCTTCAGTACAGAGGCTGTGTCCAGCTAACAGAGCTTCTTTCCCTGTGCTGAGATGACCCTGGATGCATGTGGGGTGCCCACATGGCTGATGAGGAGAAATGGGGTTTTGAGTGGGGAACACCAGCCAGTATGTGTGGTCAGGTTCTGCAGGACAGGCAAGGTTGGACTGTGGAACCCCCCCCATCGCTTGGGGTGTCACTTGTCTCTTCCCTCTTCCTTTGACTTGCCCTTAATTGCATCGCCAGAACATCCCGTCCCCGATCTCTGCTGACAAGGCAGGTTCAGAGCTGACCACATTTATCGCCAGCTGCCTGCAGGTCCCGTACACACATAGAGAAGACGGTGTAGCTTTCCACAATATGACATGGGTGGGATTAGCTATTTCATATGCTCCTTTTCTTCAAATATTGGTTGACTCCTTTTCATTGGGAGTCCTAGTACAGAAAGGAAGGATCTCTGTGGCAGAGGGGCCTGCAGAGACCTCTTACGGGCCAGGAGCTAATGAGGGGCCTGTGTTCTAGAAGGCTGTAAATCGTGGTTACTCTCACTCAGGATGTTATTTCTTCATATCCTGACCAGTACGTAAGTGTTTGTGAATGGGAACTGGTAGAGACAGTCACACAGAAGTGACTTTCTTTTCTTCTCTCTGGTTTCTCCAGAGAGCTAAAACATATCTGTAAAACAGTTCAGTGCAAAGAGAAAGTATAAACCAGTGAACAGCTTAGATTCTCTTTTGCAGACTCTTTGGAGATCATTATCCATTTAACCCTATAAGACTTTTTTGGGGGTGGTACTTTAAAGTTGACTAAGTGTAAATTCAAATTTAGGGGAAAGTTTCTAATAAAAATGCGAGGTATAAGGCATCTTATATTCTATTTAAGATAGCTCACTAGAAAATATATCAGAAAGTCGGTGGTAAAAGAAATCTGTTAAAATTTGTGCCACCATTTTCTGACTTGCACATTAAGCTATTGTATCTTTTGAGGGGCCTCATGCATAGATGTGCAGCTTTAATAAGTCATGTTTTTCCTCTGGCCTTTATTTAACTAGAGTTTTCAGAATGAAATTTAAAATATTCTCATTAGTTTTAAGTAGGATAGGGCAGGACTACACCAAGGTTAACCCTGTTGGTGTTAGTGAGCAACTGGATTCTCTGATGTGCAGCATCAGGGCCGGTAATGGCATCCTCATTTTGAGAGAAAAAACTAGAAGGCCAGTGACTTTCCCCTGCAATGGAACATTGCGTATTTCCAAGCTATTTCCATCATGTGAGGCTATCCACTGTATATTAATAAGATAAAGTTAACTCCTAAAGTTTCATGTAGTTGAGTTAAAACTTTAGCGTCTAGAAGTATCCAACAATGCTTTTGCTTCCGTCCTGGGTTAGGAGTGCTGGGGGTGTTTCTGAAGGGATTGGGAAGGTTTTGTTTTTGGTTCCAGCTAGAGGAAGTGGCTTGTCTAAAGGAGAGGGCGCTCGGGCACTGCTCCCTTCTGCACTTTTCTGCTCCTTCTATAGGCCTCTGCTCATGTGTGCCCTCTCTCTCCTTTTATCTTCCCCCCAATGTGTCTGCTCTCTCTTCCTTGGTCCCTCCCTGTGTCTCCTTCTTTGTGCCTCACCCTCTGTGGCCATTCAGATCTCAGAGGGGCTTATCTCTTTAATAGTATTTGAAGATTTGGTTGTGTGTCGGGGTGTAGTCGAACAATTGGACAGCTTGAAATTAAGCATGGTTTGATTTATTCTCCAGGCCCGAGATCCTCAGCAGCAACAGCCAAGGGAAGAGCTGGAAAACTTGAAGAAACAGCATGATTTGTTAAAGAGAATGTTACAACAGCAGGAGGAGCTGAGAGCTTTGCAAGGAAGGCAAGCCGCCCTCCTGGCTCTGCAGCACAAAGCTGAGCAAGCCATCTCGGTGATGGATGATTCCGGTAAGTGTTGGAGGATAACCCCCCCACCCCACCCCCATTGGGCCCCTAAGTCAGAGACTGAGGCCCAGCCCACTGTGTCTTCTGTTTAGCACCTCCTGGGCAGTGAGGTGCAGGATTTGTGCACCCTGTTGTAGGGACAGGATCCTTAGGACTCCCATTCCCACCACTTGTCCACATGTGTACTCACCGCTTGTCCATGGCTGAGCCAAATAAAAAATCATTTGGGACTGAACAAAGTGGCTGTAGTCTCTGATGCCATGGATGTGTTCTCGTTGATGAGTTAAGTCCTGATACCAAGCAATTCAATAAAAAGATCCAGTTCTTCTCATTTTCATAGTAACTGCCATGTTAAATGTGAAATTAAGAATGGTTATGTGTTTCTGACTCCATTTTCTTTGACAGAGGGCTTGCACCTGGGTGGTGACAGTATCAGAGGAGAAAAGGGGGTATGTTCTACCAAGAGGAAAATGACATGATTTAGCAACCAGATTTAAGAGAAGAGAGAAAAAATGGGGAATTGTGGTTGATATCCAAGTTGTGAACCTGAGGAGTTGGGAGGATTGGTGGTATCTTCTACAGCAGTGGAGAAGGGGGTGGAGGGGGAATGAATTCCGTTTTGAGTCTGTTGAGGGCAAGGTGTCTACCGGACATCCAGTTTGAGATGTCTAATGGGTAGTCGGACATGAGAGACCAGAGATATCTGAAAGGCTAGATCCGTATAAGTATGTTTGAGAATCATGAGCATAGACATGATAATTGAACCCTTGGGAGCTGAGGAGATCACCAAGTGAAGCTGTCTAGAGGGAGAAGAGAAGAGGGCTCAGGACAGAGCCCTGAGGGATTCCTACGGTGAGAGGCTATGACCTGGAGGAGGATCCAGCAAAGGAGACAGAGGAGGGGCTGTCAGAGAGGGAGGAGGAGAGCCAGGAGACAGAGGGGGTGTCCTGAGGGATCTCCAAAGAGCAAGAGGACCAAGAAGAGGCCACTGGCTTTGGTAACCAAGAGATCAGTGGTCACTTTGGTGAGAGTAGATTCAATGGAATGAGGAGGTGGGATGCAGAGAGTATGAGGAGAGGAAATAGAGGGACCCGTTGTAAACTTCTGGAGAGAGAGAGAGAGAGAGACAGCAGAGATGGAAGGCTCAAGAGAGGATTTTGGAGAACAGAGGAGCCATGGGCATGGTTGGAGGTGGTCAAGAAGGAACCAGTGAATAGGGAGAGTTCTCTTGGACAAGCCATTGAACCTCAGTTGACTTTGGTGGGACCAAGTCATCTCTAGGGTCCTTTTCATTTCCTGATCTCATCATTCTATATTCCAGAGAGTAGAAAATAAATTTAAAGAAGCTTGTCTCTGATTTTAAAAGTAAAGTAAAGCCATAAAATGTGCATTGTGTATTTTATTGTGGGTTTTTCAGTATCATAAAGAATTGTGGCATAGATTTAAAATCAAATTCTCCATATATCTCAGAAATGTCTTGGAGGCAGAAATATCTTATGTGAATACAAAACATAAATTATATGTTACTATTTTTAATACGGTTTAGAAAACATTTTCCATGCATCCTCAGAGCTCTGCATTCCTCATTGCAGATCCCCCCCAGGTAGGGGGCTCCCCCTTTCTAGACCTTCCACAGAGGCTCAGCCCTTCCTGTTGGCATGGCTGTCCCTATGCCACTGCAGCCCAAGGCCACCACTGTGCCACTCACTGCTTTGACTCCAGGGCAGACCTAGCTCCTCTGCTGATCAGACATTTCCTCAGAACTAGTAGCCTTCAGCCCTTAGAACCCCAGTGGAAGAAGGCTGCAGCCTATCCAACTTGCTGTAAGTGGCTTGGTTTTTTGTTTTGTTTTGTTTTGTTTTTGCCTCTGGGTCATCTGCAGCTGGATTCTGCAGAGATTAAGGTTGTGATGCATGAAATGTCCTTGGAAGCCCTGTGTTGAAATGCTGGGTTTGGGAGAATGGGGCTGTGTGCCTGAGCTGAGAGCAGCATCTTGGTCTCCCCAGAGGCAGCCTGGCCTGCTGACTGCCCTCATGGCCTGACTGTGCCTTCTGCTTCTCCTCTGTTCTTCTTCAAGGCATGGGCAGGCTGATGTATTTTGAGTCATCACAGTTTGAGGAGGTGCTGTTTTGTTCCACTGTTTAATGCAGTCAGCTCCTCTCAGGAGTGTCTGGAGTGTCTGACTGGGTCCTCAGTCCCAAGAAACCCATTTGGACCTTGACCAAGACAACGTCAGACTCTTAACAGACAACGGGCCCTTGAGGCTGCATATTGACTTACAGAGACACATTATGTCTATGTTCTCTTGTATTTTTATTTATTAAACAATTGTCAGTTACTTTTTACCTCTTTTTGGTGCTCAAGAGCCTTTCATCTGGGGCCGTAAATTTGACCAGTGAATGGAAAACACTGAGCAAGACTGGATCTCCCAGTTTGAGCCTTCATTTACCATCAGTGCCCAGCGGGTTGTTGAACAGAATTCTTTGATCATCTGGCTATTAAGGAATCTCAAGTAGCCTTAACACTGCCCTAGAGTCTCCTTTAAGAGAAGACCTGCCTGGTCTGAGGTGCCCTCAGGGCTTGGCCCAGAGAAACAGTAAATATGGTGCTCCACCCCTTTCAGCCAGTCTTTTGATTATAGAGATTTGGACCTTTGTCCTCATTGTGCAGTTGATTAAGAGCCTCTTATGTGTGGGGTACTGGGCTGGTTGATTGTTGTCCTTCCTTTTTGAAGAGGACCAAAATGACATCACTATGATAAAGTGAAGTTTCAGTGTGTCCGACTGTGGCTGACCAGACCAATGCGAGCTCAGAATGCTCTACCACAGGTTGGGCACAGATAGTCCATGTGAACATTTGGGGTGGATACGCCAAATTTGCGCATCCTGCATTTACTTTATGCTGTCTCAATTCTGCTTTGCTCATAGAGCACAGCACCCTTTCTCATGTGGGCATACCATGCTGAGTGGTCCTGTGCCAGTGTCATCCATGTTGGCACAGTCAAATTCAAAGTTCTTGAGAGTGTCCTTGTATCACTTGTTCTGACCATCGTGTGATTGCCTGCCCCATGTGAGTTCTCCATAAAATAGTCTTTTTGTCAAGCATACATTTTGCATTCGAACAACGTGAATAGCCCATCGGAGTTGCGCTCTCTGAACCATAGTTTGAATGCTTGGTAGTTCAGCTAGAGCAAGGACTTCAGTCTGGTACCTTATCATGCCAGATGGTGCTCAGAATCTTCCTAAGACAGTTCAAATGGAAGTGATTCAGTTTCCTGGCATGGTGCTTGTGGACTGTCCATGTTTCACAGGCATATAACAATGAGGTCAGCACAATGGCTCTGTAGACCTTCAGTTTGATAGTCAGTGTAATATCTCTTCTCTCTCAAACTTTTCTTTGGAGCCCCCCAGATACTGAGCTAGCTCTGGCAATGCCTGCATCAACCTCATTGTCAATGTGTGCATCCCTGGAAAGTACTCTACCAAAGTAAGTGACCTTATCCACAGCATTCAGAATTTCTCCATTTGTTGTAACCAATGGTTCTACGCATGGATTGTGTGGTGGTGGCTGATGGAGCACCTGTGTTTTCTTGGTGTTAATTATCAGACCAGAATTAGCACAGGCAGCAGAGAAGTGATCCATACTTTGTTGCATCTCAGCTTCAGAGGCTGCACTGAGTACACAGTCATCTGCAAACAGAAAATCATGCACCAATACTCCCTGAACTTTGGTCTTGGCTTGTAGCCTTTTCAAATTGAAGAACCTACCCTCAGTACGGTAGTTGACCTTGATGTCGTGTTCATCCTCACTGAAAGCATTTGACAGCATGTCTGAAAACATCATGCTAAAAAGCATAGGAGCAAGCACACAGCCCTGTTTCACTCCATTGGTGACTGGGAAGGTATGAGAGCATTGTCCATTATTCAGAACCCGGACAAGCACGTCATCATGAAACTGATGTACAATACTGATGAACTTCTCTGGGCAACCAAATTTTGACATAATTTTCCATAAGCCCTCACGACTAACAGTGTCAAAGGCCTTGGTCACATCCACAAATGTTGTGTACAGACCTCTGTTCTGCTCCTGGCATTTCTCCTGAAGTTGTCAGACAGCAAACACCATATTGACTGTTCCTTGGCCCTTTTTGAAGCCACACTGGCTCTCAGGTATACGACCATCTTCATCTGCCAAGTGAAGGATCAGCCTATTAAGGAGGACTCTGGCAAGAATTTTGCCAGCAATGACTAAGAGAGAGACCCCACTGTGATTGTTGCAGGACAATATATTCCCTTTACCTTTAAAGAGATGGACAATGGAGGCATCCTTGAACTCCTGGAAGATAACTTCCTCTTGCCATATAACCTAGAAAATTTCAATCAGTTTTTGTATGAGCAAATGGTCCCCCTACCTTGTAAATCTCAGCTGGAATAGAATCAGCACCTGGTGCTTTGCCACATGAAAGGAGCCTAAGGGCCCTCAAAACCTCTTCTTCAGTTGGAGGTTCAGCTAAGGAGAGATTGACTTCAACCTGAGGTAAATGGTCAATGGCCTCAGCATTGATTGATGATGGTCTGTTGAGAACACTATGGAAGTGTTCAGCCCATCTCTCTAGGATCATGTCCTTATCACTAATCAATGTGACTCCATCAGCACTGAGTAGTTGTGATGCACAATAAGTTTTTGGTCCATAAACAGCTTTCAGGGAATCGTAAAAGTGCTTTGGATTGTTACTATCAACATAAAACTGCATTTCATCTGCCTTCTTACTGAACCAGGAATCCTACATCTCTCTAAGCTTTGCTTTTGATGGAATTAAACGCTGCCTTCTTAGAGGTGGATGAACTATCCTGCTGGTAAATCCTGTGGAGTTCTCGTTTTTCATTTAGCAGCTTCTGAATTTCCCCATCATCTTCATCAAACTAGTCTTGGTGTTTGTGAGTACCTTTGGGGTACTGGGCACCCAATGAAAGAAGAAAGAATGGACTCTGCCTCAAGGAACTTGTGGTACTTGGGGATGTAGTCTATAAAAAGAGGACTGGATGCAGACTGCCTTAGGGAGGGTGAGCGCAGTAATGGGCAGCAGGATCAGAAAAGCTTCTACTATGAGCCATGCCTTCAAGGAAGAGGTGGATGTGAGAAGGATGTGAGTTGTAGACATTGGAGACAGATGGCGGAGGTTTGAGGAAGTGGCTTCGAGTCAGTTTGGCAGGACTTTGGCGAGTAATGTGGATTCAACAAAGGAGAACTGATACTGTGACAGCACTGTCTCCTGGGGAAGCATGTATGGTTATTCTCAGAGGCACTAGGGACCCTCAAGATACCTGAGCAGCACAGTGCCTTGGGGAGACCTTTCCTCAGGCAAGACTGTTTTTTGTGGGTGTGGAAAAGGAAATGGGGGCTCCAATCAGGCTGTGGCATGAAAGTCCCTCTAGGAGGTGAGGCCGGGAACTAAGGTGGGAGCCAGGTGACATTATGGTGTGGGCGTGGAAGCTATATGACCTGGGGTGGAGGGGGAGGGAAGATTTGGTTGGGCATGGCTCCAGGGTTGGAAACCTGAGAGACTGGAAGGAGGGCAACCCCACTAACAGAGTGGGGGGGGGGAGGGCCTTCATTTTGGAGATGCAGTGGAATGTCTGGGAAGAAATCCCAGCAGGCACTTGATGGCTGCCTCCTAATTGGGCCTCTGCCCCAAGTCTCTCCCCTACTTTGATCCATCTCCTATCTAGCTGCCATGGTGATTTTCCTCTAGGACATGTTTAGCTATGCCATCCCCCTATTTAGTAAGCACCAGTGACTTCCTGTTGCCTGGCGAGAGCTTTCAAAGTCCTGGGCAGCCTGGTGCCAGCCTGCCTCTGCAACCTCCCATCCACCTCCCCTGACCTTCTTGGTACTTCACATGGATCATGGCGTCCCCATATGTGGACCATGTTACAGGCCAAGCCTAGGTTCAAAAATGGGGAACGAGGGAGAAAAAGCCACTCACAGTCCCCAACCTCACATAGTGCTCAGCAAAAGACCCTGCGCATGCATTTAAGAGAGGTTTGGGCCAGCCACTTGTACAGGGGGAGAGCCTCGTCTGGACATTGAAAGGATTGCTTTGCCATAGTGAGTGCCCAGTTTGTAGTAGACTGCCTCCCTCCCATTTCCATTTGTCCTTCAGGAAGCATTGACTTAATATCACTGTGCCCGGCACCATGCTAAGTGCAAGGGTTACAAAGCCAAGAGAGAAAGGCATCCCTCACAATCCAGTGGGGGAAGACAACATCCAGAAGGAAGCTCAGACAGGGCTGGGGGGCATGGGAGAGAAGTTGGAGGACTGTAGCCTGCTGGGCCAGGCCTGCTTCTTGGGGGGCTGTGGAGCTTCTGAGAGGCAGAGAGCACCAGGGCTAAGTGGATCATGCAGGATGATAGGCCTCCTTATCCACCCAGCTGCACTCCTCCACTTTGTATCTCTCCCAGCCCCAGCACTGTGCTCCAGGGTGTTGGACCAACGGTTGGTCTGATGTCTTAAGGGCAGCGCTTCTGGCTTGAAGATGCCATCATGATGAGCAAGAGCAGGGATCCCATCTAGGAAGCTGCTCTGTGCGTTCATTAAGCTTCTGCTGTGTCCCTGGCACTGTGCTAGGGGCTGGGCATCCATCTCAGTAGAAAGAGGGCTGAGTGTTAATCTCAGTCACTACCACACTCCATTATCTGTAAATTGGGAATAGTTACCGTTGTGCCCTCTGTTTCTCAGTTGTAGTTCAAGTGAGATCCCCCAAATTAGTGCACTGTGTACACACCAGCTGCTGCTAGTGTTGGTGTTTTTCATGTTGTGAGTCTTCTGCGCCATTAGGAAAACCAAGAGCCTTTGAGCCAGGAGGTGCTATCCTTGGGGGTACGGAAGGAGGGAGGGGCTCTCTGGTGAGCTGTTCTTTCTCCCAAGGTCGATGGGAATGAAATGAGTTGTGTTGTTTGCTTTCCAGTTGTAACGGAAACTACAGGCAGCATATCTGGTATTAGTATAACATCGGAGCTCAACGAGGAACTGAATGACTTGATTCAGCGTTTTCATAATCAGCTACATGATTCTCAGGTACCTTTCATCTTAAATAGCACAGAATTAGGCAGTAATCTACCTTCCTTAAAAAGAGAGCCCTTTGACTTCCTGGGATGCACATGTGTGTTGGAGGGTTTGTCTTGGTGGGTTGTTTTCGTCTTTATTTCTTTTAAATGACCATGACTTGTTTCTGAATATCCCCATGTGCCATTTAGGGAGAACTGTAAGTCAGACTTCATAAAGATCTTTATGGGAAAATGTGTATAATTTGAGCTTTTTTAGAGGAAAGTAGTGAAGGTGATTATTGGCCGGTAGGAAAAGATGGGGTGCCATGGTGCTGGAGTGATGGTGGAGGAGGAGGAGGAGGAGGATGGGTGCTTGAGATTACTCTGGTAGAGCTTGCTAGAAAGGATGTCAAATTACCAGCCCCTCCTCTGGATGCCCAGGGCTAGGCATAGCCAACCCATGAAACAGGGAGGGTTCAATAGTGCCTGGGGAGTAGTGGCAGGTCATTTAGCTTAGTAGTAGCCTTTGGTTCCCTCACAGAGGTTCGCTTGACAGAGGCAACTAATCCCCTCTGGGGCCTATTTATAGTGTAAAACACCAAGCAAGCCAGAAAATAAACTTACTTTATTCAAGGTAATTTAATACTTATAACACATAAGCATATATATATTGTTTTTCTTTTTAAGGCTCCAGCTGTTCCAGATAATAGGAGACAAGCAGAAAGCCTTTCATTAGCCAGGGAAGTTTCCCAAAGCAGGAATTCATCTGTCTCAGAACAGCTGTCCGATGAGAAAGTTCAACTTTTTAGCAAAATGCGAGTGTTGCAGGAAAAGAAACAGAAAATGGACAAATTGCTTGGGGAACTTCACACACTTCGTGATCAGCACCTAAATAACTCTGCTTGTAAGTATATCTAGGTCAGCCCCAGGGAGCCACAGAGCAGGGAGGCTGCTAGGTAGTGGGGAGGGACAGGACATCCTCCCAGACCAAAGTGTAGCTGTGTAGAAAAGTCTACTCAGTCAGCAGACACACGTTTGTTCATTCATTCGTTTGTTGGTTTATTTGGGGATTTTCTTTGATGTTGAGTTCCAAATTCTCCCTGCCACACCCTGCTGAGAAGACAAGAAATATGAAGTCCGTTATACAGATGAAGTCATACAGATTTCTCCATGCAGTTAGCCATGTTTCTTCCTCTCCGCTCCACAAAAAAAAGTAAGAAAAAGAGAGAAAACAAACGTTATTTCATTCTGCTCCCTGAGTTTATCGTTTCTCTTTCTGGAGATGGACCGTCCTTTGGGATTGTCTCGGACCATTGTTTGGCTCAGAGCAGCCGAGTCGTTCGTGGTTAATTTTGTGCAGCATTGTTACCGTCTGCAGTGGTTTCCTGGTTCTGCTCATTTCACTTTGCGTCAGTTCATACACATCTTCCCAGGTTTTTCTGAAACCATCCTCATATTTTTTTAAATTTATTTTTAACTTAAATATTAAAACTTAAGTACACAATAAGAAAAGGAAAAAAGTGTTGCCATGTGTGCAGCAGAACGTGAGAGGATTCAAAATGCACTGCAATCAATTTTTGTTTCCAGAAAGCCTGTGTAATAGATGTTATCCATTGTGTTCTGCTCTCCCCCTTTGCTTCCTTGTTAGTTTTCTTTCCTTCTCTCCTGTGCCCTCCCCCAGGAAGGCTACAGTTAAGCGTACATGTATATGCACATAATATAAACATGTATACATACGCATTACATACACTTACGTATACATGCCTGTACTTAGATGTCTGTAAGTGTGCTCATATGTAGACATATGCATTCACAGACATCTACGTAAGACTCTTCTAGTCCGTCCTCTGTTTCTCTGAGGGTGGATGACATCTTCCTTCCTAAGGTCAGTTGTTTCCATATTTTTCTAAGTTCACCAACTCGTCATTTCCTACAACACGTGTGCTGCCTGGTTATTTTGGATAATCTAAAACAATATTGATTAATGTGGCTGACGTATAGTGTAGTTTCCTCATTTTTTTCTGCTGATTAAGTCTGTTTTAGACTTCACTTGGTCGGAGATCATGGTTACTGCTTTTCTTTCCTAATAAATTCTACTCCTGATCTTTATTTTATGTTTGTGTGTATCTCTCCTGACTCTTATTCTCCTGACTTTGCTTCTACCCACTACCTTGCCCTCCTCTCACTTAACCTACCCCTCTCTGAAGATCCCTCCATTAATCTAAACACCCTCCTGTCCTCTCCCCCATCCTATTTCCTCATCCTTTTATTGCTTTGTAAAGTTAGACTTATTCCCTTCTAAATGTATTTCTTATTGTTCTCTCTTTAACTCAGATCTGATGTGAATAGGCTTCCCTCTAAGATCCCTCCCTTATCCTCTCCTCCCTCCCTGTCCCCTTGGCCTTTCATTCCTTCCTGGATTTAGAAGACTTTTATACCCTTCTAGATGTAGATGTATGGTGCCCGAGGAGAGCAGGGTCCCAGAATGACCAGCCGCCTCCCTCGGACAATGCCTCTGGGTCGTTCTTCTTCTCACATTTCATTAGCCTAATTACTCTTTTTACCTTTTTAGCTGGTTGCTTTTTAGAATCACATCATACTCATTTCCACCCTAATCCTTCTTTTGAACTACCCAGTTACTGACAGTAATCGTAGACGTATGTTTTATAAATTTCCTCATGTAGAAAGTAAAAGTCCTTCCTTACTGAGTCCCTTGTCATTAGTCTTTGATGTGGACCTTATACTTCTCTTGGCTCTTGTAGATCAGATTTTCTGTTGAGTTCCTGAAAGTCTGCCAGTTTATCGAATGTCTTTTCCTTTCTCCATTCAGGATTATGCTTCACTTGCTGGGTGTGCAGCCCAGTTCTTCTGCTCTTTGATGTGGTCTTGTCATGTCACAGCTGCTAGGTCTTGTGTGATGCTAACTGTGGCTCCCCCATATGGGAGGCGTTTCAGAATTGGATGATGATCTTCTGTAGGTTTTCATCATAGAGTCTCTTTCAGGTGATGATTGATGGATTCTTTTCTGTTTCTACTTCACCATCTTGTTGTAACACTTGAGGACAGTTTGGTTAATTATTCCCCGTGTTATTGTGTCAAGATTCTTTTTATGACTGTAGCTTTCAGGTAGTTTGGTTTCTCTTAGGCTTTCTCTCCTTCATCTGATCTCCAGATCAGTTGTTTTTTTAATGAGATGGTTCACATTCTCTTCTATTTTTTCATTCTTTACGTTTTGTTTTATTATTTCTTTGTCTCTTAGAACTTCACTGGCTTGCCTTTGACCAATTCCTTTTTAAGGAGTCATAGATTCTGACTCTCCTTTTCCAGTCGGTTGACTTTCTTTTCATAATCGTGTTTTTCTTGGATTGTTCCTTTTTTTTTCAGTTTTTTCCTCAGTCTCTTTCATTTGATTTTTAAAGTCTTTTTTAAGTTCTTCTATGAATTCTTTTGGGGCTGGTGACCATTTGGCATTACTCTTTGGAGGAGGAGAGGCTTTTTTTTGCTTCAGTATCCTCTGAAGGTGAACCATGGTCTTCTCTATTCTCATAGTAACTTTTTGTGTTTGGGTTCTTTCTCTTTTGCCTGCTCATTTAGGGCTATTTTATATCTATTTTAAATATATTTAAATATTTAAGATATATTTTAAAAAATATATTTATAGCAGTTTGTTATTATAATTACCTCTAGTCCTAGGGCATAGGGGATGTTGTCTCTGACCTCAAATCCTCCTTCGGTTCTCTCCTCTGGTCTGGAACTGAAACCAAGAATTCCATCCTCCTGTGAGTGCCCACAGCCAGCAGTGTCCGTGCCCCACTGCTTCTGCACTTACCAGGTGTGTGCTACTTCCTTGTTGCCCAGGACCTGGTACCCCTTATCAGTAGAAGTCTTCAATCTTCTCTCAGTCTTCCCCTACTCAGACACGCAACTCCCCACTCTATCTGGGAGGGGAACTTCTGGACCTGCGGCTGAGGCAGCCTCCCAACCCAGCTAGCCCCAGCAGAGCTAGCCTGCATGGGTTTATACTTCACAGGTACCAAACCTTGGTCCTTGGGTTGGATTTTTCTTGTGATCTTCTCTGGTTGTGCCAGAATGACCACTATTCTGCCTCAGCTCTTGTTTATTTTTACAGCTCTGTGTTTGCTCTGAGGCGCTATTTGCTCTTGTTTGGGGGGCAATCTGGAGAGCTTGGAATTTTCTGACCTACTCCACCATCTTCCCAGGATCCTCCCCCCTCATCATTTCTTACAGTGCAACAGTATTCTGCCACAATCATACACCACAACTTGTTCAGCCATTTCCCATTGATGGACATCCTCTCCATTTCCAGTTCTTGGCCACCACAAAAAGAGCTACTATAAATACTTTGTACAAATCCATCCTTTCTCTTTTTCTTTTTTGATCTCTGTATGATACAGGGATAGTGCTGGTTCAGAGGGTATGCACAGTTTTATAGCCCTTTGGGCATAGTTCCACGTTCCTCTCTAGAGTGGTTGGATCATTCCCAATTATACACACAGTGCAGTAGACATGTATTAAGCCCCTCCTCTGTACCAGGTGATAATAGCATCATACATTCCTTTTGTCACCCCCCCAAAGGGGAGGGAGAGTGACGGTGACTGGCACAACGCAGACCCCTTGGCGAGCCTCATTGTGCCAGGCTAGGTCTCAGAGGATCACAGACATAGAGTTGAAGGGCCACCTAGTTCAGCCCCGCCATTTTGTAGATGGAAACTGAGGTTCAAAGATTTAGTGACTCACTCAGGGTCATATAGGTAGACCCCATCGAGCCAGGGTTTGCGTCCAGGTCCTCTGATTTTAGGTTTAGTGCTCTTTGTTCCTTTTACGTTAGAGACACAGAAAGGAAAATAAAATGGGGGTGAAGTAAGAAGTTAGGTTACATACAGAAGTTTGGAATTTGGAAAAACAGGGAAGAGGAAGGTTAACGATAGTTTAACTGTTTACCTGAAGAGGTAGTAAGATGATTCAGTGGGTAGAGTTGGGCTTGGAGACAAGAAGACCTGAGTTCAAATCCTTTCTTGGGTATTTAGTCTCAGCCTCAGTTTCCCCATCTATACAATGAAGGCATTGAACCCTGTGACCGCTAGGGTCCTTTCTAGCTCTAATCTCTGAGGTCTGATGCTATGATTCTGTGAGGTCAGGTGATTTCCGAGAGAGTTAGAGAAGAGATCTCCTCTCTGCCCCACCCAGCCACCTTCCCTGGGCCCACCTAGGGTACCTTGACTGCACTGTTTGGGAATGAGGATATGCCACCTCCACCCACATTTTATAGCAGCCTTGGCTCTTGCTTGTTGTTTTTGCCATTGGTGAGAAGTGAAGCTGAATGTGGTTGCTGTGGGAAGACTGAGGTGACAGGGAGTATGGAAGGGGGCCTTGGAACGGGATAGGAGCCCATGGAGTCTTGGTAAAGGGCCAGACTTCGCATGGATGCCTGAGCCAACTAAGGACTGTAGAGTAATTGGGTGGAGAGGTAGATGGATGAGTAGATGGGTCACTGGGTAGATGGATGGGTGGATGGGTCGGGGGTAAATAGATGGATGGATATGTGGGTGGGTCAGTGGGTAGACGGATGAGTGGAGGGATGGATGGATGGATGGATGGATGGATGGATGGATGGATGGCTTGGCATCACTGTACATGGTCATATTTTGGGTTCCAATGAATGCTGTTTTTCCAATTCCTAGTTTTACCCTCACCTTCCCCTCAGAGGAGTGTCGATCAAAGGAGCACTGGTTCAGCAGCCTCTGCCCCGGTGGGCTTGGTCCCAGCCGCCAATGGAGAGTCCTCCAGTCATGCCCCATCCGCTGTTTATCCCCCTGATGCAATGACTTCTCAGAACGAGAGTGAGAATGAAGAACATCTCAACCCTACAGAAAAGCTACAGTAAGGATGTGATGATCCCCAAGGCAGGGGACCCTGTGCAAGAAGGGCAGGACATTTAGAGGGTTATTTTTTTACCACCATTATAAGAAAGATTTTTGATAACTAGGTTGTGCAGCTCTTAAAGGTTCCTGCCTGTTGTCGTGGAGGGGAACAGCTGTTTATGCTTCAAGTCCTTCCAGAGAGATACAGGCCATGAAATGAAAGACAGTGTGGTCACCAGTAGGCTTGTTGCCCTGAGTTACCTAATCTTACATCTAGGGATCAGGATTCCATTGTCATTCCTTTGAATCGGGATTTTATGTGGAGTTATTCTGGCAATGCTGGCTCTGTGGGGGGATTTCTGTAGATTGTAGGCTACAGGCAGCTCTTATAAATGAAGAGCCAAGAAAAGCCTCTGTTCTGTTCATTGCAACCATCGCCTCTGCCTTTTTCTGTCTACCCAAGGAGACGGGTTCTCTGTGCTACGTGGGGACACTGGGTTCGGTTCCAGCTCTGCCCCCTTAATTGGAATCTCTAGTTCCAGCAGGGGCTGCCCCACGTTGACTCAGTTCAGGGTGTATTCAATCTTGACCCATGCTAAGCACTCTGCGGGTGGAATGTTGGACAGAAGTGGCTTGTGGTCATCTGTGGGGATTCTGCTGAGATACTAGATGGGGGGAAGCCAGGTGGAGCGGTGGGGAGAGTGCAGGAGGCCAGAAGACCTGAGTTCAGATCCAGCCTCATACAGTTCCTAACTGTGGGACCCTCTGAAAGCCACTTAACTTGCCTGCCTCGGTTTCCTCATCTGTAAGATGAGGGTTGTTGTAGCTCCTCCCTCAGGATTCCCGTGAGACTTATTGCAGTGAGATAACGTGTTTCAATCATTCATTGAATCTTAAGGCGTTCTCTCAGTGCTGGCTGTTTTTGTGGTTACATGGAGCGTGATGATCTCTGTCCTGTAGAAAACTGAATGAAGTTCGAAAGAGGCTGAATGAGTTAAGGGAGTTGGTTCATTATTACGAGCAGACATCTGACATGATGACCGATGCAGTGAATGAGAACACCAGGGACGGAGAAGAGACAGAGGAGTCTGAGTACGACTCAGACCATGAGAACCCGGGCCCCATCACCAACATCCGGTAAGAAGCTGATTTCTGGTTCTTCCCTCCCTGCCCCCCTCGGACTTACCGAGGCACAGGGCCTTGGGGTAGAGGAGGACGTGTTGAAGCTGGGGCTTTGAGAAGGACCTGGGCACCCCGACGCCCTGACTGAGGCCTCTCCTGGGCTTCAGACAGCCCCCCCAGGGTGGGGGAGTGTGAGCAGCTGAGAATCAATAAAGGTTCTAGGTGCTGGGCCCTGTTCCCAGTGTACTGGGGCTGGATCCAGGGAAAGCACCTAGAATGGGTGGGGCTGAAGCCTGGGGTATGGGGTTTAGGTCCTCACTGCACTGAGGCAGAGGGAGGGATGCTCCCAGACATAATGGATCAGAGGCTCATCCCAACACGGGAGTTCTTGACTTGAGTGAACAGGTCTCTGGTTCCCTTTAGAAACCCCCACGGTGCTATGGGCTGGGCTGAAGTGAACAGTAACACGAATGTGCAGTGCGTCACCAACAACAGGGACGGGAGGACCCTCAACACAAGCTGTGAGATCAACAACAGATCTGCTGCAAACTTACGCACTCTGAACATGGCCTCCTCTCTCGGTGAGCTGGCCCTGGGCCCTCCTTCCTCTATACCATGGCTTCTGGGATCAGGTGCAAAACGCTGGCTTTGGCCTTCCCAGGCCTTCAGCCTGACCCCCTTCACCTGTCCAGTCTTCCACCTCACTCCCTCACAAGTCCTCTCTGACCCTCCTGGAAGGCCCAACTGCAATCTCACCCTCCCCAAGCCATTCCAGACCTTCTCTCTCTTTATCCTGTAGGGAACTGATCTGTGTCCATTCCATTGGATTGTTTGTGTCCCTCAAGCCTGAACTACAGTAAGTGCCTAATAAATGCTTCTTCTGTACTGAGGAATTGATTTTCCATGCAGAATGCCGGTATAATAGAGAGGGAGAACAAGAACTGGATGGAGGACAAGGTGAAGATGAGGAGGAGGAAGAGGAGGCGGAGGAGGAGGACAGAGAGAGTGAAGCATCGCTGTCCAGTCACCGGAGCAGCTTGGGGGATGACGCTCCTGAAGACACTGACTTTGAACAGAAGGTCAGCAGGCTGATGGCTGCCAAGCAGAAGCTGAGACAGCTCCAGGATCTGGTGACTCTGGTGCAGGTGAGGCTGGGGCTTCAGTCTCCTGTGCAGTGTAATCGTGCCTTGTCGTTTCCGGGAAGGGTAAGATGTGGTCTGCTAGAAAGACCCATTCAAACGAATGTGGCAGATGGCAGAGGGCTGAGCGCGGCTTCAGAGCTTTGGGGACGTGGTGCCTTGTTTATGCATCATTCCTCCTGACCCCGTTCTTTGGAGGCCTGTTCATCTGCTCTCACTGAAGTCCATGAGGACGTCATTAGAGCAGCTGTCAGCTGTCAAGTTTTCTTTATCTGGTTTATGACAAAACTATGTTGTAAAATGCACATACCATACTCAACCCCCTGCAGGCCAGGTTTTTGGCCAACCTCTGCATTAGGTGAGGGTGGTGTGGGCACCCTGCAGTTGGAGGATGCTGGCCTTCTCTCTTGACTGAGATCTTAGATGGTTCAGTGTCCATTCCCAAGTCATTTTCATCTTCATGTTCTTGTTAGAATTGTCTCTTCATTGCTGACTTAGCTCTATGGGTGTTCTAAGAATGATACACAAAGGCTGTTGAGGGGTTGGTGTGATTGACCTCTGAGGATGTCAGGATCCCATTAATGGAGCTGGTGGCTCTGGGGTCACTTGTGACGCAGGAGGATGGTGGCGAGCCTGGCACCATCTCGGCCAGCACATCCAACTTGGGGGACTTCTTTCCGGCGGAGGAGGCAGAGACCCAGCAGCGCTCCAACAACTCAAGAGCCAACAGTGGTAAAACACAGGAGGCTGGACTCAGCGACAAGGCGAGGTATGTTCGGTCAGCCCTGGGGCCTCCCGTTTTTGGCCGTGGCCATTGCTAGTTCCCCCTCACGAGCAAATATGTTACCTCCTCTTACTGCAGAGAGAAGTTCTATGAAGCCAAGTTACAGCAGCAGCAGAGAGAGCTCAGACAGCTGCAGGAAGAAAGGAAAAGGCTGATTGAGATTCAGGAAAAAATCCAGGCCCTCCAGAAGGCATGTCCTGACCTCCAGGTAGCTTGGGCATGGTGGTAGCGGCTAGCCTTGGACAGGTGTCCTGGATGCTGATGGAGGGGGTGAGGGCTCAGAGAAACAGCCCTGGTGTGAAGGGAGGGGCCTCCTCAGTATCCTGATGCTGAGGCCCTGGGTAATTTCTTGTTCCTCAGCTCCCATTGGGGTGGGGGGATGGGGATTGCAGAACCCTGGCTCGTGTGACACCCCTGTGAAGCTGGGAGCCTGTTGCCTTTTCAGCTTTCTCCTGCCGGTGCGAGTAACTGCTCCTCTAAGAAGTATTCGCAGGCACTGACCTCGACGCCAGCTGTGAATGAACCTGAGACCAGCCCCATCAACAAAGCGGGCTTTGTGGCAGAGGAACCCGCTGGGGTTCCAGTGGCAGATAACGAGGTAGGCGGGGACAGAGAGGTGTGCATGGCACGTCTGCCAGACAGCTGTCGCACCCACCCTTCCAACGCAAGGTAGACTTTTAGGTTTTGAAAAAAGAGAGAACTCTTAGAAATGGGGGAGATCTTAGTTTCTCAGATCTAACTGAGTCTAAAAATAATTATAAACGTGTATCCAAGGCGCAGTTGGTTCCATTCAGTAGGGACTTGAAGAGAGTTGTGATTCCTTCTATAAGACGGTATATACCAAGGAGGGACGTTTTCCAGGGCAAGATTGTCCTAGGTTTTGCTTCCTTGGATGAATTTTTTTCTAGAGAGCATCCAGTCTTTTAGAGAAGGATGTAAGAAATACTCGTCTTGTATTTCTTTTCATCAGCCTGAATGAATGTCTGCAGTACTTCTCTTATCTCTGAAACGTCATCCTGACCTTCATTGCATCCTTTTATTTCCACGTCCACAGCACACATTAAGTGTCTACTGTATGCCTATGAGCCAAGCTACATGGACAGAAGGGAGTTTTGATTTGCAGTTGACATTTTATCCAGTACTTCCAGCCCTTGAGATAACTTTTTAAAGAGTGAATCAAGAAATCATTATTGCCAGCATGTGTTTGCCCCCAGGTGCTGACTCTGATTTCCTTTGTTTTTAATAGTTGTGGTCAGAAATGCGAAGACATGAGATTTTAAGAGAAGAACTGCGGCAAAGAAGGAAGCAGCTGGAAGCCCTCATGGCCGAGCACCAGCGGCGGCGGGATCTAACGGAGACCGCACCCATGACCGCCGTGTCGGTCAGGAGCGACGGCTCAGAGAACCTGTGCACGCCGCAGCGGAGCAGAGCAGAGAAGTAAGGCCCTGGCTCTACCCTTCCTGACTGTGGGGTCGGGCTCCCTCTTGCTTTTTCTGGGTTTTTTTCCCCTCTCTCCCCCTCCCTCCTTTTTGTGTTCTTCCCTCTCTCTCTGTTTCTCTGTGTCTCTCTGTATCTCTCTCTCCCTGTCCTTCTCTCTCTTTTTCTCTCTGTCTCCCTTTGTCTCTCACTGTCTCTCTTGTTTCTCTCTCTGTATCTTTCTCTCCCTGTCCTCTCTCTTTTTTCTCTCTCTCTGTCTCTGCTTCTCTTTCTGTTCTCTCTCTCTGTCTCTCCCTGTCCTTGTCTCTCTGTTTCTTTTTCTGTTCTCTCTCTCCCCCACTCTCCCTCTCTGTCCATCCTCTGCTGTGGCCTGCTAGGTCTCTCTCACCCAACTCCCAGAGTCCCCTTTCTTGGACAACCCCTGGTCTGGCAGCCCTGGTCCTGGATCAAGTGCCTCCTTTGGCAGTTCAGCGACCATGGCTGAGGTGTTTGCATCTTGGTTTCCTTCCCTGCTGAAGTGCTGAGGCCTCTGGAGGAGAGTCCCTGCTGGCCTCGTGGTGGGTGCTGAAGGGCTCTCCTGGGGGCCATCGCCACCCAGGTTTTGTCCTTTGAAGGCCCCAGTGTTCTCTAGTCCTCACTGCTGTCTTTTAGTCCAGTCAAACCTTACATAAGTTGCTTGTTCCTGAGTGTGTTCTCTTTGGCCCCAGACACTGTGTCTGCCCAGGCCTAGTGTGCCCCTGGTGCCATTCTCTCCAGCTTGGGCCGCGCCTCGTGTTTGTGTTCATCCCAAGCCATCCTCGGGCAGCTGTAGTGTGCAGAGAAGCTGGGCTGCACTTCCATTTAGCCTCAGACACTTCCAGGGCAAGTCACTTCACCTGCTGTGTCCTCAGACATTAAAGAGGGATAGGAAAAGCACCAGGCTCCAGGGGTGGGGGTACAGTTAGCTGGCTGGTCATTGTCTGAATGCATGCTAGCAGTAGTGGTGTTAGCCTTCTGCCTAGATGCCAGTTACCGTCATCATCGTCTTTCCCTGGCTCCGTGTCTTCTGTATGGTTTGGAAATATCCCCATCTGACTCCTTGGAGGTCTCTTCTCTGTGGCTTCAGAATGGGGTGAGCTAGGGAGAGCTTGCCACTGCTCTAACTTGGGGGTCCTCAGTAGAATTGGGGGTGACAATCTGCCCCTGTTTCAGATCTTCTCTGCAGGGGTTGAGGGGTGGACTGGGAAAGCAGCAATTGATTGTTAGCTCTAGGCCGCATCAACACCAACTGCTGTCTCTCCCACGTGAAGGCCTTCCTGCTTTCCAGCCCTGAGCTCTGCTCCAGTGATGCCCCTTACTCCCTCCTCCTCCTGGGGCTCAGTCTATGAGGCCCATGGGCCCTCCTGGAGGCTGCTCCACCATCTGTAAATCCTCATGGGATGTTGTATCCTCTTAGCCATTGGTGCCATGCATTTGTATGGAGAGGTCACGGTGCGCAGTGCCAAGAGCACTGGGCTTACCTCCTGGAGTGGTTGTGAGATACCTGCAGAGCACCTAGCACAATGCCTGGTACCCAGTAGGAGCTTAACAAGTGCTGGTACTCTTCCCCTTCCTGACCTAGGGAGGTATAAGTGCTATTATGATCTCCATTTTACAGCTGAGGAAACTGAGGCAGGCAGCGCTGAAGAGACACTGGAGCTCTTGCTAGCGCTGAGCATGTGAGAATCAGTGTCTCCTTTGGGCCCTATTTCCACCCAGAGAGGAAGTGCTATTTTAGTTGGGCAGAGGTGATGTGACTAGCCCAGGGTCACACTGCTAGTGAGTGTCAGAGGCTGGATTTAAACTCTGTTCTCCCCAACTGTAGGCCAGCGCTCTGCTGCCTTGGTGACTTGGACTTTACCTGCCCGTTTTGGATGTTCTCCATGATGGTCTTACTTGAGGGATTTACATCCTCCTCTGTTCAAAGCCATTTGGAGAGCGTTCTTAGATTACTGGCAGATAGGTTTTCTTTCACCAGCCTTTTTCAGAGGCCTCTCTTCCCTGACCACAAGCCCATCTTCACTGCCCATTCACTCCCCAGACACACCCCCTTCCTCTCCTGATGTGCTTGCCATGATGACAGCACCATCGGAACTCCAGTGCCCTTTGGCTCTATTCCTGTGAGGAGGACTGTCCTAGTCCCCGAGGTGGGGTGCCCTGGCTGGAGCCAGGGAATCCAGGTGGACCCAGGGTGCTGCCCTTGGGTTTGAGAGCCAGCTCCAGGGAGCTAGGACCGAAGCCCCAGAACTGACCTGGGGGGCAGGGAGCAGCCCCCCTCCAGTTGTGACCATGTTTGCTGTCACGCATTTGTAACAGGAGTTATCACTGAAGATGTTTGGCATGTGTGCAAAATTGACTGTGTTTTATGTTGTCATCATTAGAACAGTGGCAACATGGGGCAGTTCTACCCAGTGTGCTCTGGAGGAAGAAGAAGGCGATGAGGATGGCTACCTTTCTGAGGGAGCTGTTGGAGCAGAAGAGGAAGAAGAAGAGGATGAGGATGCCAGCTCCCATGATCACTTTGCCATGTATCCTCCTAACGGCATGACTCACAATCCCGGAGCTGCCCAGGACAACAAGGCTAGGTTAGTTTGGGGCCTGTTCTGTGGAGGGGCAGGGTAGAGAGGAAAGACCAGGGAATATGCAGTCCGGAAGGCCGCCTTTCCCTTCTGGGCCTTCCCAGGGCCCTTGTTTGTCAGAAATCTGGCAAGAAGGAATTTAGATGGCATGGTCTGTAAGGTCCTGGTCATGAGATCAAGGAGACCCAAGGAAACCACCAAACAAGCCAGAAGGGGCGTGCTTGCAGGAACTCATCTCCATCCTGGCCCTCTGCTGTCTTTTACAGGAGCCAACTTTGGAGAGGCCCAGAGAAACAGGTGGATATAGGTTTGGGGTGGGGTACATGGCTCTGGTTCTTCATTTTCTGTGTGACCCTTGTTTTAAGGAGTTCCGTTCACATGTGTTAGAAACAAGTTATTGTGAAGCTGTGACGTGGAATGTTGTTAGGGTCTCTTCTCTAGAAGAGGGAGTGTGTTTTCCAGTCATTTATTTAAAAACAAAAACTTGGACTTGTTACTTTCTTTTCAGCTTTCAGTCAGCAATGCCATCTCTTAATTTTGCAAAAACACTATAAGATGTTGTCAGGTATTTCCAGCTGCAGAGGAGCCTCAGGCAGCTTCCGGTATCAAGATAGTCGTCAGAACCAAAGGGCCTGACTTACTCAGACAGACAGTTGTGCTTCAGGATGGACTGGGTTGTTAGTGGTCATTTCTTGCTGTTTTCTTGGGCCCTGATGAGGGCAGCATGTCCTTCCCCATCCCTGAGTGCAGTGCACTCAACCTGTCCCTGCCATTGTTTGCTGTCCTCATTTTAGAGGCTACAGTAGCTTCTTCATTCCCTATTTTGGAAAAACTTCTTATCCAAAGTTAAAACCATTATTGTAATTGACTGAGGGTTCCAGAGGC
This sequence comes from Notamacropus eugenii, assembly GCF_028372415.1. Lineage (NCBI taxonomy): Eukaryota > Metazoa > Chordata > Mammalia > Diprotodontia > Macropodidae > Notamacropus > Notamacropus eugenii. The sequence continues at coordinate 168,496,276 of NC_092878.1, read as the reverse complement.
CAGACTCCCCAGTTCCATACTTGTGTTCCCAAAGCGCCCTTTTTTCTGAATCAATTGTATAAAACACTGAGTGCATTTTCCCATAGACTAGGAAGGGGGACTGGAGCTGTGGTTCCAGGGCCACCACAAAATCCTAGTGAAAAATTCCCTCTGTCCCAGCCTGGCATCTTGTGGAGTCCAGCTCAGAAAGATGGAGGGTGTGGCCATAAACTTAGAGCACCACCCATTAATATTATCTCTCTGATGTGTCTTCGTTCCACTCTCATCTGGCTGTGGTACATTGGCCCATCGTATTTGATCCCCATGGCTCAAAGCATTGAGTGTTTAAAGTGCCTTCCCAGCTTCACTTCTCACTTTCTATCCATTAGGCCACAGAGCTTCCTTTCTCAGAGAAAGGATGTCAGTGGCTTTTCCCACACATCTTGCTTTCCAGAACACTTGTCTCCCCTGGGTGACGGTGAAAACTAAGATTGATGCCAAGGCTGTCTCCCCTAGCCCAGCAGCTAGTTAAAGAAGGAATGAGGCATCTCAGGGTTTCCTCTCAGGAATTTTCAAGTTGGGTTTTTAGCATCCTAGTGTACAGGTCAAAGTGGGGAGGAAACACCCCTCATTCAAGTCTTTATCCTTTGGGAGGAAAGAAGATAGATGCCATATTCCCCAGGGTTCCATTTGGCTCTGGTTAGAGACTTTTCTCTCCATTGAGATCCCTTTGGTCCTTGGCTGACCCTCACAGTCAGTATGAGGTGACGTGCTACGAGAATTCTCCTGACTTTCTGGCTTTTGGCTTTGTGTCCTGTGAAGGATCTCAGTAGTTCCAAGCACTCCTTTACATTTTGTTCGGTCAGGGTTCACTTTTCCTTCAGTCCCTGAAGAGCCAGTGGACTGCAGCCCATAGTTCAGAAAGAGTGAGCTGCCTGTTAAACTGTGGCATGTGCCTCAATCAGGTGAGCTGCCATAGTGACTGAGCCTGCCTGGGTCCTGCGGGGATGTCTGAGTCCCACATGGGTTCTCAGAGTCTGCTGGGGGTAGGACTGGGGGCTGATATCTTTACCAGGGCCAGCCCCTGAGCACCCTGAGTTCTGAAAGTCTTGGGTCCCACTCAGTTTTAGCCTCCTCTCCCCTCCAGGGCGTGCTTTGTTCAGTCTGTGCCCAATTGAAATGCTGTGAGAAAGAGGACGGCGCCAGCCTGTACGCCCCTGCAGCCCCACCCTGTGAGGTGGCAGTCAGTGGCACATGTTGTCCGTTACCCCGCAGGTGGAAGGCCAGCCGTCCTCTCTCTGCAGATGGAAATTACCGTCCCCTCGCCAAGACGAGGCAGCAGAACATCAGCATGAGACGGCAAGAGAACCTTCGCTGGGTGTCGGAGCTTTCCTACATTGAGGAAAAGGAGCAGTGGCAGGGACAGATCAACCAGCTCAAGAAGCAGCTGGACTTTAACGTCAACATCTGCCAGACTCTGATGCAGGATCAGCAGGTGGGCCAGTGGGCTCGGGCCTGTGGAATGCTGGGAGCGGCATGGGGCACGGCACGGCCTGGCGTACCAGTGACACCCCCGTCTTCTCTTCACAGACCCTCTCGTGCTTGCTGCAGACTCTACTCACGGGACCATACAGCGTCATGCCCAGTAACGTGGCATCCCCCCAAGTCCATCTCATCATGCACCAATTGAACCAGTGCTACACTCAGCTAACATGGCAGCAGAGTAATGTTCAGAGGTAGGAACTGGCTCTTCTTCCCATTGAGATGGAGTCATCGGGGCAGTGAGGACAGGGCTCTTCTGCCCCATGGCTCTGTGCTCCCGGTCAGGGGTAGCTGACTCTGCCGGGCCCATAAGGGGCCACAGAGCAAATGTGTCCTTCTGTTGCACTTCCCTGTACTCATGAAGGGACAGATCCAGGGAAAGAACTGCGAGCTCTCTCCAGTGCCTTGGGAATCTTGACAGCTAAGGTTAACTTCTGCCACTATTGAGTGATGTGACTCTGGGCTCATGATTCCCAGTCTACTGACCTGTGTGGCAGAGATACCCTGAAAATGTCATGGTGAGGGGTGCTGGGTATTGTTTCAAGTGACTGGTGGCATTTTGGATCTGGGGAAGCCCGCTTCCCTGCCTTCGGTTTTCAAATTGTTACTTGAGAAAAGAAAGGGGGTGTTTCCCCCCACCTCAGTGAAGTCATGGGAGAGAGAGAAGCTTGGAGGTGGGCGTGTGTCCGGGGCTGCCTTTCCAGTACAGTTCAGCCCCCTGGGATGGGTGCACATGCCTGGCACTACACTGCCCAGGAACACATCCCGTCTTTCTTTATGGGGCAGTCGCAGGAGCCCATTTTGAAGACACTCACAGTTGTTTTCTTTCCAGGCTGAGACAGATGCTGAGTGAGCTGATGTGCCAGCGTGAACACCAGGCCGAGAAGGCGGGCAGGAAGGAGCGCGGCAGCAGCGCGCCGCCACCACCCTCTCCAACTTTATTCTGTCCCTTCAGCTTCCCTGCCCAGCCTATGAGTCTCTTTAATCTCCCCGGATTTTCCCATTTCTCTTCATTTCCATCAGGTATATTTTGCGAGTATAAAGGAGTGCTCATAAATGGCAGGCTCTTGGAATTATGTGTCTTTACCAGCCTGGGAGTTTTTTTAAAAGGTCGTTGTTAAACAGTTTTCAGAGACTGCTGCTAGTGTTTCCGTGCTCTACAAAGTAAGGACTCCAACTCTGGTTCTGTTTCCTAGGCTTGCCTGAGAGCTTAACTTAATTGGGAAGTGCATTTTGTAGGCACTGCTTTTTCTCCTTTGAGGGGCCCTGAAATGTGTGCTTTCATGATGGCATCTCCATGCTGCTGTTTTCTCTCTACCCAAGACTTTGTCTCTTCTTCCCAGCAAGGCCTCTTGAAGCCCATCTCTGGTGTCTCCTTGTGGCAGGGATTTGGTTGGCAGAGGGCTTGCTCTCTGGCAAGGGCCTACTTGGTACTGGAGAATGAAACTCAGCAGCTTTGAATTGGCACCAGTCAGAGTCCCAGGGCTTCACTTTCAGCTCCAGCTCTGCCCCTTAGAAGCAGCAATCGACTTAAGCCCTCCCAGGTCTCTGTGACCTCTTCTGTCTGGAGGCAGCACAGTGGTGAACCCAGCCTGTCTTGGACACCAGCTCTTGAAAAGCTGAAGACCCAGGATGAGCTCCTGGAAGGCCTTGTTTCCCATGAGGCAGCCTGAGCACAAGCCTTGACCACTTCTCTTTGCCAGCAACATTCCTCTTGCTACATTGAGAATGGCTGTGGGGCATACTTCTGGGGGAAGGGGCAGGTATCGATAACAACAGTGAGCAGCACCTACCCCACCAGGCCAGCAAGTAGGGAAGAGCACAGCCATGGTTTGAATTGATATCCCTCACCCCCTTCCATTGTATAGTACCAACACTCTTCCTAGGATCACCTGGGAGCAGGAACTTCCTTTTGTCTTTCTCTGTACGCCTAGCACTATTCCTGGCACATAGGGGCTGTTTCATCTGTGCTAGCTGATTGACTGTCTGACAGCACAGGTCTGCTTGTGTCTCCTTGTGGCTGTGGGAGGCCTGGAGTCCAGTCCTGGAAATAGCACATGTATGCTCTCAGAACCTGGCACCCCAACCCCCCACCCTGCCCTGGTAGGGCTTTTGTCCTAGCAACTCCAGAGATGGCTGCCTTCATCTTCTGCAGGGCCTGTGGGCAGAGCGTGTCAACAGATGCAGTTTGAAGACTCTATGAAGCTCATTTTTAACATTAGAGTTCTACCCAGGAGAGCCTTGTGTAGGGACCAGTATCAACAGACTGTAGACTCATTGGAGCAAAATGCAGATGTTCAAATAGAAGCAAATGTGGTGTGGAGAAGCCATCGAGGAACATTCATCAGTCTTGATGAACTGTTTTCTGTGCCAACTTAATGGACGTAAAGTACTACTGGAAGGAGGATCCCAGCAAAGCCTGGACATCACTCTTCCAGCTGGGCAGCACTCAATGTCTTTGCCAAGCAGGGGAGGAAGTCAGCAGCCGTGGAAAAAGTTGATGAGCAGTTTTCAGAACACAATTGCTTCTGTTTGAAAAGTTCCACAGAGGGGATGGTGGAAACTTCTGAGTAGTTTTCCTTGTCAAATAGTAGCAGAAGTGAGACCTGAATAGGCACATCCATAGCAAGGGAATGCATGGATGAGACTGGAGGTAGAGCACCTGCTCCCAGTCCTTCCCGGGACCTAAGATGTCACCAGTGCTGCTGTTTCCTTTCATGAGGCAGAAGCCATCAGAGGTAACTGACCACTGTTAATGCTGCTGAAAAAAGGGAGGCCAGTCACAAGGTCCCATCGATTTCCTGTTGCATTGGGATATAAAATAAGACCAGCTCCACCAATTCCACCAATTCTGGGATAGGAAAATAGACTTACTATTGTGTGAAGTGCCAAGAATCTGCTGTAGTGAATTGTTCCCTCCTTGCCCTTGTAATGGCATTGCCTCTAGCCTCGGTCATCTCTGTGAATACCTGTGGATTCATTTATCTGGATGCTGCTTCTCTTCCACTAGGGACTGTGCAGTCAAGAGTCCAGGAATGGGGGCCCTGCTGCCCTTGAGAGAGAAGTTTTATTACAAGAGTCCTTGCAGATCTTTTCCTGTTTTGTTTTATCATTGAATGCTTAGGGATGACCTGTCTCGTTAGATCTCTTCTCAGGCCTCCTCTCAGCTTGTGTTTGCCTTTCTCCCTGTGTTTTATGAGTCAGGGTGGCTCATGGTCTTCCATCGTCGTTCTCCAAAGTTGGTATACCCCTTGGGGACCTTCTGTTTGTCTTTGGCAGACAGGTGAGGGCTTTGCTGTATCGATGTCCTGTTCATCTGCAGGAACTGGTACAAACAGCTCAGGAGAGAACTGCTGCTTAGGTCTTGAGGTGTCTTTTCTCCACTTTTATTCCATTTCTGTGCAGACAGTGCCATTGAGGAATGACTTCCACACTACAAAGAAGCTCCTTCCTGTCTGTTTCAGACAACTTCTGTGGTCTTCTTTGGTGCTTCGTGCGTTTGACGCCTTCCCATTCTTTTCTCAAAGAAGTGATTTCTGATCTCCAGATGTTTAGTCCACAAGTGCCATTCCTTATTCTTGATCTGATTTCTCGCCACTTTCACTCTTCCCTCCTTTGTATTGAGGACATCGATGATGATAATGCATAGGGATTTCCCTTGGAGGGGCTTAGCAGGTTCTCTGGAGAAGAACCGCTCCCTTCTCTACAACAGATGTCAGAGCTCAAGCTGCAGTTTTGTGTGGTGGTCTTTTGTGCAGATCCTTGTTATACAAGCTAAGTGGCCTGTATCTCATGAGTTTCCTCTTGCCTTGGGATGTAAAATGAGACCAGCTCCACCCATTCCTTTATGCATTTTCCCAAAGAGAATCTTTGATCCTTCCTTCTTTTTAGCGATAGCCCATTCCTATCTTCTGGCTTCTTTTAGGGAAAGAATGGTGCTAAGATTGCTAGCAATCAGGACCTCCTGGCATACGTCCACTTGTCAGCCATCGGGGCCTTGATCCTACACTTAAGTTGCCAGGTATGAAGTTAACAGGCCTCTGTGTATCGCCTTTTTGTCGGTCTGCCCCATCCTTGCACAGTCAGAAGGGAGCCAGGGAGGGGTCGAGGCCATTGTGAGTTTTTGTTGACTAGGCCCATGGCCCTCGAGGTCCCCTAGTCCAAGTAACCAAATTAGAGGCCCTTGGGCACCAGTTCCTGACATGTAGCAGGTGCTGGGGGTCAGGGGAGCTTCTGTTCTGAGGGGCTGAGTCACCAGGGAGGCTTTTCCTTAGCTCTGCTGGTCCTCAGGTGGACACAGCTTGGGAGAGGCAGTGCGGTGGTACTCATGGAGCAAGAGCCTTATTGGGGTCACACTTATTCATCCAGGCGACAAGTACCAATTACATGCTTCGCACCCCAGAAGCTATCTGGTCTTCTCTGGGCCTCAGTGACCTGCTTGTAAAATGAGGGTCATTTCTGGCTCTGAATCTGGGGTCCTATGGGTCCTTTCTGAGCTAGCCTTGAAGAAGCCCTAAAGAATAACAAGTGAGAGGAAAGTCAGTTCTCAGCCAGCACTTTTAGAGGGCTCTCTCATCATTTGTGGCATAGTTCCTGGGACACAGAACCGGAATTGCAAGGAGATTCGAAATGGCTTTTAAAGCTGTAAGGCTATGCCCAGCTGTGGTCATCAGATCTCCCCACAATCCCCCCCATAGAAGAAATACCTCTGCTGGAGCCATCATGGTTTTGAGAGCCTCAAAGGGTCAATTTTCAGTACATCTGAAAGAGAGGACTATACTTGAGTGGAAAAAGTAACATGCTAGTAGTGAAAGATGGTGTCACAGACAGCCTCAGGAGCTGCCAACCCACCAGCCTGTTTTCTCAGTTATGTGCAGTCTTACCCAGGAAAATCGGTCACCAAACTGGATTTGAGCACCTTCTCCATCCACAGTATGGAGCTAGTCAGGCTCTGCCAACATGCCTCCCGTGTCTGCCCTGTCATGTGCATGGTCCCTCTGGACTGCTCCTGCTGGTGGGGGGTCAGGCCTCTCTGAAGACTGCAGATCTCCTCCATGAGGCCTGTGATCCACAAGAAGAGATCAGCCTTGCCACAAACAGACAAAACCAAATGAACAAAGGACCACCCTGCAGCTGATTGGTCCCATGCGCCAAAGTAGGTGGCTTCTGGCCTGAAACTGGTGGGGGCCAGTAAGGGAGGGTATCCTCCCTTCCTGGGACCAGGTGGGCGAGAATGACCACAGCGTACACCAGTGAGACTCTAGGCTGCAAAGAGGTTTCATGAAGGGGACATGAATGTAAAAAGTCATGCAGCTTCTGAAGGAAATGAGGCATTGAAGAGTTTTATTTGTTGCGGGATTGGGATGACCTTATTTTTTTAAATTGCATTCATTAGTATTCAGGGTAAAAGCTTCCTAATGTGTTGTCACATCTGTGACTTTCCTGTGACAGGTATGAATTTCAATCCTTTATTTCCATCTAATTTTGGAGATTTTGCACAGAATATTCCTCCACCCAGTGACCAACAACAGCCAGCAGATCAAAATATTCCAGGAAAAACTGAATCCGTGGCATTTCCAAAACCCTTCGAAAGCAGTTCCTCTATTGGAGCCGAAAAGCAAAGGTATTTGATTCATAAAGAACTTTTGTTACATGTACATGCATGTGTGTGTGTGTGTGTGTGTGTGTGTGTGTGTGTGTGTATGTATGCATGTGTACCCTTTGATACATCAGGATATGCTTATAAAGTATAATTGTGAAGGATATTCCCTGGATAGCAGAGAAGGGACACTAGGACCTTGAGTGGCTTAGGCTATTTTATGACCTGCTCTTAGCCACAGGGACTGCCCTGAGGGCCTTTGATAAGCTGGTTGAAGGGGGACCCTTAGACCCACATCAGACCCTAACTGGTCTCCTGGCTTCGGATTCCCCTGGGACACAGCTGGCTGTGACCCATCAGTGTGCCACCCCCCCTTGCTTTTTTATTTCAACTCCATGAGAGCATCCTCCCCTACCCCTGAGTCCCACACAGGCCCAGGGGCTGGGACTGCAGAGTGAAAGGGGTCCGTCCTGTGATGGCATTACAACAGGAGTCCACCCAAGATTTGGCTTGTGGGGATGTTCCTTCTCCAGGGTAGCTGGACAATGCTGGCGCTCAAGAACCAGTATTGTAGGGCAAGGACGAGGACCCTAGTACCCACTTCAGATAGCTCTGCTTGGTTCCCCATTTCTGAGTCCCCAGACAAGGCAGTTCTACCTAACGTTCTAGCCTAGATGTTTGGGGATCCAGGTGTAGGGGCTGTAGGGGGACAGGGTGTGAACCAGGCCAGAGGAGTGAGACATCCTGTTGGACAGAACAAGTCTGTGCCACAGAATGACAAATAAACCCCAACAGTTTTTTTCTGGACTAACCCAGTGAGTCTTCCATCTGTCTTTCATGCACATAGACAGAGAAGTAAGACTGGCCTTCTTTTCATTCATCTTCCTCTCTAGCAGGTCCCCTTTGTCCTCAGCCTTGACCTAGAATCAGCCAGCTGGGGTTGCAGGGTGGTTCTCAGGCTTTGGCCGTTGGTGGGCTGACACATTCTAGGATCTCCTTCCAGCCACCTCTGACTCCAGAGCTGTACCAGGAAGGAGTGACTTTTCTTGGGGCAGACTTAATGTCGAGTTTGGCGTCTGTAGGTAGCAGTGGGCCCTGGTTTCCTTGGGGCTCAGCACAGGCCCAGGATAACTGCCTGGGTGGGGTATGGCTCTGGCTGAGCAGGGCAGCCCTGATGGACCTTGGTCCCTCTCCCCCTTCTCCACCTCCAGCCTGTGTTTTCTGGACATACTTGCACTCCTGTATGTTCTCTACTGCAGTCTCATGCCAAAGAAAGCTTTTGTGCTTTGGGGGCCCAGGCCCAGCCTGGTTTGCAGCTCCATGTAGGCAGCATTCATTCACCTAGGTTATAGTGCAGAATTCTGTGGAGCCATCCTTGTGACTGGCCCCCAGGGAATTCTCTACCCTCTGGGTCCACCTCTTGGTGTGAAATATGAGGACTTGTCTCTGGGAATGGAGAGAGGGGAGAGATCTATCAACATAAAAATTCTTTTGCTTTCCTGTAAGAAATCCAAAGCAGCCTGAAGAGGAGGCTGAGAGCAGTCGGCCAGAGTGGCTGTTTGAGCAGGAGGGCAGTCTGGAAAAGCCGTTCATCCAGACTGGATTTGCAGTGTCTATGCAGAAGACTGCCCATAACAATCACCTGCATCAGCTTGACGCCAGTCGGAGAAGACGCCAGTTTGATGAGGAGTCCTTGGAGAGCTTCAGCAGCATGCCCGACCCTGTGGACCCAACCACTGTCACCAAAACGTTCAAAACTCGAAAGGCATCTGCGCAGGCCAGCCTGGCCTCCAAAGACAAGACCCCTAAGTCAAAGACCAAGAAGAAGGCTTGTGTGCAGCTGAAAGCGAGATCCAAGAGCACTGGTAAGTGCTGGGAACTGGGACCCTGTGTTCATCAGCTATAGACAGAGCAGGAGCAGCGGCCAGCCTAGCCCACACAGTCTGGCCATCCTGGGAGGCACCCGCCCTGAGCACCAAGTTTACCAAGCAGGGAGCTGAGGCTCTGGGAGAGTCATACCTAGGCCTCCACATCGCTCTTGCTAGTGCTCAAGTACTTGGTAGAATGAAATTTTTTTGACAATTCAGTAGATCAGATTTAGTAAGGTGACACTTAAAGCCACTAACATTGCAGTTCACATTCTTCTGTGAAATCTGTAACAGATCAGCTTGGCAAGTCTTGTAACCAGACATGCAAAAGCCATCCCCTGTCCACCGGGGGCTTGCTGTCCCAGGTTCCCCATCTTACGGCCAGACCAGATAACCATTCTGCCTTCTGCAAAATGTGTGTCCTCCTCATCTCTCCTCCTTATGCCTGGGCCCCTCCAGCCCAATCGTGCCTCTTTCTCCTTGATGTTTCTCTCAAAGGAAGGGCAGAGTGAGAGGCTATGGCCTTTCTTGCATCCAGACTTTTAGCACACAGCCTCTGGTCTCTGCCCCCCAGCGCCCGCCACTCTTCTCTGGTCTCTGCCCCCAGCGCCCGCCACTCTTCAGCACCCGCCACTCTTCTCTGGTCTCTGCCCCCAGCGCCCGCCACTCTTCAGCACCCACCACTCTTCTCTGATCTCTGCCCCCAGTGCCCACCACTCTTCTCTGGTCTCTGCCCCCAGCACCCACCACTCTTCAGTGCCCGCCACTCTTCTCTGGTCTCTGCCCCCAGTGCCCACCTCTCTTCTGTCTTCCCCTCTCCCAGGCTTCCTCTCCTTATTAATTTGATGCTCTGCAGCTCCAGTGCTTGACCTGCTGCCGCCCACGTTCTCTTGTTTTTCTGCCAGTGACAGGTATCCCTAGTGCAAAAAGCTAGGGAGGCCAGCAGACTTGGTCCGTTGGGAATTCATGGCCCCCTTCTTCGCAGGGCCTTGGCGCAACCCTTTTCTCTCACCCAGAGCTTGTTGAGTTCCTCCCATCCCCCTGCCAGAGGTGCCCTGGTGCCCAGCTCGGACGCCTTCCCCATTCCTCTGCTGTACTTGGTGTAGAACATTCCATGTTGCTGCTCCCTATGTTTGGGTCTTATTCCCTTGCGAGCTCTGGGAGGTGACAGTGTCTTCTGTAAGTGATTCCATTTGCAAGTGAGCAGCAGTCCTTCATTATTGTTTTAATATTAAATTGATGTCATGCATATTCCCTAGTGCACAGTGCAGTTCTTTGCATGTACAAAATGCTGAATGAATAAGAATAATCTAATTAGCTCTAATTGTATCCATATTTATTAAGCACCAGTTATGCTTAAGACAGTGCTAGATGCTAGGCATGCCAAGAGCATAAATGATGCTAGAGATTATATAATCGAATGGAGACTTTATGTCATGTAAACAAGGCAGAAAGGGACACGCACCCCTCCCCAGAGCCATCATTTTCCAGAAGGTGTGCCTTGAGGGGAGATGGGGATGGTCAGCCTGGGGAAAGAGGTGGCCTGGGTGAAGAGCCAGCAGCGTTGCCTGACTGCACTGGGGCATTGATGGATATCAGTACTATGGAATAACGTTAGAAAGGGAGGTTGGAAGGGCTTTCAGTGCCAGTCAAAGGCCTTTGAGTCTGTAGGCAGAAGGGAAATGAGGCTTTTGAGCAGAGGAGTGACATGCTCAGGTGTAGGCCTTAGGAAGCTGATTTTGACATCTATGGGAAAGAGGGCCTGGGAAGGGAAAGAGACTCGAGGTGTTGAAACCAGGGAAGAGACAGAATAATCCAGATGCAAGGCAGAAAGGCCCTGAAAGGCAGACCCGTGGATCTGTGTTGGGGGAGTAGGAGGATGGTGAACACGACAGCCAGGACCCCAGCTATCCAAGTTGAAGGTCTCAAAGGAACACTGAAAACAACTCTTGTTTTGGCCGGTTTTCTTTAACTATAGTCAGTAAGTAGTTTTCATTCATTTGGTTTGCATTTTATTACTGACAAACTTAGCATCATGGACTAAAACTTCCCCCTAAATGTAAGTCAGGAGTACAGTTAATGTATACATGCTGTCGCTCCATCCTTAGTGGGGTATCTGAGGGGCTCCAAAGAAGCTTAATGAGTCTCCTCTCCACCTTTTTCTGTGACTGTTTCCAAGGATCCTCATGAGATCCCTTTCCCATCCACACCCCTCACCTGTAAGCTCCTGCCAGGCAGACACAGGGAAGATGAGAGCAAATTCCCTGGGTGTCAGTGTTGCTTCCTCACCGTTCATCTGCCTAAGCACTGGGGCCCCAGTTCTCCTCTGCTAAGAAGGTATTGCCTCTCAGAATGACTGTGAACATGAGTTAGGATTTCAGGGAGCTGGTCACCCCGATGACAACACTTGTCCCTTTTTTCACTTAAGGGTATGAAAGTGCCAGTTTGTCTAGTGCGTGTGGGCCTTGCAAGAGTAGGAACAGGCACGCAGCCCAGCCCGAGGAGCCTGCTCCAGCAAAAGTATTCAGCAGAAAGAATCATGAGCAGCTGGAAAAAATTATAAAGTATAGTCGCTCAACAGAGATGTCGTCAGGTAAGGGGGCGGGAAGAGGCACCTGCCGTGCCAGGCTGGCACAGGTGGGTCCAGTGGAGGTCACACCTGTGTTTGTGTGTGCTTGCCCTTGGTTTTCAAAAGCATCTTGTACTTTCTTCTAACTTTATAGCTGGAATCCAGGAAAGAAAGAGCCAGAAAGTCCTGCTTTTCTGGCAGGCAAGAAATCCTCAATAGAATGTGTGGAAATGAACCATGTGCTCAGCAAGCTGAGTTCATCTCTCAGCTCTTTGAGCTAGCTGATCATGAGAAGCTCCATGTAAAGTCCCAGATCTCAGCCTTCCCTCTGGTGCCTTCAGCTGATCCCCAGAGCAGTTCTCCTTTGTTCTGCCCTCCCTGGAAGGTGTTCCCTGAGACCAAGTCTGAAAGGGCTGTGGAGATGCTGCTTTGTATCTGTGTGGTCATAGAGGACTTGAATCATCTAGTTCCAGCCCTTCATTGTGCTGATAAGAAAATCGAGGCCCACAGGGTGAAGTGACCTGTTTGAGGACACACGTGTGTGTAGTAAATCTAGGCTATGAACTGCAAACCTCTGGCTGCAGATTCAGCAATCACAGTGTCCCATAGTCTTCGAATTGAGCAGCCATCCTGCCAAAAAAGCATTCCCCACTATGCTGTGCCCAGTAAACTGTCACCTGTTGTTTGTCCATGACTTCAGGAAGGTGAGCCATGATCATGATTGGATTTAAGTGAGGCGGGGCTGTGCAGAGTCACCAGCCTCACTTTCTCTTCTGGAGCTCTCTGGGGCCAGTGGCAAGATAAAGATCAGGACGACTGGAGATGGCCCAGGATGCAGGGGGAGACCTTGGCCTTTTGAAGCTAAGGTCTCTCCCAGGTCTCAGTCTGACTGAGGCAACAACTCAGTGATTAAAGCTAGGTACAAAATCATGTGAAGAATGACCTCTTTTACCTGGTTAAAAAAACACAGAATCAATCTGGGAGGGGAAGGTTCTCAGGGTTTCTGTCCAAAACAAACAATTGATGAGCCACCTGAACCCAGACAATGACCAAGTGAGGTTTGGGCCAGGACCCATGAGAGCCCAAGGCATGGTCCTTAAAAAAGAAATCTGGCCTGTAAACCTCAAGATGGCTTGCATAGTTTAAGGGATCAAAATTTACATTCCTTTGGTAAGGGTGTGATTCCCTGTATGGACAGTTATCATCTTGGAAGCTTCTAGTGAAGAGGAACTCCTCTTTGGGCAGCCAACAGTTGCCTCTTTTGGATAGTTCTAATGGTTCGGAAGTGGAAATTTGCAACAGAATAAGTCCCTTGCACGTGACGGTCCTCAGATATTGGAAAACAGTTCCCTTTATGGCCACCCAAACCCCAGGTCTTCTCTTCTTCAGGCTGGCATCTCTGGCTCCTTTGCTTTATCCTTGAATACCATGGCCCCAGGGCTCTTCACTTTCCTGGCTGCCCACCTCTAGACCCTCTCTCATTTCCTCCCATCATGGTCTGGCCAAAGAGGCACTCACCTCCTTATTCCTAAGCATCCTGAGACCCCAGTCACTTTTTTGTTGCTGACAGCTGTTGAACTTGCAGCCCCCATCCCCAAGCCCTGAGTCCTGAGCTCCATGTCAAGCAAATACACGCCACCTCCATCTTCCACTTGTGGAAGTCACCTTTTCCTCCATGTTATCCCTACTGAATGTAATCTTGTGAGGTGCAGCACAGAACTGTGGCCTGTCAAGATCTGTTTGGGTCCTGGCTTGCTTTTGATCTGGGCTATTCTGATCCAGGGATGCCTCTCTGCTTTGTGACGTCGCACCTTGGTTGGCTGAGCTGTTACCTTTGCCTTGAACCAGCCTTCTTCCAGCCTGTCTTAACGACATTCTCACCCAGTCCTTGGCTGTCTCTCTGTCTCTTCTCCAAGATGAGTGCAGGACTTTCTTGGCTGCCTTGCTACAGTACAGATTTCAATAGAGATTTCCCCTACTGAGCAGTTTAGTGACCTGTCAAAAAAGAAAATGAAGTAGGGTCTGGTACGTGCAATTGTTAACGAAGCCCCGCTGACTGGGTGACCGCTGCTTTCTCTTCTGAACTTACACTAACCAAACTCTCAAGTGATGTATTTGAAAATACTCTCAAGACCCCAAGCCGAACACATTAGCCAGGCTGGGTTCGTTCTCAGAGGCGGACAACGTCCTGGGCTTGGAGTCAGGAAGACCAGAGTTCAGGTTTGATTGCTGATATTCACTGGCTCTGGGACCCCAGGCAAGTCAGTTCACCTTTCTGAGCCTCAGTTTCCTCAAATGCGAAATGGGAAGCATCATAGTACATCCCTGCTAGGGTCATTAGAAGGATCAAACAAGGTCCTGTTTGTGAAGTGCTTAGCAAATCTGAAAGCGCTTTAGAAAGCTGGTTAATTCTATTAGTTGTCACTGGAGGAGATGAAAGGAAGAATGTACAGTCAGAGTTGGAAGGGATCTTAAAGACCGGCTAACTTAGACTGCACCTGAACACACATCCTACTAACAGGGCTTTACTTGGAGCCCTTTGAAGACAGGGAGCTCACCCCACACAGCCCCTTCTCCTTCAGGGCAGTTCAGGCTTCAGTCGGCCCCTCGGTTCGGCCTCCTGGGACAGCAAAACAGATGTCATCCTTTCGGGTGATGGCACCTCAGATACTTGAAGATGGTTCTCCTGTCTCCTCCACAAGGCTCCTTTTTTCCCGGCTAACCATTCTCTGTTGTTTCATCTGGTTGTCTCCTGGATATCCTCTAGCCTGGCAGTACCCTTTGTAAAATGTGGCTTCAGGATAGCCCAGGACTGCTCACCTCCCAAGGCAAGGACACTTCTTGTACCTCAAGCCAAAAATCAGACTCACAGGTTAGCTTAGCCGCCCTGGCACACCGTGGGCTCATGCTGAGCCCCGAGGTCTTCTTCATATGAATTGCTTTCTAGCCATTCCTTCAGCCTCTTGTATTTCTGACATCAAGAATTTGAACCGAGGTTTCACACTTTACATTCATCTGTATTAGATTTAGACTGCCTCCCTCCAAAGAGAACGTAAACTCCTTGTAGGCAGTTATTCTTTGATATTGTCTTTGGGACTCAGCACCCAGCACATAACAGGTGCTTAGTGATGGATGAATGGGAGTGGGAGAAGTTGTTGGTCTGAAACTTTTTTCTGCCAGGCTGCTTTCTGGTTTCCTTTCATTGCTTCTCAGACTCAGCATCTTCACAGGATTTTGTTTTCTTAGATTTATTGAATGCTGGGCTAATCTGTCCTAGTCCTCCTAGGTCTTGATATTCTAGTCTGTTCTCCTGATATACTCTTATTTTTTTTTATTTGGATCAACTTGTTTTGATGCATGTTGTATCACACGATTTGGTTTTAGCTCTGGTAATGGTAGGTCTCCCTAATGCTGGGCTCCCTTCATTCCTGCCTTTTTCATCCCTTCCATTTTCCTCCTCAAGATTCTAGATGTTCTTGTTTTCTTCCAGATGAATTTTTAAATGTATTTGTTTAGTTCTACAAAGTAGCCTTTGGCAATTTGGAATAGCACGTGATTAGCATGGGTGGGAATGAATGAATGAAACCTTGACTGAGCGCTTGTGGTTGGTGTGCTGGCACGGCCCACAGAAGAGCAACGAATGTCTAGCTCGTGGGCTTTCTGTAGCTCTATAGACAGTGTCTTACAGTGAAGCCCTGAGCTTGTCATGGCAGAGTAACTCCAAAATGTTTTCTGGGTTTTGCAGTGATTTGGAATACAGTGTTTGTCTAGAAATGCTGCTCATTTTGGTGAGGGGGAGCGTTATTTTATATCCTGCTACTTCACTGAAGTTATTCCTTCTTTTTATTAGTTTCTTCCCTGATTCTCTGGGGTTTTCTAAGTAAACCATCAGGTTATCTGCAGTCAGGATTTTGTCTTTCCTTTGCCACTGTTTGTACCTTGAGCTTCTCTCCACTTTTATTTCTGTAGCTAGCATTTTTAATATTGTGTCAAATAAGAGTGGGGAGACTGCACCCCTGCACTTCTTGGCAAAAGCGTTCAAGTTGTCCACTCAGCAGGCATTTCTTAAGTGCCTACTAAGTGCTGAGCCCCAAAGTTAGAAAGAGAAGCCACAGGCCCTTCTCTCCAAAAAGAGAAGGCCAGCTTACATAGCGCTAGTTCCTACCGTTGATGGTTACCTTGGATCACCCCCATGATCCCTGACAACAGCAGCTCAGCTCAGCATCACCTGCTCGCTCTTTTCTTGCCTGCAGCTTGCTTTACCTGTTCCTGGTGACTAGGACTCGTGCAGGTCAGCCAGCAGCTCTTTTTTCATGTCCTTGTCTCCAGCTGCTTTGGTCTTGTCCTTTCCAGAGGAGAAGAGTTGCTTCCAAATTTGTCAGCCTCTCCTGTCTTAGATTCTTCTCTTCCCCTCCTCAGGGGAGGAAAGTCCCTTTTCCAGAGCAGGTTAGCCCCTTCTTTGTACCTTCTGGCCTTGGAGAGTTGCTTCAGGCCTCCAGTGTGGTATATGTGACTTGCTTAGGGTCACATAGCCATGCCTGGGTCAGAGGCAAGATCCTCCTCTCTTTAAATTGTCTCATCTCTGCTTTCCTGACACTCAGGAAATGTTAAGTCCCTGTGTGTGAGCCCATGTCTAGCTTTCCAGTGCTAGCACAGAGCAGTCCCTTTCTCCCAAGGTCGCCATCAGTTCCACCCCAGAGAATCGAGTCCAGAATGCAGGGAGAGGCTCCTCATTTGTTCCTCTGCCTTTGGAAGGGTGAAATTATTGGTAGTCAAGAAGTGATGCGCTATTGTACCCCATACAACTGTCTTGCTAGAGGAGGCCTCCATCACTAGGAGAGCTCCTTGCAGGCCAGGCTGATAATAATACTTCCCAAACTCCTTATCTATTTCCTTTTTTGGTCTCAGTGGTCCATAATATAGTCCTCTTACCACCAACCTCCATCCCTCCATTAAACTGTTTTAAATATGTTTTTATTGGTATTTTTTGTTTCTTACATCACCATAGTATTCCACTTATCCCTTCGCTTCCCCATCTCAGAGAGCCCTCCCATAGGACAAGTAGTGGGTTTTAGAGAGCATTAAAAAAAAAAAGTCAACTCAACTGATCAGTTCTTGAAGAAGTCCGAAACCATGTCAGTATGTGGCACCTGTGGGCCTTCCCACCTCCACAAAAGGTCAGGCTCGTCAATTACATTGTATTTATTGGGGCTCCCTGCCTAGAGGGTTATAAACTTGTGAGTATGGCCCACATTTGATGTATGAAGTAGAGAACTGACATGAAGTACAAGGTGGCTGGAACATCATTGATCTGTGGACGTGGGGATGCCGTGAGCTTCCCAGGCATCCCTGGGGCATGTGTCCATCAGGGAAGCCAATGCAGGCTTATGCTGAGTTGGGTGAGGCATGGAACTCAGGACTAAGGAGTGGGGTGGGCCTCCTGTCCTCTGCAGAACCGTCCACACCCCGACACGGAGGACTGTGTTCAGTACAGAGTGACATTGGTGAAAAGCCTCAAGATCACCCCCTGTGGAGCGTGGCTAAATCAGGGGGGCTTAACGGGAAGAAAAGGAGCGTTGTGAGTACATGAAAGCCATCTTCAAGGGTTGGAAGAGTTTTCCAGCCTAAGTGCGAGTAGTTGGTTCTGCTTGGCTAGAGTCAAGACTAAAGGGGGTGGTGTGTAAAAAGTTCAGACTCTTCCAAACCATTAGAACTGTCTGGAGTGGGAGTGAGCTCCCCAAGACAAGTGGTGGCTTCCCTCTCCTGAGAAGGCTTCAGGCAGAGCCTGGTAACTCTCTCCTGTGCAGCAGGGGCTTAAACCAGTGACCCTCAGGAGTCCTTTCCAGTTCCCAGATTCCATGGTTCTCCTCTTTGAATGGACCTGGGCCTGAAGTATCCTTCCATTTTCAGGAATCTAGCAGGACGTGATGGCCAGGGACCTCCAGGGGCAGTTGGGGCAAGTCTTGCCTCTTTGAGGCCAACCAAAGCAGAGGGTTTCAAGTGAACAGGGATAATAGGCTAGTCTTCCTTTGGCCTAGGAAAGAGGATGATGCCTCATGCGCTCACCCCAATACGGGAGGTAGAGTTACACTTATTGGTGCTTGGTTAGAATGGGGCGATTGCCTTTACATGGTGACCATTTAAAATGAATAAAACTCTATAAAATCATTCTCCCTTGGTCTCAAAAATGACTGTAAAGAGAGTTTGGATTTTTTTCAATTCCCGTGATTCATAGATAAACCCTGTGTTTACTGCTCATCCACATTTTGTGTTCATCGTTGTATCTACCTTCCCCCTTTCCCTACAGCACATGCTAGGAGAATACTTCAGCAGTCTAACAGAAATGCATGCGGTGAAGTACCAGGTAATGCACCAACTTTTGAAGAAAAATCTGTTTTAAATTCTCATCTCAGACACAGTGCTATAAATTCACTTTCTGTTTTGTACCATTTAATGGATCTGTGGGATAATATTTGACTAAAAAATTTCTTTAACAAAAATAACTCAACAGTGTTTCAGGAATCTGATAGTTTTCTAATTTCATTTACTATTCATTTGTCAACTTTTACTTGGTAGAAGGACAGTGTATAAGTGTACACACGTGCATGTGCTTACACGTGTGCATTGTGCATGCATGCAGGGGTGTGAGTTTCAGCTTGACATTTTGAGCAGGTAGTATTGGGCCTTTTGAGGTATTTAGCTTGTACTTAGGAAATGCTGAAAGCACCATTTTCCAGAAACTAGAATTTCAAGTTATTCCTAATTCCTTGTATGTGCTTTGCTGCTGTTCCTAGGCTTTGCTGCACTTTGAATTAGTAACGTCTTCCATGGAAGTTCCAAATGATGCATACTTTCAGAGAGGTTTCTGGAGTGTCGTTCTGGTATTTAAACGAGAGACTTGCTCTCTTCTAATACCTTGTAGTTCTCTAGCAATAATCAGCAAGGAAAAAGCAGGAGGATTGTTTTCAGGATTTAAGAGAGTAGGGAAGGACAAACAAACAGAGCCTGTGGAAGCTGGACACTTGGAAGGAAAGAGCATCTGCAGCCCTCAGAAGGTGCAGCAGGCTGCATCCCTCACCCTAAGTGATCTGCAGAGTTCTATGTCTAAGAGGTCTGAGCTACATGGGCCCTAACACACACACGCACACACCCTACACCCTTCTCACCCCCAACTGGACATGCACATTAGTATAAAAAGTAATTACTTAATGAGATAAAAAAGTAAAGATGTCACAAATAGATAAGAAGATATGAGCCATTAATTTTTTGTTTTGTGTGAGTGTGTGTGTATGTGTGTGTGTGCGTATAGAGAAACAGAGAATGTACAATATAGAACCTTAACATTTTGCTTACTGAATTTTCCAAAGTGTATATTTCAGAGGAGCTCATTGTGGGACCTTGATCAAGTCACTTATTTCCCACCAATATAAAAAGAGCTGGTCCAGCTCAAAATTTCTGCGATTCTAGGCATGACCTTGTTTCGTGCCCAGGAAGAGCTGGTGTGTAGGTAGTTCCATCACCATTACAAAAATAAATGCTTTCTGTTGGGATGATCTCTCTGGGCAGACCTGCAGAAAACCAGCATATTTGCATGTGGCCTCTTTGATCTCATTGATGTACTGAGTAAAGTTTCCATTGGATTTTGTAAGAAAATACAGAAAGCTGTGTGGAAGAGTGAGTTTGTGAGGCTGCATTGCAGGTTTGAAGCACCGTGTTGAAGAAGACACACTCTAGACGTTCATTTGTGCTTTCAGCGCTCTCTTTATCCTGAACACTTCCCACCCTCGCTCCCATAACCTCGCTGTGCTGTGAAGGACGTGAAAGCCAATGCTGTCACTGGTCACTAGTGAGAAACGTCAAACAGTTCGTCCATTTTGATTGTCTGATCTTTTCTGTCTTCCAGAAACTGGAAGTGATTTTTCTATGTTTGAAGCTTTGAAAGATACTATTTATTCTGAAGTAGCAACGTTGATTTCTCAAAACGAATCCCGTCCTCATTTTCTCATTGAGCTTTTCCATGAACTCCAGCTACTTAACACAGACTATTTGAGACAGAGGGCACTGTATGCGCTGCAGGTAAAGAAGGGCCTCTGACTGCACTTGGCCTGGGCCCTTATTTCTCCCTGTGTCTGCCCCAAGGCATCCCTGTGGACCAGGGCTCTTCTCTTTCTTTTCTCTGTACTCTGTGGCCCCTTTACTGCTTCTGTAGACTTTGTGTAGTGTATACTTTGGGTAGCGTGCTGTAGCTGACCATCGTGGCCCTTAGCGTAAATTCTCTTCTGAAAAGGGAACTTCATACCTGATAATGTCTCGATTGTCTCCGTTTTAAAAGGGCTAGTACATTTTTAAATGTGACCTACCGAAACATTATTTATTATTGTTAGAATTGTTTATTAATAATAGCTTTTTAATTATTATATAAGAAATTAACTGCCTTATTTCTTTGTCTAGGACATAGTCAACAAGCATGTTTCTGAGACTAATGAAAAAGGAGGTGAAAATGCCAAATCAGTGAATTCTGCCACTTGGATAGCCTCGAACTCAGAACTTACTCCCAGTGAAAGCCTTGCCACTACCGATGATGTAAGCTATTAATGTTGAATAAGATGTAGGTGTGTTTTCATTCTGTAGCAAATTGGCACCTACCGATTTTACTTCTTTTTGTGAGTACGCTCAAATGCATGTTGTTTTATGTTGACTGTGGAAGTAAGTCCATTTCCCCTTTTAGGCTCAGTTTGGGGTTCCTTGTTGATTTGCAGTCATTCACTTGTCAGCAGTTAAGAACTGAATTTCCTTTTGGAGGTTATGTCCATTGACTCGATAGAGTTAGTGCTACAGATGTGCACAAGTGGCATCCCCCAACCAGAATGAGCCTACATGGACTGGCCCTTGAGCAGTTTTTCAGAGCTGGGGGCTGTTGTCAAAAGCACTAGTCTAAACCCCTTGTGTTACCTGAGCAGGGCAGTCACCGGGCTGGCTTGCCAGTGAATTCTTACTGCTAGCCAGACCAGTGATCTTGAGCCAGCACCACGCTGTACACATCAGTGTGGAAGCAGGAAAAGTCAACCAGAAGCATAGGGAAAAGCCCAAAAGCCATCTCACACAGACTTTTCTCCAGTGGTATGCCCAAGGTGGGTCATGTGGAGTATTTAGAAGCGAGCCATCAGCAAGTGTGATAAAACATAGCAGCCTCTAGGGATAGAAAGGTGCCTGCCCTTGGGTCATTTCTGTCCTAATGGGGAGACCACACGTGTCTCCATGGGAATACAGAAAAGGGATCATATAGAAGGGGATGCCTGAGAGGCAGGGGTGGAAAAGTTTGGAGACAGGAGCTGGGTCCTTGTGGCAGGGACAACAAGGAGGCCAGTGGGACTAACTTCTTTTTCCAAACAATCATTATTTCCAAGATTTCAACTAAAAGCTTTGGTTGAACATTGTCATTCACACAGTATATATCTACTCTCCTTTCCTTCTCTCCCCTCATCCTCCTGGCAGACTCAGTTTGCTTATACACAGATCTGTTGATATCCCATCCATGGCTCTCTTGTCCACTGAGTTAAAACGAATTTCCTTTGTTGGTATTTGGGGTCTGTTGCCAGCTGTGCTTTCCTTCCATCTTTATCCTTTTCTACTCTCTGTGGATTCCTCATTCTGGCCAGTTTGGGCAGCTGCCTGCCCCAGAACACTTACTATACTCCTGTGTCCCACACTTTCATCCCTGCTTTTTTCCTTATCCCTGTTAAATTTTTAAATGCCATGTTCTCCAGGAAGCCTGCCCTGGTTCCCCTCCCCTTCCTACCAAGGGAATATATTGGGGATTATCTTATTCCCCCACCTCTGCTTTATTTCACCTTACAAATTCAACCAGAGCTCATCATTGAGACCATTCATTCAGCCTCCAGAGAAGTCTCCTTTCTCTGGGCTCTTCTACGTACTGCCTACCCTGCATACTTAGAAACTGTCTTAAATAGCCTCCTCACACAACCTAGGGAAAGAATCCAGGGATACCCAAGAAACCCCTGCCCAGGCCTACAGAGTCTGACAACATAACTCACATTGTCAGGGAAACATGTCTGTGTGAGTTTCTCCTTGCCTGGCACTAAGATGCCATGCTTCCTTCTTCTAACTCCTACAGCGCCAAGCTTGGCCCAAGTTCTTGGTTTAGTCTAGAAGTTCCTTTGCAGGTCGGGAACGCCTCCATTGCTCTATGGCTGCCAGTGAGCATTTCTAGATTTCCCAGCCTGGGCTCAGCAATGCCAAACCAGCTCTGCCTCCCTCCTTGGGCCATGACATTCCCTGCAAAGGGTTCCTTGGTTCCATCTCTCCAGGCAAACAAGTCTGTGTCTGTCTGGCCTCTCTTAAAAGCTAAGTCCAAAGGCATTGTTTCAAGTTAGGGACTTTGACAGCTTCTGAGGGAAAAGGAGTTCTTTCCTAACTTCTCCCAGATTTTACTTCGTCTAGGAGATGTCATCTCTCACTACTCTGCTGTCTACCCTGTGCAAGCAGGAACTGTGTACTCTGGATCTCCCTCAGGGCTTAGCACAATACTCTACGCACAGCTTTGTAATAAATGCTTATTCAACTGAATGTCTAGTATTTACTCTTGTAAACTAGTTTGTCATGTCATTTTTTATAACACCTAACCATGCAACCTGATAATAAGACATAAATGGTAAAGAGGAACCTCAGTGCGCATAATTAGTAGACTTGAATCAGGGAGACCAGTGAGGAGGAGACGAGGGTGATCATCCAGGGGAGAATCGCAAGAGGCTGGAACCAAGTTAAGCCAAGCTTTGGGAAAGGCAGAAGAGAGATGAGCTTGAGAGAATCCATTAGACTTGGCAATTAATTGGATATAGTAGATGTGTGGAGAGTGACTCTGAGATTGCAAATGTGGATGCCTAGGATAGAAATAATGAGGGAACAGAGGAGGGGAAATAGAATGAGGTGCTAATGCTAAGGAGTTCTGGTTTGGAGTAGCTACTTAGAGCTACCCCATAGGCAGTAGGACTGTGAGAGTGATGTTTAAGGGAGAGACCTGGGAGTCATCTGCAAAAGAGGATATGTGCACACCAAAGAATGGGATGCAGCTGAGGCCTCAGAGGAGTGAGAAGAAAGATGGCCACTAGGAGGTCAGCAGCGTCCTTTGTCACAAAACAATCAGGAAAGGGGGTATGGAAAAGATCATGAGGCTTGGCAAATAAGGGAGAACTGATTGTTGGAAGGGGCAGTCCCAGCTGAGAGATGATCCTGTAAGCCAGCTTGCTTCTAAGAATTGAAGAAGGAGTGGGAGATGAGAAAGTGAGAACAAGTGTAAGTAGCCTTTTTTTCCCATGGAAGTTTGACTGTGAAAGGAAGGTGAGTTTAGGGATGCTGTCTTGGCAAGATCAAAAGAAGGGCTTTTTTTAAGGGGAGAAGCCATGCAAGGATAGCACCTTAAGACCATTGCAGGTTCTATGATGGCACGTGTTGCAGAAGATGAAGCGACTGAGGAAATAATGAGAATTGTAGCCAGATTTTCCACACAAAAGCACCACAGACGTTTGAGACTCGGTGCCTTCTGACAAAGGGGAGAACTAGAGAAGATACAGTTCAGAACCCATCCAATCTATTGCTGACAAGACCAACATTTTCATCGTGCCCCCCATTTCCTGGTAATGTTTAATAACTGTAAAGCCATCAACAGGAGGGAGCCCCAGACCAACATTTGATCTCCTTGTCCAGCTTGGAAACCATTTTGGAGAGTAGGATGGCAGAGGACAAGCCCAGTACCATCACCTCAGAAAGCAGTGAAAGGTGGTAGAAGTAAAAACAGACTCTCTGAAGGCTTGGCACAAGACCTATATGAGTCAAAGCATTCATGCCAAGAGAAGAGCCCTCCACGCTGGCAGCACACGCATGAGCAGTGGGACACACTGGACACTGATCCTCTAAACAATTTGTGTTCATCATCAGTGACAGAACCCCCACATTTGCACCCCAAAATCTTAGTCTGAGCTATGCAAAGAGCAACTGGAAGTAAAGTAGATACTCTTTGGTTGGGGAATAAATGTGGGTTGTGGGATATTAGCAGGAACAGGACAGGGAGGCATGGGAAGGTTCATAGAATCTGATACGGCAGCTGGGTAGAGCAGTGGGTAAAATCCCAGACATGGAGTCGAGAAGATTCGAGTTCAAATCCTGCCTCAGATACTTGTTACCATCTATAGGACCCTTAGCAGGTCGTTTGTTCTCTCTGTGCCTCATGTGCCTTCCATGTAGAATGAGAGGATTGAACTTCCTCACTCCTAAGGCCCCTTCCAGCACTGATACCAGCTTAACTGCAGAACCAAGAAAACCTTGTATACCCAGTGCCCTCAGACCCCAGAGAGGAGGGAGAAGATGTGCTGTTTCTCTCATGCAAAGATGGGTGGGGACCTTGGGTGGAATGTAGACTGTACAGAATGTTACTTTGAAATAAATACCTTGTCTGGTTTTACATGTAGCTGACTCGGTGGGTTGGTTAGTTTAGCTAAGT
The DNA here is from genome assembly GCF_028372415.1 of Notamacropus eugenii. NCBI lineage: Eukaryota > Metazoa > Chordata > Mammalia > Diprotodontia > Macropodidae > Notamacropus > Notamacropus eugenii. The sequence continues at coordinate 168,472,202 of NC_092878.1, read as the reverse complement.
TGGTGTTACAAGGAGTGACTGAGTGAAGGGAGGTTTGGAAATGAAGGGGTTAATTTATAGAGCGAGCTGGGAAAGAGTACCGTTTCCTGGACCCTTTGGGCAGTCTGGTGAAACCTGTGAAACCCTCCTCTGAGTAAGGGATTTGGTTTTTATTTGTGTTTTAAACTCACAATTGAAGGAAATACCAAGCTTCAGTTAGAGGCTGGTGGAAGTCCGTGTTCTACTGCCCATGTTCACCATCTGCTACCATGAATCCCAGTGTAAACACCCATTTTATGGGATTTCTTAGGGAAGAGGAAGATTCCAAAAGTCTGGAAGAAAACCTCACTGTTAGTATGCAAAACAGGCACTCATGAGAATATTAAAAACAACATTCCCCCATGCTTACTTCCTAGTGTTTACAGAGTCTGCCTAAAAACAGCCCCAGTTAAAAGCTGGGTGGGCAGAGGTCTGCAGTGATCTTCCTCCTTTTGTGGAACCACAGTTTCTCAAAGGTGCGGTAAATACAAGGTCCCACTCAGTAATAATTTGGATTCCAAAAACAACAAACCAACTTTGACTCAGGAATGCAGTTTTACAGTCGTTCCCTAGGGGCAGTGACTGGCCAGAAACAACAGACTCTGGTATGGAGGCGGTATTCACAGGACCTAGTAGCTGCAGCCCCCTCATTTAGCTTTGCTGAAATGCAGTACCTTCCATTGCAAAGACAAGGAGAGTAGCCATAAGGATTTGCCTTCAACAGAGGTCTCACATGCCATCTGTTAAAACCATCAAAGGTCCTTTAATAAAGACAATCTCCAGGAGAACTCTCTTCAGTGACCTTGATCATCAACATTAAGTAAGGCTCACCAAAGGCACTTGTGCGCTCTCCAAGTGGAAGGAGGACTGCCAGTCGGTGGCAAGGTCCTCTAAACATTCCCAACTGTGGCCACCGTTGTGCTGAGCTTGTTAAGCCCGAGGACACAAGAGAGCCTTCAGAGGAGACCAATCAGCCAAGGAAGAAGCATTTGTTAAGTGCCTGCTGTGTGCCAGGTACCAGGCAAGGCAGCACATCCTGTGCTTAGAAGGAGCATCCTTTCCAAGGTGGGAGACAGCAAGGAAGTGTCAGCACCAGCAGTAGGAACAAGCCCAGATAATTACATCACACTTGAGTGTGGGAGGGTACAATCCTTGAGGGAGAAACAGGCATAGATAGCAGAAGATGGTGCTTGTTCTACACCCTCAAGGAAATGCCAGACTCCATGAGGTAAGAAGTGCATGCATTCAAGGCCTGTCCAGGGGGCGGCTAGTGCAAAAACATGGAGAGGAGATCGAGTGTCCAACTTGTGGAGGAGCAAGGAAGAGGCAGTTTGACTGGATCTCTTAGTGCAGGGAGACCAATGGCCATCACATGGTCTCCAAAAGTATGCCATTGGTAAGGTGGCCCTGAAGCCTGGGGGAGAGGCTCAGCCAGGGGAGCTAATAAGTGACTGAGAGAGATCATAGAGAGATCTGTGGTATCCTTTTTAAAAATCACCGTAGCCATCCATCAAAGAAAAGCTAAGTACCTAGAGTTCAACCTCAGATGTAGCTGTAGACCTGTCCACTGAGGAAGTGCATCTGTCCGTGTCCCTGGGATAAACCCTGACAGACCAGTGGACCCCAGAGACCAAAAAAAGGAAGAGAACGTTCTGGACAACACTTGGAGAAGTTACGCTGGGTGATTTGGGGCCCCCTGTGAAATGGAGAAGCAAGTGAGCTGCCAAGAATTCTCAGTGATGCCCGATGTACAAGGAGTGCCTACCTCATTGAACTCACAGACCCAGGCTGAGTGTTCTTTTTTTGGGGGGGGCCCAGGCCTGTGAATTCATCAGCTTGAGTAACTCCAGACAGGATATTCTGGGACTTCATGAGATCAGCACAGAGCAGGGGCAGAAAGCCACCCAGCAACTTGCCCGCGGAGCTGTATAGCGAGGGCTAACAAGGGTTAAAGCAGATCCTGCACCCCAGTGTTGTTGACTTCAAGCCCAGCTGTGTCCACAACAGTAACACTAATTAGTGTTATTCCTAAGATTACCTTTCCGTGTTGAAGGGCAGCTGTCCTAGGTGACGAGCTCCCCAGCAGCTTGACCACCATATTGAACAGAGAAAAATACTAGGAGCTTAGAACATGAGTCTTGGGGCAGAGAAATGGGACGCATCGTTGTCTAGGAGGAGAATTGATCTAGTCGTCCCGTTTGATCAGCTCTCATCATCTGTCATTTTACCTACCCCCTTGCCTCACCTTTCTTTTTTTTTTATTTTTTTTTTATTTTTTTAATGTTTAACAATCACTGCCATACAATTGCGATTTTATCCCTCCCCACCCACCCCCCACTACCTCCCTCCCTCCCCACGACTGCATACAATTCTGTATAGATTCTACATATACTTTCCTATTGAGTATATTTTCACTATAGTCATGCTATGTAGTCAGACTAAGATAAATGAAAGAAATCGTATAACAAATCAGAACATGATACACAAACAGATACACACACACAAACATGATCTGCTACATTATGTGAGTGACTTCCATATTTCTCTCTCTGAGTGTGGAAGGCATTTTGCCTTGAGGTCCACCATTGGGATTTTTTTTTTTTCAGAAGTTCTTGTGTTACTACAAAAATCTAAGTCTACCAGAAAAAACTCTCACACACTGTGGTTGTTGCTGTGCATAAAGTTCTCCTGGTTCTGCTCCTTTCACTCAGCATCAGGTCATATAAGTCCTTCCAGGCCTCTCTGAAGTCTTCTTGTTCATCATTTCTTATGGCACAATAGTACTCCATTACATTCATATACCATAATTTATTCAGCCATTCCCCAATTGATGGACATCCCCTTGACTTCCAGTTTTTGGCAACTACATAGATTGCCTCACCTTTCTTAAACCCTTGCTGCAGTGCCCAGTGCCTCCATCCCACAGTACTTTGTTGGCATTTTAATCTGCTTCGGCAGCACTCTGGAGGATGGGGGAGGGGGTGGCAGGTGCTTGATGCCTGTCTGAGGAGTGTTGTTAACTTGTGTTGTTACTGTTTGGCTGTTTTCAGTCATGTCTGACTCTTCCTGACCCCACTTAGGGAGCAGTTTACCATTTCCTTCTCTAGCTCATTTGACAGATGAGGAAACTGAGGCAAACAAGGTTAAATGACCTCTGCAGGATCACACAGAAGTGTCTGAGGCTAGTTTAAAACTCCTGTCTTGCTGACTTCACGCCCAGCCCTCTGTACAGCTGCAAGAAGCTGTAGCCTGCATGGTGACCACACCCTGGTAAGCCATCTTGGCAGAGGGGCTAAACCAGGTGAAGGTTAACTGATGGAACTCAGACTTGTCTGTGAGTTAGGGGGTATCTATCCCAAACATGTGAAGACTTCCTGCAGTGGAGTGTGTGGATAGGCACAGTTCATTCTGCAGCTATGAAGGTGGCCCAGGATTTGATCAGACTCAGAAGATGCTAAGGTCATCCCCTGCACCCTGGATCGTCACTGCTCATCCTGACTTGACCATGCCCCGTGACTTACCCCCTTGACTTCTGTTCCTCCTCAGAGGAGGTAACATGGAGAGGGCTCTTCAGATCTGGGATAGCGGTAGCAGTGATACTGCCAGCCCTAGAACCCCAGCCCTGGATTCCTCCCTCCCTTCTTCCTTCATGCCTATTCATTCTCACTCCTCTCTGTCTCCTGAAACGTCCCAAGGCACTCCCATCCTTACCAAGCCTTCCCTAGACCTTCCCCTCCCCTCGGCTGGTCCTTGGCCTTTATGCCTCCTCCACTCAGCCATCTGTGGGCTGGCTTCTAGCCTCTGTCCATTGTAAACTGCACCTCCCAAATCACCCATGACTTCCTTCTTAACAGTAGATTTCATTTTCACATTTCTGAGATCTCCCCCTGTATCTAAATGGTGGCTGCAGGGCTCCCTTTCCTCTTTTCTCCTCCTTGACCCTGGCTCCATTTCACACCCTCCACCCCTCCTGAAGATTCTCCTTTTTCTCAGTTATCATGACGTTGCTCTGAGTTTGGCTGCCAGCTCATCTGTTCCACACTCTCCTGCGGATGTTTCCCAAGGCTGTCCCCAGCCTTTTGCTCCCTCTGTCCTCTCTGTCAGTCCCCAAGATGTTTGCTCCTCCATCCTCCCAGCGATTGTCCTGGACTCCTGTCAATAGCCAGTCATCATTCCTCCAGCCACTCTGAGGCCCTCCTCAGCTGCCACCCAGGGAACCATGACAGCCTCCCCTTGGCCTCCCTGCCTCAGCTTCTGCCAAAGGAACTTTGCTTAAGAACTGATTGGTGTGGCCCAACCACAGATGCAGCCAACACCAGGGCTTTCTGTTTCCTCTGGGGTCTGAATGCGTGCAGCATTCAGTACAGTCAGTTCCTTTGTACTGTATGCATTCTGAGAGCGGATCCCTGCCCTTCTCCACATGGCCAGAGGGTCTGCAGAGCAGAGGGGATGTTTGCATCCAGGCCAGCCCCGGCCCACTTCATGGCACCTTCTTGCACCAAGTCACCCGGCCACCCTGGCTTTCTTTGACCTCACGCTTCTGCAATGCAGTATCTCCTCAACTCGTTTACCTTGCATCTTCCCTGCAGCTTACACAACTGTCCTCCTTCCTCCATCCTCAAAAAACCCCCTGAGAAGGCGTTGGCACCTTGACTTCCTTTCCTCCCACTCCCTCCAGAGTTACCAGGGGTCTCGAGGGTGTCAAGGCCTCACTTTCCTTGACTCACTCCCTCTGTAGCCTTGGATGCTCAGTTGCCCTCTCCTGCTTCTCTCTGACCACTTCTTGGCTGGATCCCCTCCAGGCCCCTCCTGCCAATCACAAGTATCCCACAGGCCTCTGTCCTAGGCCTGGTCTCCCTCCACACTGCTTCACTTGGGGGCCGATGTGTTTGTCCAGCCCTTACCTCTCTCCTCCAGGCACCTTCATTTCCAGCTGATGGCTCATAGACTGGCTTTATTGCCTCACCCTCTCCCCTCCCAACTTCCCTGTTTTTGTAGGGGCACTGGCATTCTTCCAGTGTCTTGAGCTCATGGCCCAGCTCTCCTCAGCTGTTCCCCTCAGCCGTCTCCGTCCACATTCTGCCCGCTTTCCTCTGTCCCTGCTGCGGCCCAGCCTGCCACATGCCCACACCACCAGGCACCACAAGTCTCTGCGCTATGGGCCAGCCGCAGTCGCTGTCCTGATTCAGTAAACACCCATGGTTTCCTGTTACCTCCTGACCCCTCCTCCTCTCTCTCCAGCCTCCATTCTCATTTCTATCTCCCAGCTTCCATAGGAAGCCTGCCCCACCCCCGTTCCCTCTCTAATTTGTCCCGTTTCCCCCATGAGAGCAGGGACTCTGTTTTTGCCTCTCTGTATCCCCTATGCTTAGCACCCACCATGCCCGGCACACAGTGGGTGCTTTTTGACTTGATTTGAATATTCATTCTAGCTTCAGGTCCCTTAAAAATACTTCTGCATGTTTTCTTTTGAGGCTGTTCTGAGGTAGTGTATGATTTCTGGGGTGAGGCAAAAACTCCCTGATCTCCCCAAACATCTTGTAGCCCTGAAATCTTTTTTGCAGAAAATAGTCCTTCCGTCCCGAGTCCATGAGAGAGTTAATACGTTGGTATGAATGAGCTTCTATTGGAGACAATTCAGGTGGTTTTTTTAGTTTCACGCATCCCAGTGCAATGGAAAGCTGCAGTACTTACTGCACTGAGTTACTGGGTCATTACAGGGTTAAAGCTGGAAGACTCTTTCTCAACTCTGAGTCCATGAAGGCTCTGTTTCTGAACTGAATACTTAACATTAACTGTTACATTCCTCTGGAACTTTGTTTTGTGTCTTAGGAAACTTTTGAGAAGAATTTTGAAAGAGAGGCCTGTAAAATCAATGAGCCCAACGATGCTGACAACGCCAGTACCTTGTCCACATCTTCTAATTTTGAGCCCTTTGCCACCGATGATCTTGGTAAGTGAGCTCATCAATAGTTCCTGGGCTTGGGCCAGCTTGTGTTCCCCCTACTTTCATTCAGTTCTGTTTGCTTCTTTTGAGGGATATCCTTTTTTATTTCAGTCAGCTCAGGTGTCATTTTTATCCATGCATTTTAAAAAGTCAGGTACAGAAGAAAGCAGCCCTTTAAATGTGTGTCTGTTCCCAATGCAGGCAACACCGTGATCCACTTGGACCAAGCATTGGCTAGAATGAGAGAGTATGAGCGAATGAAGATTGAGGCTGAAAGTAATCTGAGTGCAGAGAGTGCTGGGGCCGCCGCCGCCGCCGCCGCCACCGCCGCTGCTACCACCACTTCCACCTTAGAAGGTCAGGCCTTGGGTGAGCTGGGCACAAACCACAGCACCTACCTGACCATGGAAGCAGAAAAGGAACCAGAGATGAGCCTCCGAAAGAGGCTCTGGGCACCAGGGCGAGCATGAGAAGGAAAGGGAGGCAGGGAGCTGTTAGCGGAGGACAGGGGAGAGGCCTTGTTTGCCTGGGCCGTGCTGGTGCATTTACACGGATGCCCAGGCCCCAAGGCAGTCTGACAGTCAGCCAGGAAAAATGCCTGACTGACCACATGCTGTGGAAGGACTTTAGCAAGGCTGTTTAGACGGGCTATTGACCGAAACTCAGTCTCAGTCACGGTCACAGTCAAGACAAAAACTGACCCTGAAGTGCAGGACATGTACAGGAACATGAGCATGAAATGATGTTCACATGAAGTAGGCAAGGCAAGCCAATGAAACAAAAGCATCCTTCACCGAAAAATGACTTCATAAATTCAGTGCCACACTCATGTTCTGGGATCCCACAATGTGTAACTCTTTCCAGCAATACAGATTGCAGCCCATCCCACTCACTCGACCAAACATCCCCTCACCTTCCTGGGCCTACATCATGGCCACACTCTTAGAGAAAACTATCCACCTTCTAGGGCCTCCTTTTCATCTTGTCCCTTCCACCCTCATCACTCAGAGCTATTGGCAAAGCCACTTGTAAGTCTAGGACTGAGAAGGAACCACACCAGACAAGAGAGAGTAAACGAAGGAATGAGAAACATGCTGGTTGTGCCAGCCGCTGGGGAGCCCCATGCAAGCGGGCAAGGCAGCTCCTGGCCTGCAGGGGCACACATTCTCAAGATAACCCAGAGAAGGCAGCTGGAAAGAAAGGGAGGGAGAAAGGAGGGGAGGCGACCATAAATCCAGTCCTGAGGGGCGTTGATCCTCAGAGCAGCCTTTGGAGATAGGAGCTCATCGTAAGCCTATAGACCTTGTTGAAAAGGAACAGAAAAGACCTTTTGATAGGAGTATATGCATAGCTTCTGATTGTTAGTAGTGCAAAAACCACCTAGAATTACCATCCACCTCCAGTCAGTCAGTTCAGCCACAAACGTTTATTAAGCACTTGTTGTCTACAAGGCAGCATGTGCTAGTGTGCTGAAGATAGGAACAGGGAATGATAGGAGAAAAGAGTGACAAATAGGAGAATTAGAAAAGACTCAACACAGCCTTGAAGGGGGCTAAAGCTTTAAGACATGGAAAGAAGGAAGGGCACACAGGCACCAGTCTGTGAGAAGTCCTGGAGACGAGAGCTGGAACACCAAGTGGGTGA